>NC_138550.1:169371277-169679031 GCF_964273705.1 Natrix helvetica | reverse complement strand
ATATTTTTAAATGTTTTTTATTGTAAAGAATTTTGGCTATGGGGTTGTTTAAATGTTTTAATAAATAAACAAAGGTAGATAAACTAATATAATAAATAAATAAACAAATAATAGGTAGATAAAGAGATGAAACTCAAAGACTTTGGCCACCTAATGAGAAGGAAGGACTCACTGGAGAAGAGCCTCATGCTGGGAACGATGGAGGGCCAAAGAAGAAGGGGACGACAGAGAGTGAGGTGGCTGGATAGTCACCGAAGCAGTAGGCATGAACTTAAATGGACTCCCGAGAAGGGTAGAGGATAGGAAGGCTTGTAAGAATGTTGTCCATGGGGTCACGATGGGTTGGACACGACTTCGCAACTAACAACAACAACAAACCTAATTTTTCTGAGCTTCTAACAGCATTTCACATCTTAAGATATCTTCATGCACAACATTTATGTGTAACGCAACATGTCATTCTGCTTTCTGTCAGACAAATCATCTGTCTTGTGATCTACTGATTTTCAGTTCTACGCAGCTCATTGTCTCATGCAGTCTTTCCTTTTTTTGTAAAAAAGTTTTTTATTTTTCCTTTCAAATTCATTCTTAAACATACATTCTTATAATTGCTATTTAACATTTGTCAATTCATACCATTTTTCCGCCTGTATATTTACATTTTCCTATTTTCTTATTTCCCCTCCCGCTGGTTTAATAATGTGTCATCTGAGTTATTTGTTTTATACTTTGTTCCAATCTCTTTCTATTTGCATCTTTTTTCAAGCCAATCATAAAATCACCCCATGTTCTGTAGTACACTGAGTTCTTCTTTGTCCTTTATTCTGAATGTCAACCTTGCAGTCTTTTAAGGACGAGGCTTAGATGACCATAAAAGGAGAGGCAGAATGAGTTTATGGATCCAGGATCAGTGATCTCCTCCTTGAAGGACAGAGTGTGCATGTTGGATTTAACATTAAGAAAAAAAATTAAAAATATCCAGCAGAAAAAAAGATACGGACTGGAAATATGAACATTTGTTTTATTGCAACTGTGAACACTTTTTCAACAAGGAACCAAATGGGAGAATGCCTTGTCCCTCTTCACGGCTTATTCCTGAAGGGTTCTAATAGGGACAATACGGACTGTACAATAATTTTGCATGGTGTGCAATGTTTGCCTTGCATAAGCAAAGAAAGGTACACATGAGGAAATTCATAAGCAAAGATTGTTTATGGGACTAAATACAGTCCTGAGAATCTTCCTTACTTTTCTTCCGAATAATGCCACTTGATGCCATCCACCCTGGAAGAGATCCGGGTTCTTCATTTGGATCCTCTCTCCATCCTGACCTGAAAATTGCTCCTTTCCCCCTGACTGTACGATAACTTTGCACAATGTACAATGTTTGTCTTGCATATGCGAAGAAAGGTACACATCTCTGTAAGCCCCGTTGTATTTGGAGATAGACCAAGATGTTTTAACCAAGGGTTATTAGCTCAATTCGTCAACCGGAAGCATCAAAATAAGGATAGGGAGACGGCAGGTAGACAAACAGTGAGGTGGGAGATAGAATGGAATTTTTGTTGGGGCAGAGATCATACAACTCTGTGTACCTCATCCTCATTTTGGGCACAACAATAACTGTCAAAAATTGCTGTCTACGAAGTGCAAACTTTGCCCTCCATCAAAAGCCAAATTTCCTATTTTAAGCTCCATTGAAGCACTTGCTCAATGTTCTTCCATGCAATTCTGAGCCAAGGCATGTTAATTGAATCAGTCAACTCGAGACATCAAAATATACTTAGGAAGAATACAGCTGGTAGATTGTATCTGAGTCAGAGCAAACAGGGAGGGAAGGGGAAATTTTAATAACAATTTGAGGCCCAACAGTTGTCAGAAGTTGACCAAGGTGGGGTGAGGTCTGAAAAACTCAAACTTTAAGTTCTGGCTTACGGTTAGACCTGACACAACATTGGTCCCTTAGGAAAGAACCACCTCCACTCCATGTGTATGGAAAAAATTCTTTATTAAAAGCCAAGTGGTTGGTAGAACCACATGAGGAAATTCATAAGCAAAGATTGTTTAATCCTGAGAATCTTCCTTACTTTTCTTCCGAGTAATGCCACTTGATGCCACCCACCCTGGAAGAGATCCTGGTTCTTCCTTTGGATCCGCTACTAAATTAGTAGACCAGCAAAATGCTGTGGACATAGTATACTTGAACTTCAACAAGGCATTTGACAAAGTAGACCACAATCTACTTCTTGGTAAACTAGAAAAAATTGGGACAGACAGTCTCAGCATCAGAGGTAACTTGCTGGCAAATCCTCCATTTTCCCCCTGACTCACTTTGGTCACCATTTGGTGTTACACCAGTTGAGTCTGTCTCCCAATCAAAAGATCCTGGTCAGTGTCACTCATGCTCTCGTGTCCTCCCTTCTAGACTGTTCCAATATTTCAGCAAATGTTTTAATTCTCAGACCTTATGTCTCTCCAATGGAACTGCATCTACGTGGAGGGAAGTTGGGTACCCAAAGCCGCTTTCTTAGGCTCAGTACTCTTCAACAAATTCATCAGTGATTTGGATGAGGGATTGAAGGGAAACTCATCAAATTTGCAGACAACACCGAAGTGGCAGGAATAGCCAGTACTCCAGAAGACAGGATTAAGAAATAGAAGGATTTTGATGAACTTCAACATTGGGCCCTATCTAACAAAATGAAATTCAAAGCTGGAAAAATTAAGCCTCAATACTTAGGCAAGAAGAGCCAAATGTACAGTATAATGTGAGTGGTATCTGGCTCAGTGGCAGTAACTATGAGAGAAATCTTGGAGTCCTAATGGACAACCATTTAAATAGGAGCCAGCCGTGTGCAGCAGCTGCCAAAAAAACCCAACACAGTTCTAGGTTTCATTAACAGAGGGATGGAATCCAGATCACGCAAAGTGTCAATACCACTTTATAAGGCCTTGGTAAAGCCACACTTGGAATACTGCATCCAGTTTTTGTCTTTATAGTGTAAAAAAGATGTGGAGACTCTAAAAAGAGTAGAGGGAAGAGCAACAAGGATGATCAGGGGACTGGGGGCTAAAACAGTTGCTTGAATTGGATATGAGTAATTTATTAAAAAGAAGGACTAAGAGTGACATGATAGCCGTGTTCCAATATTTGAGGGGCTGCCCAAAGAAGAGAGAGTCAACCAATTCTCCAAAGCATCTGAAGGCAGGACAAGAAGCAATGTATGTTATCAAGTAGAGAAGCAGCCTAGAAGTAAGAAGAAATTTCCTGACAGTTAGAGCTATTAATCAGCAGAATGACTTGCCTACAGAAGTTGCCCTTTTGTTTCATTACGTACTTTGCACAGATTACACAACCTTCTATAAATTCAGCAAGAGATACCAACTGTCCATATGCCCAGGTTTTGCACTGGCTGACAAATCATACCCATCGAGTAACCCTTAGTGGTACTACATCTACATGGTGGGAAGTGAGCAGTGGGGTACTACAAAGCTCCATCTTAATCCAAGTACCCCACAATGTCTTTGTAAATGACTTAGATGAGGGAATAGAAGGGGAACTCATCAAATTTGCACATCACACCAAGCTGGTAGGAATAGCCAACACTCCAGAAGACAACCTGAACAAAGAGCAAGGTTTTACACCTAGTCAGGAAAAATCAAAGATACATGTACAAAATAGACGAAACTTGTCTCAAAAACAATACCTGTGAGAGGGAACTGTGAGAGATCCTAGTAGATGATCACTTAAATAAGAGCCAGCTGTGTGGGGCAGCTAGAGAAAAGTCTAGAGAAAAGAAGGAAGAGGGATGACAGGATTGCAGTGTTCCAATATTTGATGGGCTGCCACAAAGAGGAGGCAGTCAACTTATTTCCAAAGCACCAGATGGCAGGACCAGAAGCAACGGAGGGAAACTAATTAAGGAGAGAAGCAAGCTGGAATTAAGGAGAAACTTCATAACAGTGAGGACAATTAAACAGTGGAACAGCTTTCCTTCAGAGGTTGTGGGTGCCTCATCACTGGACGTTTCTATTGGTATTTCCTGCAGGGGGCCAGGGGAGGGAAATTTCACCCTCCGAAAATGGCCTCCCCAGGCCCTCTGGAAGGCCAAAAATCAGTTGGGCAGCACGCGCATGCGTGCTGGATCTGATGGTTTATTTACCGGCAGATATGGCTCCCCGTGCCATAGGTTCGCCCTCCCAGACTTGGAGCAAATTCGGTAACTCTCAGAGTTTCTCTATTACAAAGGTTAATAGATCTTCAACAAGGATATTCAACAGATCATGTCAGACTAATCTTATTGCATTCTTTGATAATGTGACAAAATTAGTGGACCAGAGGAATGCCGTCGTTATAGTTTACTTGGACTTCAGTAAGGCTTTTGATAAGGTAGAACATAACCTATTACTAGATAAGTAGAAGAATGTGGGTTAGACAGCATCACCACCAGATGGATTCGTATCTGGCTGACCAACCGCACTCAACGTGTAGTCCTCAATGGAACTGCATCTACATGGAGGGAGGTATGCAGTGGAGTACCCCAAGGCTCTGTTTTAGGCCCAGTACTCTTCAACATCTTCATCAATGATTTGGATGAGGGAATAAATGGGGAACTCATCAAATTTGCAGATGATACCAAGCTGGTAGGAACAGCCAACACTCCAGAAGATAGGCTTAAGATACAGAAGGATCTTGACAAACTTGAACATTGGGCACAATCTAATAAAATGAAATTCAATGGTGAAAAGAGTAAGGTTCTACATTTAGGCAACAAAAATGGAATGCACATGTACAGTATAGATGATACCTTGCTCAGTAGTAGTAACTGTGAAAGGGATCTTGGAGTCCTACTGGACAACCATTTAAATATGAGCCAGCAGTGTGAAGCAGCTGCCAAAAAAGCCAACACAGTTCTAGGCTGCAGCAAAAGAGGGATAGAATCAAGATCACGTGAAGTGTTAATACCACTTTATAAGGCCTTGGTAAGGCCACACTTGGAATACTGCATTCAGTTCTGGTCGCCACGATGTAAAAAAGATGTGGAGACTCTAGAAAGAGTGCAGAGAAGAGCAACAAAGATGATTAGGGGACTAGAGACTAAAACATATGAAGAACGGTTGCAGGAACTGGGTATGTTTAGCTTAAGAGAAAGAAGGACTAGAGGAGACATGATAGCATTGTTCCAATATCTCAGAAGTTGCCACAAAGAAGAGGGAGTCAAATTATTCTCCAAAGCATCTAAGGGTAGAACAAGAAGCAATGGGTGGAAACTAATCAAGGAGAGAAGCAACTTAGAACTGAGGAGAAATTTCCTGACAGTGAGAACAATTAATCAGTGGAACAGCTTGCCTCCAGAAGTTGTGAATGCCCCAACACTGGAAGTCTTTAAGAAGATGTTGGATAGCTATTTGTCTGAAACGGTATAGGGTTTCCTGCCTAGGCAGGGGGTTGGACTAGAAGACCTCCAAGGTCCCTTCCAACTCTACTATTGTATTGTATATTCAACTATTGATTCAAGGCAAATGCTTCGGGTTGATCGATTAAAAGCTAAAAAGTCTTGGTGTATCTCCAAATACAATGGGGCTGAAGAGAAATGTGTACCTGTCTTTGCTTATGCAAGGCAAACATTGCACACCGTAGAAAATTATTGTATCATCCCTATTAGCTGTGAAGAGGGACGTGGCATTTACACATTTGGTTCTGGGTAAAAAAAAAACGTTCACAATTGCAACACAACTAATATTGGTATTCCAGGTAGTATCCTTTCATGCTAAACAGCTGGGTATTTTAAATTTTTGTTTTGGTTAATGTTGAATCCATGATGCTCCTTCTAGCCTTCAGGCAGGAGACCACTCATTCTGGATCCATAAAGTGCTGTTCAGTCTCCCTCCATTTTCATCTTGGAAAGAAGTCTGCACGGTGCATTGAGCTGTGTAGAATCAAAAACCAGGACATCGCAACAAAGAGGCTTTGTCTGAAGGAAAGCAGAGTGGGATGTTGTGTTATAGATAAATGCTGCAAATACCAGGACAGGCGTGTCAAACTTGATTTCATTGAGGGCCACATCAGGGTTGTGTTTGACCTCTGAGGCTGGGGTGGGCATGCTGTATGGAATTGCTGACAACCACAGGAGCAACACAATATGTTTATGAAAGAAAACTTACTTCATGCAGTTTATGCTGATATTGACCCACTGTTTTGCTAGTGAATTTTAGGGGTGAACTCCTGCACTGCTTGGGGTTAGAAAAAAACATTTTCTCTGGATTCTCCATATTTCCAATATTTTTGATTCTCAAGATGAAGTTCTTGATATTTCAGGCCAAATTAGAGTTGAACTTCATCTAAAACTTTGTAGACCCACAGGAGGAAATTCAGAAGCATAGATTTATTGGGTGGTGACGGAACACATCCCTGAGAAACTTCCTTAGTTTTCTTCTGAGTAAAGCCACTTGATTCCACCCACCCTGGAACACACCCTGGTTCTCCCTTTGCATCTACTTTCCATCCTGGTGTGGGACATTCTCCTTTCCCCCTGGTTCTATGGGTTTTCTCCCAGCACTAAGAAATCTCTTATCCCCCGTCGAAGGATTTTCTGGGGGCCCTGATTGACCTTCTCGCTTCCTCTTTCATGTTAGACAAAAACAATTTCCTGGTGAAGATTCTAACAATCAGTTTATAATTCTTTTATGAGGATGTTTCAATAGACTCTTGACCTTTGGTTGAAAATTAATCAGAATCAACGGATTGAGCCACGGTAGGGCACAATAACAGCCAGGTTTGATCTGTGAAGATCTTCTTTATGAACATCTATCAAAGACAAAGGGACTTTATGGGTGACAAGACTCTTCTGTCCAGGACTTCCACAGGTTGGAGGAATTTCTGGTTTTAAAATCATCTGTAAGAAGATCTTTGCTTTGCAGGAACTGTTGACCTATGACTCAAGGCATCCCTTGGAATCTTCTGTCCTGCTGTTCCTGCTGGTAGTTTTGTACCAGAATCCCTACTGCCATGTCTGACCAACCCTCTATCCGTCTTCCTTGTCTGTCCTGAGTTTTGGATCTTCTGAATCCTTCAGTCCAAAGGCTAATTTGAGAGAGAACCACTCATGCTCAGATCTGCTGAAAGGAGGCCTTGTTTCTTGAGTGAAGGCAGAGCCACAGTCGCAGCCTGAGAGGTTAGAAGATTCAGAGAATTTGCCCCTTGGTTAATTGACGTACAAATTAAAAAATAGGAAGGCACTGTACTTTGCAGAGAGATATTTTGTTTAATTTTGCATCATGTAAGGATTGTATCATCTTGTCTAAATACAGGAAGAGGTGCCACTTGTCCAAGTGCCCAGATTTTGCACACGGAATGATATTTTCTTCCTGTTTGGTTCCTCACCTGATCTTTTTTGGTGTCGGGGGCAAAAAGGCCACACCCCCTGACCTTTCCTTTTCTCCTGTATCTCCCCTTTCTTCTCTCTTAATCCTAGAGATCCACCCCCACCCACCCACCCCATCTCAGAGGGGTATAAATAAGTGTCTGCTTCCATCCTGGGCTACACATTGCAAGCTAAAGAAAGATCTCAAGATGAAAACTCTGCTGCTGGCCTTGGTGGTGGTGACAGTCGTGTGCCTGGACTATGGTAAGGTCACCAAACTTTGATCTTGGGTGGCAATTAAACCCAAAACAAGGGGAGAGGTACAGTAGTTGTGATCCATCCTGTTGTTGGGACTTTCTCACTGTTTTGCCCTGCATAAGGAAGGTCCATGGGAACCTTCAGGGGGAAAATGGAATTCAGGGGTAGACTGCCTCAGAAAGTAGAGGCTCCTTTGTGTAGTGAGTTCTGCCAGGGGGTTACTCCAGGGAATGAGATGAAAAACGTTTCTGCTCACCTCCCTCTGGCTTTGCCGTCATTCACTATTTTGGGTGGTATGGCCAAAGGCGACCAGAGATGCCTCCTTCAAGTCAAGCCTGGACAGTCCTCAGCATCAGCCTAAGATTGTTTGTTGCTGCTGGGATTTCTGAGACTACTCAATTAATCATACAGCCTTGGGGGTCTCCCATCCTAGGATTAACCAACCCCAACCCTGCTTAGCTTCCACATGGAGACCAGACACTTAGGTTTCTATTTGCTTCTATTTCATAGCTTCTTTCAGAAGAGATTAGGTTTTTTTTTTTAATCCCAGCTTTTATCCCAGCTGCTTTGGCGGAGGGGTTAAAATGCAGTATTGCAGGCTAATTCTGCTTACTACTGGCTGCCTGCAGTTCGGCAGTTCGAATCTCACCCACTCAAGATTGATTCAGCCTTCCATCCTTCCAAGGTGGGTAAAATGAGGACCCAGATTGTTGGGGGGAGAGGCTGACTCTGAAAACTGCTTAGAGAGGGCCGTGAAGCACTGCGAAGAGGTATAAAAGTCTAAGTGCTATTGCTATTTAGTTTTGTAATGACTAAGAAACATAATACTCCTTCCTCCTATTTCCCCCACAGCAAAAACACTGTGAGGTAGGATGGGCAGAGAGAGGATTAAGTCCAAAGTCACTAACTTGTCTTTCATGACCAAAGTTGGAACAGAACTCACCGTCACCTGGTGATTGGCCCAAAGTCACCTGCGGTCTTTCATGGCCAAAGTGGGCTAGAACTCACCGTCACCTGGTGATTGGCCCAAAGTCACCTGCGGTCTTTCATGGCCAAAGTGGGCTAGAACTCACTGTCACCTGCTGATTGTCCCAAAGTCACGCAGCTGTCTTTGATGCCTAAGGTGGGAATAGAAATCAGGTTTCCTATTTCTAGACCATTTGAACTTTCTAGGGAAATTTTCACACATGAAAAGGTCTATCATCTCATAAATAATGTTACAAGATCCCAAAAAATAAATAAACCTCAGCCTACAATTTCTATGTTTTTTTTTTCTTTCATCCAGGAAACTCCCTGATTTGTCACTCGTGCAGCGGAACATTTTGTACGAATGCTGTGACTTGTCCATCAACCGATATTGGGTGCTCTAAAACGTACGATAAATCTATGATAGGTACCGGTAAGTGCAGTTATTACTCCTTCTCCCAATTTTTTTTTTGTGTGTGTGTGTGGGGAGCTAACCTAGGAAAGTTGGCAGTCTCCTCTGTAATTGGCTGAGTTTAGAGCTTTCTCATTAAATATACAAGAGGGATGTTATTGTCCCTAAATCTCTGATGGTGAACCTATGGCTGATATGGAGGCATATCAGTGGGCACGCAAGCCGTTTCCCTAGCTCGCCTCCAGGGTACATGTGCATGCTGGCCATCTGATTTCAACTCCACCCCCCACACTGCCCTTTCCTTCCCAGGAGTCTCCATGTGATGCCAGGTAAGCATAGGGCTCACATGGAGGCTTTGGGATGGCTTTTTCTGCCTCCAGAGGGCATTGGGGGGGGGGCGAGGGATGCCATTTTCCCCTCCCCAGTCTCCAGGAAAGCCTCTGGAGCCCTGGGGAGGGTGAGAAATGGACTTACCGGGCCCACCAGAAGATAGTAAATGGGCCATTTCAAGCCTCCGAAGGGCCTCAGGGGGGTGGGGGAGGCCCTTTTGGCCCACCCCAGGCTCCAAAAAGGGTGTACACGCATGCATGGGGCAGTGGGGGGGTGTCATGTGCACATACACAGGGGGCATGGCATGGGGAGTGCACTGGCTGCCTGTGGTCTTTCGGGTGCGTTTCAAGGTTTTGACCACCATCTTTAAAGCGCTCCATGGCATAGGGCCCAGTTACCTGCGGGATCGCGTCCTCCCACATACATCCCAGCGGCCAATTCGCTCTCACAGGGAGGACCTTCTTCTGGTGCCGTCCGCTAGGCAATGCCAGCGGGTGATGCCAAGGAGTAGGGCCTTCTCTGTGATGGGCCAACCCTCTGGAATGACCTCCCCCCCGACATTAGAACCACCACCGACTTCCGCTCCTTCCGGCAGAAACTAAAGACTCACCTGTTCCGACTGGCTGGCCTGGCATAATTTCAACGCCTATCTCCTAGCATTTATATTTTTACTGGTTTTTAAGGGGATTATTCTGTAGACTTAATTTTATTGGGTATTGGGATTTTAATGTCTGTTTATTTTAATTATTTATTAGCAATACAGTCCTGCACATCTTTTATCCTCCTCTTATCCATCTATTTTATATTTGTATATATATATATATATTGTCCATTTAGTAATTTTAATTGTTTTAATTTTTTTCTTTGACATGGACTGTACACCGCCTCGAGTCCCTTTTGGGAGAGGGGGCGGTCTATAAGCGCTAATAAATTGAAATTGAAATTGGGGGGTAATGAAATTAATAGTGTGAGCACTTATGCATGCGCGATAGTGAGTGCTTTTTGGCACCCAAGGCGAAAAAGGTTTGCCATCACTGGTCTAAGGAATACAAGGAAAGGGGGGGGGCTTGGAGTGGGGAGCCCCCATCTTTCTCAGCAACAGATTGGAGGGGGAAACCGTCTTTAGAGAAAGGGGGAGGGAAATGCAAGAAAGGCGGAATTGCTCCTGAGTCATGTCAAAACACGGGACTTCCCCAGAAATCTCTTCTTTATTCCTTTACTAAGTAGAGGAGATAGAAGGTCTGCCTTCCTACTGGGAGGGAATCCACGAAGGTCTTAAAAGTGGGTTCACAGTTTTGTCCAGCCACAGCCACAGATCTTTTTCTGTGGTATTTTTTTATATATAATCATTCTGCTTTGTGTTTCCTTCACAGAAATGAATGTCGTCAAGGCATGTGCTTCTAATTGTACTATTCCGGAGCTGAATGGATATGTTATGTATTGCAATTATGACAAATGCAACTAATAGTTCTACGAGTGGTTAAATTCCTTGAGTTTGGCTCTCATCCATCATGGACCTTCCTTGAAAATTTATGCTTCTGGCCTTTTCCACAGGATGGTCCATAATCCCCCTCCCACCTGCTTTCTTTGACACTCCACCGTCTCTCCTCTTTATCTTGTTCTGTAAGTTTCCTTCTGCTAGTTCTGTAGTTTGAGAATCAAATAAACCTTAGCATTCAACTCAAGTGTTTTGATTTTTTGGAAACATCCCTTTCACAAAACCCACAGGGAGAGAGTCTTCCTCCAGGATCCTGCTCCTTCCCTCCCTTTCTACTCTCTGGGGCAAACTGGGAGGAAGAGGAAGATGCCTTGAAAGAGAAGTGGGGGATTTGGAGTGAAGAATGGCAGGCCCTTTCTCCATCAAGCCCACCTGAAAGAAAAAACATCTTGATTCAACAGTTGACTTTGAAGGCTGTTCTCAAGCTCTCTCAGGCCTGGGTTCAAGTGTTGGCGTATAAACCAGAGATGACCTAGCTGGACATTGGGGCTGAGTGGGAATTCTTCTTTAAAAAATCATTTCATTTGATTTAAGAACATCCTGGCTCTTTTCAACTGTACGGGCGCCATATAGTAGAGATAGAGATCAATAAATACATGTGACAAGAACAACAGTTGGCAAATCTTGTTCCTAAAATAACTGTGTTATAGTTGGGGATTGAGTGCCTAAGGCGATCGAGTCACCCTGCCCAATGCCTGGGAGAAGAGTAGGCCTTGAAGGACCTCCAAACCACCATGAGATGGGGGCCACCAGGATCTCCATCGTGTCATGCCATGGCCTCCAAGTCTTTCCTCTTTTATTGATCATCCCAGTGAAGCCCCTGGGGAGGGTTATCTGTCACCTCAGGTCGGGTGGGAGAAAGAACAGGCAACAATGCCAGGAATCCAAAAAAGCCCCCTCCCCAATAATGATACTAATGCACACACACAGCCCAGTATCCTTGATATGCCGGAGGTGAGAGACCTGTCAGAACTGAAGAAGCTTCTTGGATGAGAAGCAATATGTCTTCAAGGGGAAAAAAAGGAAGTGCAGTTGCCTCCTGAAAAAAATACCTTTGGGAAAACTGTGACCTGGAGGGGAAAGATGGGGGGGGATGGGAATTGGGGAAAGGTACTAAAAGAAGAGAATTAAAAAGGAGTAGAAAGATTGGAAAGAAAAATATAGAAGCTACAAGAATAAGGGAAAAAAACCTAGGCGAATGGGTGCAAAGAAGAGAATGTAAGAGAAGTTCCTGAGAGACTAAGAGAAAATAGTTGAAAGGAGGAAAGAAGGAAAAGGATTTACTAGTAGAATTTATAAATGTGTTAAAATATAACCAATTGTTGCAGAAAATGACAGGCTTAGACTTCTCAGGATACAGGAAAAGTTTATTTGGCAGCCAGGTTCAGAAACGTTAGCCCATGGCTAACATTGCAAATTCTGAACAATCTTTATTATTGATGCAACAATCTTTATTATTATACATTCTCAAAGACAGTGTAACACGGAAACACTTAACTCTTTTCTTATTGGTTACCTTGAGGAAAAAGCCTTATAAGGAGATGGGGGTCTTACTTCTCCTTTTGTTACAGGTATGGACTATGTGCCATTAACGAACTTTAATTGAACCTTGTGGTTTTGGACTTTTGACATAGGGACATTTGCTGGAACATGTTGTGGTTGAAGGCTGATGACATTTCCCTGTCCCTTTAAGCAAGCTTCTAACTGTTCCTTTAATGCCACGTCTTTATCTTATATTTTAATCCATATTTTATTCTACTTAACAATGGTATATAGCTAATATGATGTGAGGGAAATAGATTAATACTATTAATTGTGGATAATTAACTAAGTGAAATGTTTACTATATACAATTGAATTTGAGGATATATGATATTGAGAGTAAAAGAACATAATAGATGGAAAGGATATGTTAAACTTAAAATTAACTTGGAGAGGCAATATGGATAATATTGCTTATATATTAAGAAGAAATTAAAGCCAAGCTGGAAAATATGAGAAGAAAATAAGATGATTGAAATGTAAAATGAAAATATGATGTAAAATGAACTATGCATAAAAGAAGATGTAAAAGGGGAAAACCCGGACAACACTTTGTTTATGTAGCGGGTGGGGTGGGGGGAGGGAATAAATGGAGGGTTTGGGATGAAGGGGAGGAGACAGGAGGTGTGCAAGAGAAGGAAGGATGGATTTGGATGAGGGAAAGAGGAAGAGAGATAAAAAGAGAGGAAAGCAGGGAGAGAGGAGATCAGACCAAGGGGGAAAGGGGGAATAGTATAGCAGAGGCTTTTGTGGGCCAAGCCTGGGGGGGGATAAGGAAATAGTATAGGAGGGGATTCTGTGGGCCAAGTCTGAGGGGATGAAGGGAATAGTATAGGAGATACTTTTGTGGGCCAACTGAGGGGAAAAAGGAAATAGTATAGCAGAGGCTTCTGTGGGCCAAGCCTGAGGGTGATAAGGTAATAGTATTACAGAGGCTTCTATGGGCCAACCCTGAGGGAGAAAAGGGAATAAGATTACAGAGGCTTCTGTGGGCAAAGCCTGAGGGGAAAAAGGGAATAGTATAGGAGTGGTTTCTGAGGGCCAAGCCTGAGGTGCATGAGAGAATAGTATAGCAGAGGCTTCTGTGGGCCAAGCCTGAGGGGGATAATGCAATAGTATTACAGAGGCTTCTATGGGCCAAACCTGAGGGGAAAAGGGAATAGTATAGGAGAGGCTTCTGTGGGCCAAGCCTGAGGCAGAGAAGAGTATAGGATAGGAGAGGCTTCTGTGGGCCAAGCCTGAGGGGGATAAGGCAATAGTATTACAGAGGCTTCTGTGGGATAAGCCTGAGGGGGATAAGGGAATAGTATAGGAGAGGCTTCTGTGGGCCAAGCCTGAGGCAGAGAAGAGTATAGGATAGGAGAGGCATATATAGCTAAGATGATGTGAGGGAAATAGATTAATTCTATTAATTGTGGATAATTAACTAAGTGAAATGTTTACTATATACAATTGAATTTGAGGATATATGATATTGAGAGTAAAAGAGCATAATAGATGGAAAGGATATGTTAAATTTAAGATTAACCTGGAGAGGCAATACGGATATTGTTTATATATTAAGAAGAAATTAAAGTCAAGCTGGAAAATACGAAAAGAAAATAAGATGACTGAAATGTGAAATGAAAATATGATGTAAAATGAACTATACATAAAAGAAGATGTAAAAGGGGCAAACCCGGACAACAGTTTGTTTATGTAGCATTGGGGGGGGCGGGGCGGATATAAATGGAGGGTTTGGGATGAAGGGGAAGAGACAGGAGGTGTGCAAGAGAAAAAGGGAGGGATTTGGACAAGGGGAAGAGGAAGAGAGATAAAAAGAGCGGAACGCAGGGAGATCAGACCAAGGGGGAAAGGGGGAATAGTATAGCAGAGGTTTCTGTGGGCCAATCCTGAGGGAGAAAAGGGAATAAGATTACAGAGGCTTCTGTGGGCCAAGCCTGAGGGGAAAAAGGGAATAGTATAGCAGAGGCTTCTGTGGGCCAATCCTGAGGAAGAAAAGGGAATAAGATTACAGAGGCTTCTGTGGGCCAAGCCTGAGGGGAAAAAGGGAATAGTATAGCAGAGGCTTCTGTGGGCCAATCCTGAGGAAGAAAAGGGAATAAGATTACAGAGGCTTCTGTGGGCCAAGCCTGAGGGGAAAAAGGGAATAGTATAGCAGAGGCTTCTGTGGGCCAATCCTGAGGAAGAAAAGGGAATAAGATTACAGAGGCTTCTGTGGGCCAAGCCTGAGGGGAAAAGGGGATAGTATAGGAGTGGTTTCTGAGGGCCAAGCCTGAGGTGGATGAGAGAATAGTATAGCAGAGGCTTCTGTGGGCCAAGCCTGAGGGGGATAAGGCAATAGTATTACAGAGGCTTCTGTGGGATAAGCCTGAGGGGGATAAGGGAATAGTATAGGAGAGGCTTCTGTGGGCCAAGCCTGAGGCAGAGAAGAGTATAGGATAGGAGAGGCATCTGTGAGGCAAACCTCAGGAAGAGAAGAGTTTGAATGAAAGGAAGCAAGCAGAGGAAACAACGAAGGAGCAGAGCCTGTGGAAGAGAGTCCAGCAGGCAGTTCAAGAGAGAGTGAAGAGAGAGAAAGAGGAAGAAGCTCCAACCAGCCACCTGAATACCACCCCATCACGTGACCTGCCTGCTGAGAGGAGGCTGACCACCACCCTACCACGTGACCCTGGCAAGTAGAGGTACATCAAAGAGAAACCGGGGTGAACTGGCAGCCATACAAAGGGGGACAGGAGAACCCAGACTCCAGCGGCCCTTACGAGGGTTAGCGCTACATTTAGAAAAGAAGTTAAAATATGTAATAAAAAATAAAAAACACTTTTTTTAAAAAAAAGCACTTTCAGGATAGCCGTGACCTGAATGAATGAGAATCTCCAGAGATATGTAGAGCTGTGAGCGATGGTGCCTACCAAAGTGGAGCTGGTGTGATGGACTACAATGACATAGTATTCCCAGGAAGGAGAGAGGAAATTTCACAAAATCTATCTATCTATCTCTCTCTCTCTCTCTCTCTCTCTCTCTCTCTCTCTCTCTCTCTCTCTCTCTCTCTCTCTCTCTCTCTCTCTCTCTCTTTCTTTCTTTCTTGTGTGTGTGTTTGTAGAGAAAAGAGGCAGCACAGCCCTGAACTACATATGAGGCAGAGGAAGAGAATTAGGATAACCAATCCTGGGAATCTCACAGCGTGTATCTGTTAGGATGAGAGAATGAAGGATTAGATCTGGCAAGATTCCCTGTATTGTGTGTAAGCAAATACACAACTGAGCTGTGTCTGAATTTCTTTTGGTTGTCCTTAGTCTTAGCCTGCCAATTGAAAGCTTCTCCAATCATCTTACAAGTGGGAAAACCACAATCACGCAATGGATTGAGCCGACATTACTTCAGTAGCATTGATGTTCCATTTATGTTGGCCCCGTGTCAGAAAAGTCCAGTCTCCAGGGTCCCACCAGATGCAGCTCCTTAGCAGATAGGAACCACAATGCTGGATCTGATGTGAGGGACAGATTTAATTGGGAAGAGGCAGTCTCACAAATAACACCACCCCATGTCAGGAAAGACTTTAAAGGTACTTTGGACCCATAAGGAAACTGGTAACCAATGCACCTTGTGGATCAGAGAGGTGGAGTGTACCACTTGAGGGCACACATGATTGCCTGTGTCCCCACGTTCCACATCAGCTGATACTTCTGGATGCTTTTGAAAGGCATGGTGATGAACCAAGGTTCTCTTTGGACCAGGCACTTCACCGTTCTTCAGCTCCCACCGCCCACTCATATTCTGAAAGCTCCATTGGATGGTTCTGAACTGAACTTCAACATCCTGGAAAACCGTGGCTGATTTGAATGTCTGAAATGATTTGTGCCAGTCTAGAATTAAGGAGGACCACAACCATCATATCCCTCCCCCGGTCTCCTTCCGAATAACCTCATCATGACTTAGTGGCAAAAGATACTATCTGGAAAGAAACATGATTGTGTTGCAATTCTGAGATTTTTTTAATACCAGAAACAAATAAATGACTGACACTTCTCATCCTTTATGTCCGTGAGCATACTAACAGGGACAATAATGACAGTATAATAATTTTGCACAGTGTGCAACATTTGCAATGGATAAGCAGATAAAGACACAGATGTCTCTTAAGCTCAGTTGTATTTGGAACTGAACCAAGAAGTAATTTTGAGGCAAAGTTTATTAGCTCCATCAGTCAAGATGTAGCATGAAAGCATACATAGAGAGCGGGCAGTGGGGAGAAACAAGGGGGTGGGGTGGGGATTTAATAGAATTTTATTTGTTAGATTCTAATTCTGCTCACACTACCAGAGGTTTGATCCTGACCTGCTTGAGGTTGACTCAGCCTTCCATCCTTGGGTAAAATGAGCTTATCTTCACTTAAGATACCCATAGAAATTGCTGTCCAAGATGTGCAAACTTTGCCTTGAATGAAAAGCTGGAATGTTTTTCTGAAGTTGCGTTAAGCTCGGAGAGACAGAAGGTCTCAGAATTTAAACATCTCAACCTCACTTGGTGTCAGCCTCTGTTTCGCTGTTTGCTTTCGGCTGCCATTGAAAGGGGGAGGGGGGGCTGGTATTTGGGAGGGGAAGCTTTAGTACAGGGGAGATTGTAAAGTAGGAGTTTTGGTCTCACCGTCTACTGCGCATGCTGGAGATTAGAGCTTGGTGTCGCTCAAGGCCAACCGTCTGCATACCTACCTGATGATGCTCCTTGAAGATGGAACTCACATGACACTTAAGGGATTTACAGATTGGACAGTGGGATGAGGGTTACCAAGGGGAGGGGGTTGGTCACATATTGATATGTATGATTTCACACGCTTTTGCCTCAGATCTTGCTTTGCTTAGCTGCTATGTTTTCATAAACAGTAAAAGTCCTCTTAATTCTGCAAAATGGAGTTAAGTGGTTTCTTTCTTGGTTGCTGAGGGAGGCCAGCTTGACATTAAGCAAGATCTCACTTTCGCACTCATCCCGGAGCTAACACCTTTCAAGGGGAGTGTAAGTAAAACCAAAACCTTCAAAGGAATGTCTTACCCAGATAGCGACCAGGCGGATGACATGGGGGCGGCTGCATCCTCGTGTCCCTTGGAAGCGGAAAGGATGGCGGATCTGAATTTAGAGGAATGATCCGTCCACCCCAGGTGGTCGCTGGGAGTGGAAATTCTGAGGAAATTCTGGCTGCAGTTACCACAAGGCGACATCGGCGGCTGGCAGCTGCTTGGCAGGATGCTGACAAGGAGAACCTTATGATGTCCCAGACTATGAAACTCTTTCAAGAGGCTTGGGAAAAGTGACGTTCACAGGAGAGTGGTCCCGAAAGAGAACCTGATCTCCCAGACCTAGAGGAGAAGTCTGCAGAAGCCCTGTTTTGCCCAAAGGGGGCCCTAAGGGAAGACAGTGGAGCTCATTAGGATGGGGAAGCCCTGGCAGCAGCAGCAGCAGCAGCAGCAGCAGCCGTGTAAGCCCTTCCAAGAGGAGGATGGCCCCGCCGCAGAGGCCGGATGGCAAAGGTTCCTCTGCTTGGTGTGAAATTTGGAGGTGACCCAAAGGAACTAGGATTTTTCCTGGTCTAAGTCTGGAATTTCCTGCAACAGTTCGGAGAGGATCTCCCCACAGAAGAAGCCAAGGTAAGGGTGGCCATGGCACTGGAGAACAAGGCAGCGGCATGGATGGTTGCCCTGCACAACGATGACTCCCCGCTGCTGAGAGACTATAATAGGTTTATGGCTGCCCTGAGGAAACACTTTGATGACCTGCTCACGGAGCGGAAGGCCAAAACCAGAATGAAAACCCTTAACCAGGGGAAGAACTCAATGGCTGATTGCATACAAGAGTTTTGGGAATTGTCGGTTTATATGTGGGATTGGTCGGAAGAAGCTTTAATGGACAGCTTTATGGATGGCTTAAACAAAGATATATATCAAAACTGTGTGAACAGGTGGGGGGGCGTAACTTGCAATGCTGGTACAAATTGGCAGCAGAAATGGAGATCAATCTAGACAGAGACAAGTACTGCAAAGACAGTGAGAAAGCCACCCCTCCCAACCCCCCTAAAGGAACTCTGAAAGGAGGAAAAAATTGGTCTCCAAGCAAGCCCCGCTCTACCACCTGCTTCCCTTGCAGAAAGGAGGGGCACCGGGCAGCAAATTTCCACTCCCAGATTGGGCCAAAGCGCTCTGCTGGGGGGGGGGGGGTGTAGAGGAAGCCAGACAAACAACCCAGGAAGAGAAGGGACACTACCATGAAAGGGGTGGAACCTGTTGCGCAATTCCCTCCCATCCCAAGAAAAGAAGAACCGTCCTCCTTATCGGGGGAAAGTGAAACCGAATCCAATGATGACTGTCTGGTAAGTTCCCCATCGGGCCCCATGACCATCCCAGTAGAACTTAAAGTGCCCTCTACTGGCGCCCAAGCAAAAATGCTGGCCCTTTTAGACTCAGGATGCACATGTTGCATTGTTAGCTTGGAAGTGGTGGAAAAAATGGGCTTGAAATGGAGAACTTTGAAAATCCCCATTGCTTTTTGCCAGCTAGATGGGTCTATAGCTGGGTGTGTGTGCCCATTTTGTGACTGAATCTATAGACATGTGGATGGGAGATCACCAGGAAACATTACGTTTCATTGTGGCACCGGGGATGGACCGACCTCTCATACTGTGCTTATCTTGGTTGCGTAAATGAAACCCACACATCAACTGGAAGAAAGGGTGGTTGCGCATCCAATCTGCTAAACCCCCTGAGGGAGATGGGAGGGTTTCCAATATTACCAATGCTGTACCTAACCTAGCAGCCATGATGTAGGAAAAAATTGAGGGGGAGGAGAAAATCCCCAGGAATATTGGGACCTAAAGGACGTTTTCAGTGAAAAATCCTCTGATAAATTACCCCCTCACCGCGCAACGGATTGCAGCATTGAGATCCTCCCAGGAGTAAAACTTCCAAAACCCCAGATTTACTCAATGACCCCATGCAAGATGGAGGAATTATGGAAATGTATTGTCAAAAATTTGAAAAAGGGGGTTTATTGAACCTGCTAGGCCACATGTGGCTACCCCTGTGTTGTTTAGAGAAAAGAAAGATGGCTCCTTTCGTCTCTGTATTAATTGCAAAAATCTTAATTCTCTCTGTGTGGAAAATGTATACCCCGTCCCTCTGATGAAGGATATGTTGGCCCAATTGGTTAAAGGAAAAATCTTCACGAAATTGGACCTAAGAGAGGCCTACTACAGAGTCAGAATCAGAGGGAGATTAATGGAAAACTGCTTTCAACTGCCCACTTGGGTGTTTTCAATTCAGAGTACTCCCATTTGGCTTACAGGGGGCGCCAGCTGTCTTCATGCAATTAATAAATGAAGTTTTACATGAACACCTGTACAAGGGCGTGATGGTCTACCTTGACAACATCCTTATCTACACGGAAACACGTGATGAACACGTGACTTTAGTTCAATCAGTACTCAAGAAACTCCGGGCCGCAGAACTTTATATCAAATTGTCTAAATGTGAATTTCATCAAGAGAAAATTGATTACTTGGGCTACCGCATCTCCCACAATGACATCGAGATGGACCCAGCGAAAGTCCAGGCTGTAACTGAATGAGCACCTCCTCGTACCCGCAAACAATTACAAAGTTTTTTGGGATTTGCAATTTTTTATCGTCAATTTATCCCCTCATTCGCCAGCATTGCTTTGCCCATTACAAATCTCCTAAAGTCAAAAGGGGAGGCCAAGCCTAGACCAGGTAAGCCTTTGAATTGGACTATGGAGTGTCAAGCCGCTTTCGAGAAATTAAAGCGACTCTTTGCAGCTGAACCCGTTTTGAAACACCCAGATATGGAAGCACTATTTATCGCTCAAGCTGACGCCAGTGATGTGGTGGGGGGGCAGTATTACTTCAAACAAACGCTGATGGACAATTGCAGCCATGTGCTTACACCTCTCGCAAACTGACAGAGATGGAGAGATGATGGGCTATATGGGAAAAGGAAGCTTTTGCAGTCAGATGGGCTTTCATGACCTGGCAACATTTCCTAGAAGGGGCGAAACACCCTTTTGAAGTATGGACTGATCATAAAAATTTGGAAACTTTGAAGATCCCATGTAAGCTATCTCCTAAACAGGTGCGTTGGGTGCAACATTTCAACAGTTTCAACTTTACCCTCAAGTACATTCCGGGGGGGGGGGGAGAATTTCATGGCTGATGCTTTGTCTAGGCTTCCCCAATACAACAGCTCTAAGCTGAGCGTAGTTCACCCAGTCATCCCAGCAAAAAGTCTAGCTGCCCCGGTGATTACTAGAAGCCGAGGCATTTCAAATTTAGAGGTCACGACGGACCTCATGTGCAAACTCAAGAAGGGCCTTGACTCCGATGACTGGTTCAAGGAACATTCAAACGAATGCACTATGAAGGATGGACTGGCTTGGATGGGGGCTAAATTGTATGTTCCTGCTAACCTGAAGACTATTGCTCTTCAACGGGCCCACAATTAGAGAATGGCAGGCCATTTTGGATTTGTAAAGACTCTACATCTGATCAAGAGGCAATTTGGGTGGCCTTCATTGAAAAAAGACATTGAGTTCTACATAGCCAGTTGTCCCATTTGTGCAGCCGCAAAATGACCATCGGGGAAACCCCAGAGCTTACTCCAAAGTGTGGCCCGTCCTGAGGCTCCATGGAAGGAGATATCGATGGACTTCATTGTTGAATTGCCAGAGAGTCTAGGAAATACAGTGATTTGGGTAATCACCGACCTGTTTTCCAAACAAGTTCATTTTGTGCCCTATTCCAAAATCCCATCAGCTAAGTCATTGGCTAAGCTATTTATTTCACATGTGTACTGATTACATGGAGTGCCTGAATGCACAGTTTTGGATAGGGGGGGTCCAATTCACCTCCCTCTTTTGGAAGGAGTTTCTGAAGTTAATTGGCTCCGCCCAGGGACTAAGCTCCACTCACCATCCATAGACTAATGGGGCTTATGAATGGACTAATTCTGTTTTGGAACAGTGTCTCCGGTGTTCCATCAACTATCAGCAAGATAACTGGGCTGAACTGTTACCACATGCTGAGGTGGTGTACAACAACTCTGTGCACAGCAGTACTGGCTTTTAGAGTTGTGTTTGGGCAGGACTTTGTACCCATTACCTCGAGACAAATCACAATTTTTTTTCCCTCTCTGAGTGGAGTGATCTACTTCACCAATTTTGGCCAATGACTTGCAAGGCCTTGGAGGCTGCTCACCAGGCACACAAGAAACAGGCTGATAAAAAGAGGGTGAAGTCAAAAGAGTACAAAGTGGGGGATTGCGTGTTTTTGTCCTCTAAGTTTCTGCAAACCACCCAAAAATTGAAAAAACTGGGACCGAAGTATGTCGGTCCTTTCCCTATCGTGAAAACTTAATAGTTTTCACAATAGGGAAAGGACCGACATACTTCGGTCCCAGTTTTTTCCTGTTTCTGTACGATTGGAGTTACCAAAGCATCTTAAGCAGATTTATCCTATGTTTCATGTGAACCTGTTGAAGCCAGAGCACACTTCTTCCTTTTGTGCGCCTCTACCTGCACCCCCTGCTCCTCTTCTTATTGAGGGAGAGCAACATTTTGCAGTTAAAGAAATCTTGGACTCCAAGAAACATAGGAATCAAATTCAGTACCTAGTGTCCTGGAAGCATTTCTCCCCCTCCCAGGCTGAATGAGTGGATAAATCTCATGTTAGGGCTCCTAGACTTTTACAGAAGTTCTACGCCAAGTACCCTGATAAGCCTTGATTATATCTGAAATGTACATATTTTATGTTATATTTTCCATTGTTTTTACAGGGATGACTTCTTTTCCTGAAGGAGGGCCGGATGTCAGCCTCTGCTTTGCTATTTGTTTTCGGCTGCCATTGAAACAGGGAGGGGGGGGCTGGTATTTGGGAGGGGAAGATTTGGTATAGGAGAGATCGTTAAAAGGGAGTTTTGTTCTCACCATCTACAGCGCATGCTGAAGATTGGTGTTTAGAGTTGGTCAAGGCCAACTGTCCTGCATACCAAACCTGATGATGCTCCTTGGTGATGAAACCCACATAACACCTGAGGGATTTGCAGATTGGACTATGGGATGGGGGTTACCAGGGGAGGGAGTTGGACAAATATTGATATGTATGATTTTGCACGCTTTTGCCTCAGACCTTGCTTTGTTTAGCTGCTATCTTTTCATAACCAGTAAAAGTACTCTTAATTCTGCAAAATGGAGTAAAGTGGTTTCTTTCTTAGTTGCTGAGGGAGGCCAGCTTGACACAAGCTTTTTTGTATCGGGTATTGCTGCCTTGCTTGTACGAGTGGTTTTGTGCTGTAATTGACTCGGATGTGGGAATGAGGGAATTCAGATTACATGGGGATGGGGGGCTTGATCAGCCAAGATGGTCGGTGGACAGACTAGCACCTCCTAGGGTGGGTAGGCCTGCTTCTATGATCCCAGGTGTCACTGACCAGGCCAAGAGGCCTCTGCTTTGTTGTTTTAGATGCAACCAGATGAGTCATCTAGCAGTAGAATGCCCAACTCCAATACAAAGAACGCCAGTACCCAAGCCATCACCATTTGGAGGGAAGGAGCATCCCAGGCCCATGTCTGAGTGCTGTGAGGTGCAATATGGGTGCATCCATCAGATGACCATCTTACACCAGCCAAAGAGGTGGGGTCTTTGTCAGAGACTGGATGGCAGCCAGTGGTGACAACCAATGTTCCCTCTAATTTTTTTTCAATGTGAGCAGAAAAGTATAGTGTTTGAGCGGCACATTTTCATGCCTGAGCACCTGAATTTTTTCACAGATGTCACCTAAGACAACAACGAAATCAGTATTATTTGAAACTCAAAGTTATGTTTCTTCAAGGTACCCGCTTAATTCAAATAATATCAGTATCACTTAACAACGCTCCTGCTTAGCAATCAAAATGTTGGCTCAGAAACTCTGGCATTTGAAGCACGCAAGTCTTAAAGCTGTCAAGTTACAAGACCCTTGTACCCCTAATCCTTTAGGGGAAAAAAACCCAGGGCTGTTCAAACTTGACAGCTTTAAGACTTGTGGACTTCAACTCCCAGAATTCCTCCTCCAGTCATGTTGGCTCAGGAACTCTGGCACTGAAGCATGCAAGTCTTAAAGCTGTCAAGTTACAAGATCCTTGCACCCCTAATCCTTTAGGGGGAAAAAACCCAGGGGTCTTCAAACCTGACAGCTTTAAGACTTGTGGACTTCAACTCCCAGAATTCCTCCTCCAGTCATGTTGCCTCAGAAACTCTGGCACTTGAAGTGTGCAAGTCTCAAAGCTGTCAAGTTACAAGACCCTTCCACCCCTAGAAAAAAACGCAGAGGTCTTCAAACCTGACAGCTTTAAGACTTGTGGACTTCAACTCCCAGAATTCCTCCAGTCATGTTGCAGCGACGTCATCTGCGTGGATCTGCTCCATCTTTGCTTTCTTCATCGTGGGCAGGGCTGCTGCTGAAGATACCGACAAGCTGCCACCAGAATAACTGCTGCTACCTCCTCCTTCTCCAACAGCACCACCACATTTGCTCCACCACATTTGGGGGAAAAAAGATGGGGGTCTATATTTATGTGTGGACTTCCATGGCTTAAACGGAATGTGTGTAGAACATCTATACCCCTTACCGCTAAGGAAAGATTTATTCGCCACGCTAGCAACGGGTTGATTTTTCACGAAGCTTGACCTACAAGAAGCCTAGTGTTAGGGATGTAACCCTAGGCTTCGCTTGGCAATGTATATAAGTTATGATTGTAACAAATGTATCTGTTACTTTAAATTCTGAAGAGATGTAATTGGTTTGTTACCTCAAGCAGCCATAAGAGGGAGCCAGAATGACTGTTAGCTCTCTGTTTGTTAGACACTGATTGGTGTATTGTGAGGTACTGTGGTTTGATAATGTTAGCTATTTTTGTGTGCTAGACTGACTATTTGATAACTGAATTACTGAACCGTGTATGACTTGGACTGTTAACCGGACTCTGAATACCTCTATATTTCTACACAGTAAACTACTATATTTTTATCCTATTCAGTGTCTCTGAATGCTGGTTTGTGTGTGTTATTCCATACCACTCTCATTACGCTTCTCTGCATACTCGCTCTCCTAACACGGAGCTTAATTACTTAACACCTACTATCAAGTGCGCATCTGACAGGGGATGAATGGAAGACAACTTTCAATTGTCCCCTGGGAAGCTACCAGTTCCAGGTCATGCCGTTTGGGTTGCAGGGAGCCCCCACTGTGTTCATGCATCTTATTAATGAGGTTCTGCATGAGCATTTATATCAGGGGGTCCTTGTATACCTGATGACATTTTGATCTACACCAAAATGATGGAGGAGCACAGCCACTTGGTCAGGCAGGTTTTGCAGAAGTTATTAGCTGCCAAACTATTTGTGAAGCTCTCCAAGTGCGAGTTTCACCACATAAGTCCGGATTATTTAGGGTATTGCATCACCAGACAGGGGGATGGAGATGGACCCTCATAAAGTTCAGACGGTTCCAGGTTGGCAAGCACCATCGATGCAGAAACAATTGCAAAGTTTCCTTGGGTTTGCTAACTTTTACCCATAATTTATCCCCGAGTTTGCCCAAGTGACATTACCCTTGATAGACTTATTATGTACCAACCCCTCTGTACTTAAGCCATGGCCAGGACAAGTTCTGAAGTGGACATTGGCATGTCAGAAAGCATTCGAGTGACTGAAGGCACCTTGCGCTCATGAACTATGTTGAAACACCCTGATCCAGAACAGGAATTTGTAGTACAAGCAGATGCCAGCGATGTGATGATGGGAGCCGTGTTGTTACAAGCTGATAATCAGGGTAGACTGCAGCCTTGTGCATATAATCCCAGAAGCTCACCCCGACAGAACGAGGCTGGGTGATCTGGGAGAAGGAAGCTTACACTGTATGTTGGGCACTCCTGACATGGAGGCATTTGTTGAAAGGGGCTAAACAACAATTTGAGGTGTGGACCAACCACAAGAACCTGGAAGCTCTGCAGACCCCATGAAGGTTGTCACCCAAACAGGTTCAATGGGTGCAGTACTTCCAACATTTTAACTTCAAGTTGAAGTACATCCCAGCTAGGAACAATTTTTTAGCTGACACATTGTCTCACATGCCTCAATATAATAGTAAATGAGAGGAGGTTATGCAGGCCATTATCCCACCTAATCAGCCAGTGTGAAGAGTGACAAGCATTTCCCCTATCAGCTCACTACCTGACAAATTACGGAAAGCACTACTAACCGATCCCTGGTTAGCTGAAAATAGAACCATTTTTACTCATCGGGATGAGATGGTTTGGAAGGGGGACAAATTACTTGTGTCCACAGCCTTGAGGTCTAATGTGTTGCTCCGCTGTCATGATGACCGCTGGTCACTTTGGCTTCCTTAAGACATTACATTTAGTGCGATGACAATTCTGGTTGCCTAAAATGAGAGCAACATAGATAAGCTATCCATTGCATGAAGATTTCATCCATGTCCTCGTCCAATGAGCGGAGGTGGTTTTTTTTTTTTGGGGGGGGGGGTAAATCGCCTTTGAGTTTGTCGCAGAGATGCTGCAACTTCTTCCAGCGATTCTCGTGCTTTTGATAGAGCCTGTCCCAGTCCTCCAATAGGTTCAACCGCTTAATCTGTGTTGGCTTTCTATGCTGCCTCAGGTTGTAGGCTATCTGAGGTACTTCTGCCTTTTCTGAGAGTTGGACATCCAATTCTGAGTTTTGGATGACCAATTCTGAGCCTGTGTCAGATTCAGGCCTGGGGTTCAGCATGTCTAACCCTTTTACCATGGCTAGAAAAGATTCCGTAACTAGGATTAGCACAGGAAATTAGGGGGAACTCAAAGTATCTACATCTTTTTACTGTTCTGCCTTGAGCATTGTTGGCTTGCTCGGGCTATGCAGTTAACTCCATGCTTAGGAATCTCTTTCAGATCAAATTTATTATCAGGCATTCTTAATAACAAAACTTACAGTTCAGTGTTAAGATACTTCTGACTTTCCATAATCTGTCCCATCACGTGGTGTAAAAAGATGATGATTTTACTCCCATTCTTGAGAGAGGAGGCCCACCCATTGCCTCCCAGTTGAGTTGGAATTCAAAATGACCAGTTATTATCTCTGCACACAGGCAGAATGCCCCAGTGACCAATCAGAAACACAGATGTGATCACATGTCATAGAACTACATTTCTCATAAGTCAGTCTTTGCCTACATTTCCCAGGAGGTAGTTTCTTAAAGGACACAGCTCTTAATCCTACACTAGCTATATACTGCTGGGGCAGCACAGTCACCGTTGTATGGGGTACTGCAATGCACTTAATGTCTAGTTCCACCTGAGAGGGCAGAGAGTGTCAATGTTCCAGATAGCATCCAAAATTCAATCAGAGTCCAAGGCAAAGTATTGCTCAAAGTTCCAATTTATGAAGAGACCCATGTTGGCGCATCTGGGGAAAGCCGAATCTGAAAGCTCCCCGGTTTTCCACACCCAGTTGAAAGTTCAAGATCTTGTCCCACACACCCACCAGTCCATCCCAAGGTCCAATCTCCCACTGCCATGCTGGCAGCTTCCACCCATCCAGTTCCAATCAGGTGCAGAAGTGCAATGACAAAGGAAAGCCAAACCTTGGCTTTCTAGAAAGAATGTTGTTATGGCTACATATCATCTAACTCTGTACAATTCCCCCCTCCCATTTTCCCAGCATAGAAAATGCAGAGCAGAATAATAGAAAGTGTGGCAGGGCAAAGACCCAAAAGAAAGATGGCTGCAGGCCTGACCTTAGTCTGTTATAGCCTTTCCTAGACCCAAAAATCCTGCTCATGATCACTCATTTGTTTGTTTTGTTTTGTTTGTTTTATTGGATTTATATGCCGCCCTTCTCCCAAAAGACTCAGGGCGGCGTACAACATTAAAAAACACACATCCTGAAAGTTAAAAAGAAATTAAATACATATCCAAAAAACAAACCCAATTTATAGGACAATACATTTAAAAAATGAGTTAAAATTAACAGGCCAGGCCGGCTTGCTGGAAAAGCCAACTTTTTAGGGCGCGTTGGAAGGACCGGAGGTCAGGGATTATGCGAAGCTCCGGGAGCTTCATGCTTAAGTCAGCTTTGTCTGGACTACTGCAATGCACTCAATGTCTAGTTCCACCTGAAAGGGCAGAGGGGACCTTCTCGCTGGGGAATGGCAGACACAGGACACTGGTCCCACCACCTGAAAGTGTCCGGCTCTTGGCTTCTATCCTCAGTCCTGGTTATCGTATCTTCAATTGTCTTACCTGCTGCATTGCTTTTGAATGCCAAGTTCTGTGGGTGATAAACACACCTGTGATTTTATCAGGGGTGAAGCTGTCAACTTGGCATGCCTTGTGGAAACCTGGTTGTTAAGGGAGCAGGCAGAACTTGGCTCTTCTCATCCCAGCCCCCTTCTTGATTTTGACGTAACACAGGCAAAAATTTGAATGACACCATTAAAGCCCTTGAACCTTATGGTGCAGATATCCCCTGTTACGGGAAGTCAACATGAATGGTTAATTTAGAGCTAATGAAGAGGGGAACCGAGTTTTCCCCCTGCTTGCACTGTGGACATGAGTTTGCAAACTGGGATATTGGTGAACATCGAGACAAAACTTTATTAACATACAGCCCAGATCACAGGACTGAAGCAGCAGGGTGAAGTTTCAAATTTCAAAACCAACTGCAAAATCATGGAAGCTGAAAAAAGAGAATCTTGGAAGAATAACTTGGGGTTCCAACTCGAACGGGTATTGTGCAAGAAGAAATCAAAATGAAATCCGGACAGCTGGGAGGAAAGGAGATTCATTTATTCCCCAAAGAAAGAGGTTTGCCTCTAGAGATAGCTACAGAGAAAATCAGGCACAATAGGCTGATTTAGAGGGGAGCATGTCCTTGGTTTTAATTCAAATTAAACTAAATTAATTGTTTAATTTTAATCTACTTGTGTTTGCAGACATTCTTCTTTGATGCATGGATTAGGTCTGGGTAAAAATAAGTTTTATGGAAATTTGAATGCAAGACCCCCCCTTGCTATTTTTACTTGATTAATTTAGTTTCAGCTCGACTGTCAATTATCCATCAGAGACACTGATTCTCAGTCCTTTATTTTGTTTATTTACTTATTTATTTGTTAATTAGTTTGTCCAACTAATAGATAGCAGGTACAAGTATGAATGTGGACGTGAACAAAGGAAATGAATAGAAATAAATAGAGACAGTAGGACAAGGACGGTAAGCACCCTGGTGTGCTTATGCACGCCTCCTTTGCAGACCTCTTAGGAATGGGGTGAAGTCCATGGTAGACAGTTTAAGGTTGAAACTGCGAGAGTTAGAGAGGGTGTAACAATGGAGTCGGGTAGTTCATTCCAGGAATTGACCACTGTGTTACTGAAGTCGCATTTTCTGCAATCGAGTTTGGAGCGGTTTACCTTGAGTTTGTATCGGTTGTTTGTCCATGTATTATTCTGGTTGAAGTGGAAGTAGTTGTGGATTATATATTCCCTTAAATATTAACAGAATTTTGGATTCTGTTAATATTTAAGGGAAGAGGGAGACAGTAAAATGATTAAAATATCATTTGATTAAAATGTCCCACAAGATCACACCACATGGTGACCTTCTAAGTAGCCACAACCGCATCCTCTCACATCCAGGCTTGCAATCCTGTTGCTGCTGACCAGGGTTGATTGTCATCAGATTCGCCTAGGGTTCACTTTTCCCTAAAGACTTGCAGTTGTGTCCTTTCCACACAAGGTGAATAGAACCATCATTAACTCATCTCGGAAAGTGTGTGTGTGGGGAGAACATTACCAAGAAGAAAATGTGGTTAATGATGTCCTTTGGGTGCACCCAAGTAGAAATTTATTTTTAATTAAGCCAGTTCTACAAAATAATGTTATTATGTGTCAAGAGGAAGAAGGATGCTGTGTCAGCCAGCTGCTTGACAGTTTTTAATAAATGCTTAACATAGGAGAATCAATAATCCATTTGGTGTATTGATCCTAGGTTCAAGAGGAGAGCCTCTGAGATGCTTCAGGAGTCTGGATGAAATTTGCTAGTCTCTCTTTCTTGTAAGAATTATGAGCAATCCCTTATCTAGACTGGAAGATGTAGAAGAAACTGCCCAGGATTCCCAAAACCAGCACCATATTGTTTAGTTTCACGCTGGCAGCCCCACTGATGTTACACAAGATAGATGTGCAGCACTTCGTAGCGACAGATGACACTCCTGTGTCCATGAAGTTTTCATCACAGGTTGGAGCACATCGCTTGCTGATGCTGTAGTCATCGGCCTCACCTTATGCGGCAAAATAAAATCAAGTAATTATATAAAATGCAAGAAATAAGAATCCACCAAAAAAAGGGGGAGGGGATTTCAGCCCTATCTAGACTCAGCTTCCCTTCTGGCTGGAGCTTCTAATTGGGCCACTTGAATGTGGGTGTACTTCAACTCCCAGAATTCCCCAGCCAGCAGAAATTGGTCCACCCAGTTTCAAATTGCTGAAGTTGAAAAACTTTTCCTGGGTCTTTCCTTTACTTTCCAAGTGTCCCACTTCACAGCATAAGGGAAGGACATTAAACACTCCTCATTTCCCTGGTAGATCCATTCTTCCTCCAACTTTCTTAACCATGGCTGAACTTCTCTGTCTAAAACATCAAGGTCAAGTATATCTGAGCCCAACAGCCTCTTCCTAGCTCCCCCTTCCACTCAAACCTCTAGAGAACAAGTAACTTGGAAATTAAGTAAGTTCAAAAGAAACTTTCTTCTGCTCATCGTATAATTCAAGTCAGGCTCCAAACTTATGAATATCGACATCACGGCATCCCTGTTCCCAGGATTTAAGAGCAATATTCATTCAATATTTTAAAGATGAAAGTAGTTTTGGTATTAGATCATCCCCATAAGCTGCTTTCTGGTTCTTTGCAAATGTAGCCCATACAGTAATTATTTCTGATTCCATGTACCAAAGCTGCTTTTTTTTCCCCAAGAGGCAATTGGACCTTGTTTTTTCTTTGAAGATGTTTCGCTTCTCATTCCAGAAGCTTCTTCAGCTCTGGATGATGGGGAGTGGAAGAATTTATATTCCTTGCAGAAAGCTGGTCATTTGCATCCTTTTTAGAGAGTTGTTGAGGCTTCTCAGAGTTTTATCTCTGCCGTCAGGGACACCTGAGTGGTGTAAATGGGTATAGAGAAGTGATGGCTAATCTTTTTGTCATCGCGTGATGAAAGCGCATTCCATAATGTAATATGTGCACGCTCGTCCCATGCCCCATTTTGGGTCTAGTAGGCCTCCCTTCAGCCTCCTGGGAAAAAAAATGGGCCATGGGGGGGGGCCGTGCTGCACCCCCTGTGCCCCGTTTTGGCCCAAGCAGGCCTCCCTGCAGCCCCCTGGAAGCAAAAACAGGCTGTGGGAGGCATGCATGCCTGTGCGATAGAACTGAGCTGGGGCAATGGCTCATGTTCCTGCAGAGAGGGCTCTGCGCGCCACCTGTGGCACATGTGCCATAGGTTCTCATCAGTGGTGGGTTCCTGCCGGATCGCGCCGGATCGCGCGCTCCCTTTCGGCACTAAACCCGGAAGTACGGTCTTGCCCCGCCCCTGGCGACGCGACGACGCTTGCCTGCGCTCCACCAGCTCGGCTGGGAACGGAGACGTTTCCTCAGCGGAGTGGAGCGCCTGAAAGGGACGCAGGCTCAGCCTGCCAGGCTGCCACCACTCCACTGAAGACATTGCTGAGCAGAGAAACGTCTCCGTTCCCAGCCGAGCTGGTGGAGCGCAGGCAAGCGTCGTCCCATCGCCAGGGGCGGGGCAAGAATGTACTTCCGGGTTCATCGCCGAAAGGGAGCGCGCGATCCGGGTTTAGCGCCGAAAGGGAGCGCGCGCGATCCGGTGCGATCCGGCAGGAACCCACCACTGGTTCTCATCACCGGTATAGAGCCTTTCTGTGAACTGTTGAAAGGACTGTGTTGTAGACTGGAGATGGTCTTCAAAGAAAAAACAGAAAGTCCAGTTGCCTCTTGGAAAATCACCTTTGGGACAACCACAAACTGGATGACGGAGAATTCTGCTTCAATAATACATACCATGCCTGCCGCGTCTAACCGTTTTAATGGTAGTGCAGTATTTGTCTTTTTCTGCACACTTCTTCATTGCCATACAGTTCCAGTTGGAAGGTTCATTTTCACAGTAGTAGCAGGCGAGGGAACACACTGAATAAAAGAGAGAAAAACACACATTTTATATAAGAGTAGCCTGGATAAACATCCATCGTCCATTGAGAAACTTTCCATGCCAAGAATCAAGTAGATTTAGGCAAGAAAAAACAAAAGGCACAGGTACAGTATAGATGATACCTTGCTCAATAGTAGTAACTGTGAAAGGGATCTTGGAGTCCTAGTGGACAACCATTTAAATGTGAGCCAGCAGTGTGCAGCAGCTGCCAAAAAAGCCAACACAGTTCTAGGCTGCATCAACAGAGGGATAGAATCAAGATCACGTAAAGTGTTAATATCACTTTATGAGGCCTTGGTAAGGCCAAACTTGGAATACGGCATTCAGCTTTGGTCGCCGCAATGTAGAAAAGATGCGGAGACTCTAGAAAGAGTGCAGAGAAGAGCAACCAAGATGATTGGGTGGTGGTGGTGGTGGTGGAGGAGGCTAAAACATATGAGGAACGGTTGCAGGAACTGGGTATGTCTAGTCTAATGAAAAGAAGGACTAGGGGAGACACAGCAGTATTCCAATATCTCAGGTGTTGCCACAAAAAAGAGGGAGTCAAACTATTCTCCAAGGCACATGAAGGCAGAACAAGAAGCAATGGGTGGAAACTAATCAAGGAGAGAGGCAACTTAGAACTGAGGAGTAATTTCCTGACAGAACAATTAATCAGTGGAACATCTTGCCTCCAGAAGTTGTGAATGCCCCAACACTGGAAGTCTTTAAGAAGATGTTGGATAGCCATTTGTCTGAAACGGTATAGGGTTTCCTGCCTAGGCAGGGGGTTGGACTAGAAGACCTCCAAGGTCCCTTCCAACTCTGCTATTGTATTGTACTGTATTGTATTCCTGGACTTATAGTCCAACCTAGGAATGGCTGGGCATTTTAAATCCAAATGCAGGTGGTCCTCGCCTTACGAACACAGTTGAGCCCAAACATTCTGTTGCTAAGCGAGGCAGTGTTTAAGTGAGTTTTACTCCATTTTACAACCTTTCTCGCCACAGTTGTTCAGTGAGTCACTGAAATTGTTAAGTTAGCAACACAGTTGTTGAGTTAATCTGTGAAAATTGTTGTTGTTGCTGTGGAAAGGGGGATCATGTGACACCAACACCCACACACCCGGGACCCCGTCATAAATATGAGCGGTTGGCAAGGGTCTCAATTTTGATCCTGTGACCGTGGGGATGCAGCAACGGTCGTAAGTGTGGAAAATGGTCATAATTATTCAGTGCTGTTGTAAACTCAAACGGTCACTAAATGTACTCTTGTAAGTCGAGGACTATCTGTAAAGGTAGAACCAAAACATAACAGCACCCTTTTTTTTCAGACTTTGCTATAATTACAAGGAAGAATCATTATTAAATTATTAGACAGAATAAGGATACTTCAAAAAACATTTCGTGTGAATCCCAAATTCAGAACATTGCAATACTTTTTTTTTTTTTTAAAAAAAAAGCTGTTTGGATTTTACAAAATCACCAGTTGTTGGTCGATAATAAATGAAAACTATACAGGTAATCTTCATTTAGAAACTGTTTCATTTAGCAACTGTTTGCAGTTACAATGGTAATGAAAAATTAGCTTCACAACCAGTTTGTGACATTTGCTGGTCTATAAAGCAACGAAAAGTTAAAGCTAGATCATCAAGACAGATGTGATTTCACTTAATGACTGCTTTACTTAACAACCAAGCTGCTGGTCTCAGTCTTGGCTACTAAGCAGGATATACCTGTAGCCCCAGATATTGTGTTCGTGGAATTAAATTCCAATGAATATTACTTCCCAGTGGGCCTCAAATTATGACTACAATTGAGCCTAAAATTTCTGTTGCATTGTTAGGTGAGTTTGGCCTCATTTTATGGCCTTTTTTGTCACAGTTGTTAAGTGAATCACTGCAGCTACTAAGTTAGTAACAAGATTGTTAAGTGAATTGGGCTTCCCCGTTGACTTGTCTTGTCTTTTGGTTGCAAACGATCATGTGACCCTGGGACTCTGCAACCAAGAGCCGAAGTGGCGTAGTGATTAGAGTGGAGCACTGCAGGCTACTACAGCTGACCGCTGCCTGCAGTTCGGCAGTTCAAATCTCACTGGCTCAAGGTTGACTCATCCTTCCAGCCTTCCATCCTTCCGAGGTGGGTAAAATGAGGACCTAGATTGTTGGGGGCAAGAGGCTGACTCTGTAAACCGCTTAGAGAGGGCTGTAAAAACATTATGAAGCGGGATATAAGTCTAAGTGCTATTGGTATTGCTCTCATAAATATGAACCAGTTGCCAAGTGTTCAATTGTTGATCATGTGACCAAGGGGATGCTGCAAAGGTTGTAACTGTGTAAAATGGCTGTCAGTCACTTTTTCAGGGCCATTGTAACGTTGAATGGTCACTAAATCAACTGTTGTAAGTTGAGGGTTATCTGAACTTGCTTTTATGTAAACATGCAGAGAACCAAAATCCACAACGTCCCTTTCTCATTCCAGGATACCCAGCTCTAGGCAAAATTCCCAGCTCAATTAAAGGATATCTTTATAAACAGTAAGCTCAGCTCCATTTTCAATAGGGATTCTGCTATAATCTAGTTCACCACCAGGTGGCAGGAGCAGGACAGATTGTTTTCCTGAATCTCTGCTGCCATCTAGTGTTGATCTGAATATTGGAAACTTAGATGTGTCAGAACCCTAGTAATTTAATACAGATATTATGATGCTCAGTTTTATGGGAAACACATGTAGTTCTTGCTTTACAACTGGCTCCTAAGTGAATTTCCTGCATCTCTCTGGGGATACTTATGACCCAGTTCCAAAGTTCTGCTGGGTGGACTCCCCACAGTCACATGACCACATGTGAGACATTTGGCAACTGGTCTGCATTCACAGCTATTTGCAATGTCCTGCAATCCTATGACTGCCTTTCACAATAGTTTTGCTGAAACCAAGCATTCAGTTGCAACTTTCAGCAGAATTGGCCCATATTGGTTGACAACTGCAGCATTCACTTAATGCAAGGCAAAACAAGTCATGAAGTCAAGTCAGTTATGTGGGTGGCTCAGTTTAAGAGCATCAGGACTTAATGACCATTACGGTCATAAGTCAAGGACTATCTATAAATGGTTTTCCTTCTCTCTCTTTCTCTAGGCATCTTGAGAAGGTCTGCTCTCAATAGCCATGGAATCCTGCTTCTAAAGGTCACTCTATATGGAGTGGAAAGGCCTAGATTAGGTGGTCCTCTGGTCCACATCAACAACTCTCTTCTTGTAACCTCAAGTTACAGAATAATAGAGTTGGAGGGGACCTTAGAGGTCTTCTTATCCAACACCCTGCCCAAGCAGGAGACCCTATTCCAGTGATGGCTAACCTTTTTTGGATCGTGTGCCAAAAGCAGGGGCAGCGCAGGGCGGGTCATGCGCGGGCGTGCCCACACCCATAATGCTATGTGTGTGACCCCCCTCCCCGCACACATGCACATACAACCAGCACCTCCCCTGCTTTTGCTGTGCTTTTTCACCCTGCCCAGGCTCCAGAGGCTTTCTAGGAGTCTGGGGAGGGAGAAAACAGCCTCCCACTCAGAGGCTTCCCAAGCTTCCCTGAAGCCTATGGAGTGCGAAACACCAGCCCTACGGCCAAACCGGACGTTCAGGAACGGACTTCCAGTTTGCTCATAGGGCCTTTATTCGCCCTCCAGAGGAAGCCTCCACAGGGCGAAAAACAGCCTTAAAAGAAGGCCAAAGTCAGCTGACCAGTGCGCATATGCGCGCTGGAGCTGACAGCACAACTCCTTGCGTGCCCTTACCAATGTCTATGCCATGCTATAGGTTCGCCATCACGACCCTATTCCATTCCAGACAAATGACTGTCCAATCTCTTCTTAAAAACCTCCAGTGTTGGATGTCAATGGAGATTCTCCATCATCCAAGACATGGTTGTCCCCAAGATGCTTTTTCAGGAGGCAACTGGGCTTCCTGGTTTGACGTTTTGCTTCTCATCCAAGAAGTGAAATGTCTTCAAAGAAAAACCAGAAAATCCAGTTGCCTCTTGAAAAAGCACTTTTGGCACTCCAGTGTTGGAGCAGCTACAACTTCTGGAGACAAGCCATTCCACTGATAAATTGTTGTCACTGTGAAAAAAAATATATCCTTAGTCTTAGATTGGTTCTCTCCTTGATTAATTCCCATCCTTTCTTTCTTGTTCTGCCTTCAGGCACTTTGGAGAATAGGTTGACCTCCCTCCTCTTTGTGGCAGCTCCTCAAATATTGGAAGACTGCTCTCATGTCACCCCAGTCCTTCCTTTTCATTACACTAAACGTTTCCAAATTGATCAGCAACTTCTACTACATTCAGTCCCAAAGCATCAAGAGCCAACCAAGCTGTTCTGGTGATGATATTGAAGTCCACATCTAATTGCCGGTTGTCCGTTTATCCTTAGATCTGCAGGACCTGATGAAATCCTAATGGAGATTTAGACATGTAAGATCTGCTTGTTTTTTTTTTTCTGCCCTGCCTAGGTTGAAATAACTCATTAGACACAAATAGCTGGGTGGAACTGCCACACCTCCTGGAAGGGGAATGACCCAGAAATGAATCCAAGGAATTCAGTTGGTTTCATTACAAGGTAGTAGGTGGTAGGACTGGCAACTGACCTGTGGATGAAACCTGTTTGCATTGCATCATTTCATTATGCACCAGAAGCATGAAAGACACAACGAGAAAGATTGGCGCTCATTCAAATCAGCCTTATGATTTTCCCGGGGCATTAATTGGGTCATTAATATAACTTCTCAAACTTACTCAACTAGCCTCTGAGAATCAGACAGGATTGAGCAAAAGAAACAAAAAATAAACATGAGAGCAAACTTAGTGTAGAATTTAAAAACTGGGAAGTCATAAATTCTAGTCCTGTCTTAGGCTGGCTGGTCTTTTGGTCCAGCCCATCACTTTCCCCCAGCCCTGGGAAGGAGGCAATGGCAAACCACTTCTGAAAATTGTTATCAATAATGTTACAGGCATTTGTCAAGGCAGCCTCTGAAAATCGAATGCGAGTGAACAGAAGAAGAAAAAAGTTTTAATATTGGACCCTTGATATTTATGACTAAATTTGCTTGCAAAGGAAAATGTTGGGTGTTGAAAGATCTCCACGATGAAATTCTTCCCTTAACTTTGGAAGTTTTTAAGAAGAGATTGAACAACCATTTGTCTGAAGTGTATAGGGTTTCCTGAGAAATGGAACCACAGGTTTCCCGAGCAGGGAGTTGGACTAGAAGATCTCCAAGGTCCCCTCCAACTCTGTTATTCTGTTAACTTGAAGATCTCAGCTAAATGGATACCAATTTATAAATTTTCATTTCAGTCCTGCTACTTGGACAAATATCCAAAGATGAGAAGATTGCTTGGAGATCTAGACCAGTGTTTCTCAACTTTGGCAAATTTAAGATGGTCTTCAGCTCCCAGAATTCCACAGCCAGCACGTACAACATACAAATATACAGGTGGAGCTTCAATTGCACCACGATTGAGGGCAAACTTGCTAGATGATTTAACTTCTCACCACATTTTATATTTTTCTCTCTATTCTAGGGTGGGTCTTGTTTAGCACAGTTTGGAAAGAGGGGGAGGGGGAGGGACAACAAAATAACAGAGTTGGAAGGGACCTTGGAGGTCTTCTAGTCCAATCCCCTGCTCAAGTAGGAGACACTGTACCACTTCAGGCAAATGATTGTCTGATCTCTTCTTAGAAGCCTCCAGTGACGAAGCATCCACAACTTCTGAAGGCAAGCTGTTAGAAAGCAGATGAGCTCCTATCAGTGTTTTTCACACACAGCACAGTTAAGATGTATGGACTTCAAATGCCTGGTACATGGCATCAAGTTTCACCTTCTTGGGTTTTCTTTTTTTTTTAACCTCCTTTGCAAATGTACCCTCTTGAAAAGGAGCGAACGGTGCCTGTAACTGTAATACAGTTGGTTACAAGCAGGGGTGGTATTCGCTTACTACTGGTTTGCAAATGTGAGCGCGCGCAGGCATACGCATGCTTCACTCACATGTGCCATGTCCGCGCATGCGTACGGCCTGCCATGCATGCACTTTGGCTTGAAAATGTGCCTAAATAGGATGGCACAGAGCCAGGGCGGGTGGGCCCACCTGTGATTTCCACTATCAGTTCGAGTGAACTGGTACGAACCGGCTGAATACCACCTCTGGTTACAAGGCATTGACTGCTTGCTTATGTCATCAGCGTGGTTCCGTCGTATTGTTTGTCATGTCTTTAACATGCAGTGACGTGCAGTCAGGGGAGACAGGGGAGGCACAGCCTCACCACTGTATCATGAAAAGAAAAAAAATGTAAAAGGAAAAAGGTGAAAGCTGAGGTCAGGCTGAGCTATTTGCTGCCTCACCGTGGATGACTCTGCTTAACTGTTAAAAAAAGCCTCTAAAAAGCGCCCTCTACTATGAGGCAGGAGAACTGCATGCCTCATCTAGTCTGACTTTAGGGGTTTTATGATCACTCGAGCAGAGTTAAGCAAGGGTTAAAAGCCTAAAAATTCCTGATGTAGGTGAGGCACGCAGTTCTCCTGCCTCATAGTAGAGGGTGCTCATTTGGGCGGGGCTTCTTCAGAAGACCCGAGGCAAGAGCAGAGTTGAAATCCACTCTGAAACAGCTGGAAAAGGTACATGTGGGTCGGAGGGAGGGGTAGGAATTCAAACTTCATCCTCCTGGTGCGGGGCTTTGAGCAAAGGCTGGAGGGAAGGACTCTGGATCACTTATACTCTCCCTGCGATGTAGTTTGATTGCAGGCAGAGCCATGTTGCCTTTTCAAACCTGTAATCAGTGAAGTTGGGCTGGATCTTTCCGGGGCTGGGGGAAAGTGTGTGTAGTCCAATCCAACTTGTGTGTGTGTTTGTGTGTGTGTGTGTGTGTGTTTGAGAGAGGGGGGAGGGAGGGAGAGAGGGAGGAAGGAGAGGAAGGGAGAAGAAAAAGAAAAAGAAAGAAGGAAACTTCTTTCGCAAAGGAGAAAAACAAATGCTGTCACTTTAAATCGGAACTGAGCATGCCTGGCTGTGGAATTCTGGGAGTTGAAGTCCACAAGTCTAAAAAAATTTGAAACCCACCACTGGATCAGTGCCTCACCAGCCATAAACCTCACCGCACGTCACTGTTAACATGCAATCTGGATCAGCTTCCCCCACAGAAGAGGCTGGTTGGCAGAGACTCTTTCCTATCAGATCATCAATAATTGAGCAGAAAATCTAGTTGGAGATTGTAGGCCAGGTCATCCATTCCCCTATCTCTTGATTTCCTGCTTTGGGTTGAGAGGTGACCTCCTCAGCAAATGTGTCATCCATCCAAAGCCACAAAGCACATGGAAAAGCATCCGTCTTTTGGGACAGGCCCAAATGACTGTGACAAACCTTCCCAGGATATTTCAATTTGGCAATCATTTGGATATAAACAGTGGTGGGATTCAAATTTACTACCAGTTCTGTGGGTGTGACTTGGTGGGCATGGTGTTGCTTGGTGGGCATGGCAGGGGAAGGATGCTGCAAAATCCCCCTCCCTTCCCCACCCCACTAACCTGCTTTCCAGCTCCTTTCTGCTGTGCAGGGCAACAAAAGAAGACCCAGCCTCTGGGAGGCTGGGCTGAAGCAATAGACCAACCACACCGATCAGCTGGGTGTCAGCGGGGGCTGGGCCAGCCTATCTGCTGGTTCTCCGAACTACTCAAATTTTCTGCCACCAGTTTGCCAGAACCAGTCAGAACCGACTGAATACCACTTCTGGATAAAACCCACTTTTCATCGATAGCCAAGGGAGTATGTATATACTATAAAAAGTTATCATCCACCCCACTCCTAGAACAATGAAATATTTTGGGGACTATTAAAAAAAGGCAGAATGTTATATTTCAATATACAATATACAATAGCAGACTTGGAAGGGACCTTGGAGGTCTTCTAGTCCAACCCCCTGCCTAGGCAGGAAACCCTATACCGTTTCAGACCGTTTCCCTAAAAGAGAAATAAAAAAATTGTAAGGGAGACAGAAACTCCGAGCCACAGTTCCTCCCCCCCCCCCCCGGGTACATATTGTGCCCATTGAAAAAGATTGGGCCAGCCTATCTACCAAACACAAGACCTTCAGTTCCAGGATGATGGGATTAAGACATGACCCTTCAGGATATAGGATTAACCCACTACCATCTAGCAGCAGAGCTCACTACATCTCCTAAGGACATTGCATCACCCTCCAATCTTCAACCAATCTTAGCTCAGACAACCTGTAGAGCCAGCTATGTGCCCTATGACAGTCAATAGAATACATGTTCTTGCACAGGAACAGGAAGCTCAAGTGCAAAGCCCAAGAAAAGGTATAATGAACCCCCATTCTCAACTCCATGGGGTCAGATGTATGTATGTATGTATGTATGTATGTATGTATGCATGCATGCATGCATGTATGTATGTATGTATGTATGTATGTATGTGACTTCTTCCATGTTCAGATCAAACTCTAGACTGCCAAAATTAAGCCACCTTCTTGGCTTTGCCATTGGCCAATAATAAGTCATTGTCAGAACAAGTTTCTGGTAGTAGCCAACATACCAGCAGACGGACCAGGCTCTGTATCTCTCCACATTCACATAACCTGTTGTCATCTGCTAAAAGCCTCCACTTAGGCCCTCAACCCATTCAGAATCCTCCAAGTAATATAAGAAAGGTTGGATCCTAGTCAGCCATATTTATCTGTATCCTGCCTTATTATTTTTACGAATAACTCAAGGCAGCGAACATACCTAGCACACCTTTGTCTTCTATTTTCCCTGCAACAGCAACCCGATGAAGTAAATAGGCTGAGAGAAGGTGACTAGTTCATGGTCACCCAGCCAGCATTCATGTCTAAGGCGGGACTAGAACTCACTCTCTCCTGGTGATTGTCCCAATGTTCCCCAGCCAGCGTTCATATCTAAAGCAGGACTAGAACTCACCACTATTGGTGATTGGCCCAAAGTCACCCATCCAGTGTTCATGTCTAAAGCAGGACTAGAACTCCCCATCTCCTGGTGATTGGCCCAAAGACACCCAGACAGCTTTCGTTTCTAAGAAAGGACTACAACTCACTGTCTCCTAGTGATTGGCTCAAAGTCACCCAGCCAGCGCTCATGTCTAAAGCTGGACTAGAACTCCCCATCTCCTGGTGATTGGGCCAAACACACACACAATAGTACTGAAGGTGTTAAACCATGACTGGGGGCACCCAGGTTAAAGTCCAACTCACTTGTGGAAGCTCACAAGATGATTTCGAACCAGTCATTCTCCATCTGCCTGACCTACTTCACAAGGAAAAATTAGGGAGTCCTGGAATGAAACTTTGGGCGTATGGAGGAAAGGCCAGGGTATAAACCTAACAAACCATAAATCCTAAACTTGTTTCTCCTGTTTCTAAAAGTTTTGCTCTGAAGTGTCATCCAGAAATCTTGGAAGAGATTTCTACACCTGAAAGAAATTCAAGGTGTCAGCGTCATTTCCACGTGTCGATGTTTGCATGACATTAATCACCTCCCTGAGACATGGCTCTAATTTACAATGTTTAAAACTTGTGCTTTGTGCATTCATGGACAAGAATCTCCTAGATGGTCCTATCCAACTCACTCAAAGATAAACCTGAATTTCTCTTCAGGGTTATAAATCCTATGGGTGGATGGAGCCTTAAGGAGAAGAATTATATGCTTCTTTATATCATCCTAACCCTAAAGGTGATTGTGATGACATCACTAAACTCAAAGAGAGAAGTGTTGCTCTCATTCTGAATAGACTTACATATGATGATATCAGAAAGCCAACTCTGAAGAAATCTGAAGAAAGATCTCTTTTGCAACCCAAAAAATAAGAGGAAACATGAATGTTTCATGATAAAAAATGAAACTCTTTAAAAGGTAAAGGTTCCCCTTGCACAAATGTGCTAATTGTTCCTGACTCTAGGGGGCAGTGCTCATCTCCGTTTCAAAACTGAAGAGCCAGCCCTGTCCGAAGACGTCTCCGTGGTCATGTGGCTGGCATGACTAAATACTGAAGGCCCACGGAATGCTGTTTCCTTCCCACCAAAGGTGGTCCCTATTTTTCTACTTGCATTTTTACATGCTTTTTTAGCTGCTAGGTTGGCAGAAGCTGGGACAAGTAATGGGAGCTCACTCCGTTACGCGGTGCTAGGGATTCAAACCACCGAACTGCTTACTTTTCTGATCGACAAGCTCAGCCCTTAGTTCTATTTCTCCTCACTCTTTAAATATATATAAAGAATGACTGACTTTGTGCCTAAAGTAGCTACTAGAGTTCCTGGTCTCCAGGTTTCTGAGCTGATGCCTTCTCTGTGACACCAAGTGAGCTCTCATTTTACCATGTTTCCCTAAAAATAAGACCTATTCAAAAAATAAGCCCTAGCTTGACTTTACACAAATGCACCCAATAAGCCCTATCCCCAAAATAAGCCCTAGTTAAGACTACTACGCCAATTCCATTGCACCTGGTTGCATGGGGTGGGGTGAGATGCATGGGTAAAAATCAACCTAGGGTAGGGGGTGGAGCTGCTTACCTTTGCACGGTACAGCCAGGCTTCGCACACCCTAACCTTGCCCACTTCTATTGCCAATCCTACTCGCCTGGACTACTGCAATGCTCTCTACATGGGGCTGCCCTTGAAGAGCACCCGGAGGCTTTAGCTGGTCCAGAATGCGGCCAAGCAGGTTGTCATGGGGGTACCTAGGTGCTCCCATGTCACACCCCTTTTAGGCGGCCTGCACTGGTTGCCGGTTGTTTTCCGGGTGCGATTCAAGGTATTAATTATGACCTTTAAAGCACTCCATGGCTTAGGCCCAGGGTACCTGCGAGACCACCTACTGCCACCCGTAGCCTCCCACTGTCCAGTACGATCCCACAGAGTTGGCCTCCTCAGGGTGCCGTCGGCCAGACAGTGTCGGCTGGTGACCCCCAGGGGGAGAGCCTTCTCTGTGGGAGCGCCTTCCCTCTGGAATGAGCTGCCCCCGGAGCTTCGCATAATCCCTGACCTCCGGTCTTTCCGACGCACCCTAAAAAGTTGGCTTTTCCAGCAAGCCGGCCTGGCCTGTTAATTTTTAACTTATTTTAAATGTAAATGTCTTTTAAATTCGGTTGTTTTTTTGGATATGTATATAATTTTTTTTAACTTTTGGGATGTGTGTTTTTTTAATGTTGTACGCCACCCTGAGTCCTTTTGGAGAAGGGCAGCATATAAATCCAAATAAACAGAAACAGAAACAAACAGAAACAATTGCTGCCACTTGTGTGTGTCACCCCCCTGCCTCTGTTTTGCTGTCAGAGGCCTTCAGCAAAGGCCTCTGCAGCCAAGAAACTAGTTCCAGATTGACGCATGTGGTGCCCCCCCAAATCTGCTTTGCCATCAGAGGCAGCATCAGAGTTTACTTCTTGGCTGCAGATGTCTGATGGCGAAATGAGGCCGGCAGGCACTGCATGCAAGTGGCAACAAACAGCCGCAGAAGAAGTGGGCCAGCAGTGGCCACACGGGTTCCTGCTGGCTCATCAGCTGGCCATACCCTTACGGGGAATCGAACCAGGGCTGTATTGCATATTAGGCCGATGTAATTGCCACTAAGCCACAGCTCTCTTCCTTATCAGCTAGGCCAGGGAAATAGGTATGTATTTGTGTTACAACCCCTGGTATGCCCAAATATGGGAGGGAGCTCACTACTCCCCCTTTCTGTCCTTCAGCTCATTACAGAGGACCATCCAGGCAGAAAACCATATTTCTATTTTTAATGTTGCCTTTTTATATTTGTGTTGTATTTGTGCTGATAAATATATATCAGCACAAATACACACACACACACACACACACACACACACACACACACACACACACACACATATTTGGTTGTTCTTTGGTTGTTCGGGTTTTCTCCCACGTAGAATTGGAAGTATCTTCACAACGTTTCGATGAAGTCTCATTCATCATCTTCCGGCTGGTGCTTCCGGCTTGGTGCTTCCGGCACCAAGCTCCAGCAAGCTCCTGGAAGCTCCAGCAAGCTCCTGGAAGCACCAAGCCGGAAGCACCAGCCTGAAGATGATGAATGAGACTTCATCGAAACATCATGAAGATACTTCCAATTCTACGCGGGAGAAAACCCGAACAACCAAAGACGTACATACAAACACCCGCGAAAACCTCAGAAAACATACATACATACATACATACATACATACATACATACATACATACATACATACATATATATATATATATATATATATATATATATATATATGTTGTAATTGTACTGATAAATAAATAAAGGGAGACTAGGATAGATCTATTTTGAGCTAATTAGCTCTCATCAGCTAGCCATACCCTTACTGGGATTAGAACCCAGGCTGTATATATATATAGGATCGGGTCTTATTTTCAGGAAAGCACAGTATCTATCCTTTTACTTATTTTTATTATTAGATGTTAATTGCAGTTCCTACGTAAAATTACACTTTAGATCCATCCTCCTTACATAGCTGATACACCTACGTGCAATTCAATGCCTACACATACATTGCTGGGGCTTAATTCAACAGGAGACTTTCTTGACTACAAATGATGACAGTAGATGGACTGAGTGGGTGGATTGTGCAAACAAACATTGTGTTATACAAACAAAGCACATCCGATGACAGAGGCCTATGTAAGGTGCTGCCCAAAATACTCAAGATGGTGACCACGACAAGTTTCTCCTGTTTGTTTATGTACAACACACACAAAATACAGGCGAGGCTTCAATTACACCCATGGTTGACTTAGATGACTCAGAGACCCATTGGCTGGCTTTGTGGTGAACTGGCCAAGTATCTGTACATATTTATTTTGGATAAATACTTTATTTTGTTAGTTCTTAATATTGCTTTAAAACAAAACAAAACAAAATAAATAGTTAAATTAAATTAACATCTTTTTTGTTTTCAATATAGTATATCTATTTTGAATGAATGAATGAATATTGTATTGGGACTTTATTCTGGAATGGGCATTGCTCAAGAGAGAGAAAGAAAGAAAAAAGGAAGGAAGGAAGGAAGGAATGAATGAATGAAAGAAAGAAAGAATAATAAATAAATAAATAAATAAATAAATAAATAAATAAATAAATAAATAAATAAATAAATAAATAAATAAATGTGACTCATTCTGGAATGGGCAGCACCCTGTTTAAATAGGCAGGCAGGCAGGCAGATAGATAAATAGATAGATAGATAGATAGATAGATAGATAGATAGATAGATAGATAGATAGATAGATAGATAGATAGTCCATTTGGAATTCCATTCAGAAACCTGACACCATTCTGTCGGATGACAACACCCCATTGAACTAATGAATGAATGAATGAACGAACGAATGAATACATGCATAAATAAATAAATACATACATACATAAATACATGCTAATATATAAATGAATGAATGAATGAATGAATGAAGTTTTGCCTTGCGGGGGAGCCCTGACGGAGCCCCAGGAATGCAACTCAGGGGAAAAAACTTTCTATGGACCACGTCTCAAAGGTGCTTTTCTTTTTTTCTCTCCCAAGGCAACTGGACTGTTTTTGTTTTTTTTGAGGAAGATGTTTCGCTTCTCATCCAAGAAGCATCATCGGTTCTGGCGAGAGGATGGGGGATGAAGGAGATTTAAGACAACGTGACCAGGATGACATGAAAATCTCCAACGGCATTCCTACAGGCCGGTCTTACCAACTTTAAGATGTGTGGACTTTCTGTCTATCTATATTTGAGGGGCTGCTCCAAAGAAGAGGGGGACAATGTGTTCTACGAAGCACCAGAAGGGAAGACAAGAAAAAAAAAATGGATGGAAACAAACCAAGGAGAGAAGCAACCTGGAATTAAGGAGAAATGCCCTAACAGTGAAGACAATTAATCGGTAGAACAACTTGCCTCCAGAAGTTGTGGGTGCTTCATCACTAGAGATCTTTAAGAAGAAATTCCCACTTGTTTCAAATGGTATAGGTTCTCCTGCTTGAGCAGGGGGGTGGACTAGAGGACCTCCAAGGTCCCTTCCAACTCTGTTATTCTATTCTATTCCATTCCATTCCATTCATTATTCTATTCTATTCTATTCTATTCTATTCTATTCTATTCTATTCTATTCTATTCTATTCTATTCTATTCTATTCTATTCTATTCTATTCTATTCTACTCTACTCTACTCTACTCTTTTGTATTTCTATTTCTATTCTATATTTCTATTTCTATTCCATTCCATTCCATTCATATTTCTATTTCTGTTTCTGTTTCTGTTTCTGTTTCTGTTTCTGTTCCTTTTCCTATTTCCATTCCATTCCATTCCATTCTATTCTATTCTTATTTCTATTCTATTCTTTTCTTATTTCTATTCTATATTTCTATTTCCATTTCTATTTCTATTTCTATTCCAATTCCTATTCCTATTTAATTCCATTCCATTCTATTTCTATTTCTATTCTTTCTATTTCTATTCTATTCTATTCTATTCTATTCTGTTCTATTCTATTCTATAATTATTAATATATTAATTAATTATTGATTAATATAATTGTTATTGTTATTGTTGTTATGATTATTACTTGCAGAACCAGCCAGATGGATATTCACCTATCACGTTCTTCCCAAAGACCTGGGATAGACAAATGTTGTCTGATGGTCTAAGTATCATCACAGAATATAAACTGCTGTTGTTATTTTGCTGCTACTATTTGAACATTTCTTTTTCTTTTTGTATTTCTATCCTTTGACAGTGCATCTAATTCACCCTCCAGCTATTGAGCAGAATATAAATAAACAGGCATATCTGAATAGTCGTAATTATTTTAAGTGTTCTTATTTTTATTTAATGTAAGCTGCCTGGAGATAACTTGGAGCCAGGCAGCCTAAAAGAATATTAAATAAATAGATGAGTAAATTGCCATAAATCCTCCATCACCATAGCCAATATGAACAACTGAATGTAGATTTTGTCATAGTACTACCCTGTTTTCACCAAAATAATAAGCGCAATTGGGCTTTTGAGCGCATACGCTAAAATAAGCCCTCCCCTGAAAATAAGCCCTCCCCAAAATATTGCAAAACAGCAGCAGCCACGAGGTGACCACGCTCACCGCCTCCTGCACCTCAAAAATAATAAGACCTCCCTGAAAGTAAGGCCAAGTGCTTATTTCAGGGATCAAAAGAAAATAGGACCCTGTGTTATTTTCAGGGAAACATTGTATACAGCTGTGTGATAGGATTCACTATCTCACTGGAGCTTCCAGTCTCAGGTGAAGTCTATCTCACAAAGCTACATGTGATAAACAATCAGACAAGAGCTACCCAATTTGTCGGCTGACCCAGAATGGAAGCGTGGTTCAAACCTAGAAGAAACGTTGATGTCTTATTTATTCGATTACTTTTTATTCAATTTTTATTTAGTTATTTGATTATGGGGCCGCCGATCTGAAATAGATGACTCTGGCCATCTCTTATGTTGCCTTCCCTTCGGGTCACTCACCTGGGATGCCTTCCTACAGACCAAAAGCCTTCAAAAACTGCCCCATTGTTCCTTTTTAAAATTAATAAAAAGCCATCAACGCTTAATTAATAACATTCTATTCATTTTTGTAATAGGATACAAAAAATGGCCATACCTTTCTCTGTGCAAACGACAGCCAGCAAGAAGGTAACAAGCAGCGTTTTCATGGTTGCAAAGTTCTCCAGAACTTCACCAGAAGTTCCTGCTAAGGGGAGGCTCTATTTATACCTTGGAGGTGTTGCCTTTTTGTTGTGGTTGCTGTTTTCGTTGCCTGAATTGCCATCACAACAAACTGCAGGGAAGAGCCATGCCTATCATTGAGGGAGGATCCCAAATCCAGTGAGGAATGCCTAATCTCCTAGCAAGATGTCCCAGGCATTTAAATTCTTGCTCTGCTACAACCCAGGCAAGTGTCTAATTCTCCAGAGAGAGCTAACACTGAGTTGGATGGAGAAACAGCCTCATATATCCCTTCTCTCCATTCCAAAGGACATACTTGACTAGGAGATGAGAAATTACGGCTGAAATTTGCCTGAAAAGGTATATGGTTTCCTGCTTGAGCAGGGTAGGTTGGACTAGAAGACCTCCAAGGTCCTTATCAACCAGGGGTGGGATTCAAAAAATTTAGCAACCAGTTGCTGAGTGGGCGTGGCCATGGTAGGTGTGTCCTATTCAACCTCTTGTACCATGGCAGCGGGGAAGGGCATTTTTGCCCTCATCAGGCTCCAGAAGCTTTCTTTGAGCCTCCAAGAGGGCAAAAACAGCCTCCTCCGGACTCCCGAGGCCCTCTGGAGGCTGGAAATGGGCCTCTCTGAGCCTTCGTGTGGGCTCTGCACTTACCTGGCATCTAAAATGGGCCACGTAGAGACTCCTGGGAGGGAGAGGGGCCAGCCAGTTCTTGCAACTACCGGTTCAGTGAACCGGATATAAAATTAGCATCCAGTTTACCAAAACTGGCCCAATTGTAATCACAAGTAACATTTATTACTGACCTTCCTGGATGGCTTTTTAAATTTTAAATTTCGGGGTTTTTAATTGGTTTTAGATTGTTTTTAACTATTAATTAGTTTGGGCTAATATACAGACTGTATGTTTACGTTGTTTGCCTGGGGTTTCGTGTTGTGCTTTGTTGTTTTTATATATGTACTGTCTGTACACCGCCCCGAGTCCCTACGGGGAGAAGGGGCGGTTTATAAATTTAATAAACTCAAACTCAACTCAAACTCAAACTCAAACTGGTTCAAACCCGCTGAATCCCATGACTGCTTTCAACTCTATTATTCCACATTCTATTTTTTGGACACATGATGGAAGGCAAGAGTCTTGAAGAATTTCTTCTTGAAGAAATTGAAGACCCTCCATGGGTCTGGATGGCTACCAGGAGGCCCTTCACAAGAACTCTGAAAAACAACAACAAAAACACCCTTATTCCTCAACTCAGTTACAGGCAGACAATCCTGGTGAAATGTATTCCCTGCATCTCAAAGAGTCAGAAGCAACTGACCATGGCCAGAAGAAACCCAACAATAGAAGCATCCTTCCCCAGGAGTGTGAGGGATGCAGTGGCTCAGTGGCTAAGACGCTGAGCTTGTTGGGCAGAAAGGTCGGAAGTTCGGTGGTTCGAATCCCTAGCGCCACATAATGGAGTGAGCTCCTGTTACTCGTCCCAGCTTCTGCCAACCTAGCAGTTCGAAAGCATGTAAAAATGCAAGTAGAAAAAATAGAAACCACCTTTGGTGGGAAGATAACAGAGTTCCACTCACCTTTGGCATTTAATCATGTCATGGAGATGCCTTCAAACAGCGCTGACTCTTCGGCTTTGAAACTAGAGTCCGGAATGAATAGCACATATGTGCGAGGGGAACTTTTACCTTTAATGAATAGCCAGCATCTTCCCCAGGAGTGCTGAGTAGGGATCGTATGTTTTGAAAGCAGTCGTCAGTCACTGTTGTAACTTCGAACAATCGTATTGGCCAGGCTGTAGAAAGTCAGCATCCCCCCCACTCCTAGAAGAATGAAATATTTTTAGGAAATATTAAAAAGGCAGAATATTATATTTCCCCAAAAAGAGAAATTAAAAAAAAATCATAAGGGAGACAGAAGGAGATATTTTGTGCCGATTGAGAAAGATTGGGCTGGCCTATCTACAAAACAAAAGACCTTCAGCTACAGGATGAAAGGATTAGGACATGACCCTTCAAGACATAATAGGATTTACCTACTAAGACAGGGGTGTCCAAACTTGGGAACTTCAAGACTTGTGGACTTCAACTCCCAGAATTCCCCAGCCAGCCATGCTGGCTGGGGAATTCTGTGAGTTGAAGTCCACAAGTCTTAAAGTTCCCAAGTTTGGACACCCCTGTACTAAGACATAGCACTCACTACATTGCAGTCTCCTAAGGACCCACCAAACCTCAACCAAACTTAGCTCAGACAACCTATAGAGCCAGCTATGACCCCTACAACAGTCAATAGAATACATTTTCTTCCACAGGAAGAGGAAGCTCAAGTGCAAAGCCCAAGAGAAGGTATTAAAAAAAAACCTTCATCTCAACTCCATGTGGTCAGCTGCCCAGAATCACATCTTCTTGGTGGTTCTGCTTCATCAATAAATGGTCCCTCTTTCCTATCAGCCTCCGACCTACATTTTGTCTCCAGTGCCTTTCTCCTGGCTTGGAACCGAACCAGATGGCTATTCCTTCCAACAAGCCCAAGTGTTGTTTGGCACACAGACCAAACCTAAGTCAGTTAGGTGTTGCAGGAAACCCTATACCATGCTTGTCCAGTCTTTTCTTGAAAACCCTCAGTGATGGAGGACCCACAACTTCCAGAGGTGGCTTTGATTTCAGCTATAAACCACAGATTTGAGCTTTAGCTTTATTATTTCTCCTTCCTGTGAGCAATCTTCTGGTTTGGCTTTATCTAGGGTGGAATGAAGTTGAATTAGCAATTAACTTGTCTTGATGGACAACTGCTGATAATTTCAGTTTACAGTTTGACCCAAATCAACACCCACATCTGAAATTCAGGCTTTGGCAAAGCTCCTTGTATGAACCAACTGATTTTGACTTCTTTGTTCCTTGTTCTCAGTAGATTTTTAAAAAATCCTTTTCACTGAAACTGTTTGGCCCAGAACATCAAGGTTTTCTAATGTACAACGTTAATGCATTTACAATGTGCAAATCAGGGGTGGGTTCCTGCCAGTTCTAACCTCTTCTATAGAAGAGATTCCACAAATCTACAGTGCCATTTAGAACCGGTTCCAGCTCCCTCCCTCCACCCGTCCGCACATCATCAAGATGAAGAGCGAGAGGAGGAATTCTGGGAGTTGAAGTCCACAAGTCTTAAAGCTGTCAAGTTTGAACACCCCTGGGGTTTTTTTTCTAAAGGGTTAGGGGTGCAAGGGTCTTGTAACTTGACAGCTTTAAGACTTGTGTGCTTCGAATGCCAGAGTTTCTGAGCCAACATTTTGGTTGCTAAGCAAGAGCGTTGTTAAGTGAGTTTCACCACATTTTACAAGTTGGCCACTCCCACCCAGTCACATGGCCAGCAAGCCACTCCCACAAAGCAGGCCACACCTACAGAAGAGGTTCTAAAAATTCTCGAAACCCACCACTGGTGCAAACCATGTGTAGTAATATTGCCTATCTAATGTTTGTTAAGGAATTGTGACTTGCCATCTACATGAAGAATTTGATGGATGATCAAAGCCTCAGGGGTGGGTTGTTCCCATCATTACTGCCAGTTCGGTGCGCACAATAAAATGCCAGACACACGCTTCTCACTTGTGCATTTGCACATGCCTCCAACAGAGTCCTCATCAGAGCATTTCCAGACTCCAGGACTGGCCCATGTTCCTCCCCAACCTCCTCACTGTCTGAATCTGCTGAAGGCTCTGCTGGCCACTGGTGGGCCACAACAAATTTGTGTTCCAGTGACATGTGTGGTGTTATGTGCTGCAGTACTTGCTTGTTGGTCACCTTCGAGGTCCAAGAAATACAGGTAGTCCTCAACTTACAACAGTTCGTTCGGTGGCCATTTAAAGTTAAAGCAGCTTATGGCTGTTTTTCACCCTTACAACCATTGCAACATCCCCGTGGTTACACAATCAAAATCCCGATGCCTGGCAACTGGCTCGTATTTATGACGGTTACAATGTCCTGGGCTCCTGTGTTCCCCTTTTGTGACCGCCCCCCTGACAAGCAAAGTCCATGGGGAAGCCAGATTCACTTAACAACTGCGTGACTAACTTAACAACTGCAGAGATTCACTTAACAACTATGGCCAGAAAGCTCATAAAATGTGGCAAAATTCACTTAATCCTGTCTCACTTAGCAACTGACATTTTGGACTCAATCGTGGTCATAGGTCGAGATCGAGTTCTACCTGTAACCACACCAGAGGTGTTATTCAGCAGGTTCTGACCAGTTCTGGAGAACCAGTAGTGGAAATTTTGAGTAGTTTGGAGAACCGGCTAATGCCACCTCTGGGTGGCCCTGCCCCCATCTATTCTCTACCTCCTGAGTCCCAGCTGATCAGAATGGAGGATTTTGCAGTAACCTTCCCTTGGAGTGGGGAGGGAATGGAGATTCTCAGATATCCTTGCCTTGCCACACCCACCAAACCACTCCAACCAAGCCACGCCCACAGAACTGGTAGTAAAAAAAAATTGAATCCCACCATTGAACCACACTGAGAGAGGAAATTGGGGTTTAGTGCTTTAGTTCTGTGCAGAAGGAAGGATGGGCATTTGAGAGCCAAATCTAAATTAAATCTGCTTGCCAATATTCAACGAGATACCGTGAAGCCACATAAACCCATCAGAATCTCCTGATATTTCATCACTTGTTCCTGACTTACTGAAGACATGAGGGGATGCCCTTCATTAGCTAATCTGTCCGTCTCTGGGTATATTTTGTTAATTATAAAGCAAAATGCCACATGACCTTTCCTTGATCCAGTAATGGGCCCAATTCTTCAGCACAGTTAAAAAGCCACAATCGGTCAGCCAGACTAACACTTCCTGTAACTAAAGCTTTTGTGGTCATTCTACTAAACTTCTTGCAATAAGTGTCAAGGCACTTGTGTTGGCTAATTGTTGAGTCTCACAATGGTTCTATCAAACAGATCCCTGGACAAAATGATTAAGATGCAGAATACAGAATAACAGAGTTGGAAAGGATCTTGGAGGTCTTCTACTCCAACCCTCTGCTTCAGTAGAAATCCTGATCTCATTTTGGACAAACAGCCGTCCAGTCTCTTCTTAAATCCTCCAGGGATGGACCATGCACGAGTTCTGGAGGGAAACGTCACCACTGATGAATTGTTCTCACTATCAGGAAATTTCTCCTAATTCTCTAAGTTGGATCTCTCCGTTACTTCTTGTTCTGCCCTTAGATGCTTTGGAGAATAGGTTGACCCCCTCTTATCAGATTTTTCTAGACCTCAAAGAATTTTTAATGCATTACAATTTGCAACAAAAGAAATTTTGCCCTTCCGAAGCTATAAAATACATTGGCAAGAAGAAAGGGGCCAACCTATTTTCCAAAGCACCAGAAGGCAAGACAAGAAACACTGGATGGAAACTAATCAAGGAGAAAAGCAACTTAGAACTAAGGAGAAATTTTCTACAACCATAACAATTAAGGGATGCGGTGGTTCCGTGACTAAGACGCTGAGCTTGTCGACAAGAATGGTCGGCAGTTCGACGGTTCGAATCCCTAGCTCCCGTTACTTCTCCCAGCTTCTGCCAACCTAGCAGTTTGAAAGCACGTAAAAAATGCAAGTAGAAAAATAGGAACGACCTTTGGTGGGAAGGGAAAAGCGTTCCGTGCGCCTTCAGTGTTGAGTCATTCTGGCCACATGACCATGGAGACGTCTTCGGATAGCTCTGGCTCTACGGCTTTGAAATGGAGATGAGGACAGCCCCCTAGAGTCGGGAACGACTAGCACATATATGCGAGGGGAACTTTTACCTTTACCTTTAGAGCTGAATCAGCAGCTCCTTGGCCAGCTTGAGCTTTCTAAGTTGGCGTAGAAAGAACATTCTTTGTTGTGCTTTTTTGATGAAGTTTTTGATTCAAGTGACAATGAAGTTATTCTAAGTCTACTACTAATGGACTAGTTCTCCTTGATATTACTCCATGGCTCACTTGCAACAGCCCATTCAGAGTTTGCTAGTAGATTAATAGGGCAGGGCCTCCATTCACTGCTGAAAAAGTTGTGCAAGATAAGGACACGGAGAACCCATATCTTCCTGAGTATTGTGTCATACAAAGAATCGGAAACCGTGTTCCACGCTGGAAACTCCGTGGGAAGCTATGCTTGGCATTGGTTGTTTAGATCTATCAAGGTTTCCATGTTGTGAAAATATATTTAAGTGGGTGTGAAACCGAAACTAAAAATAGATAGAGGGAACAACGAAGAGAGATGTCCGAAAAGGGTGTGTTTGTTGAAACACTTCGTTCTGGCCCATCATTATGGTATCTGTCACATGGCCATAGAACAAAACTCAAGTCAAGTCAATCAATCAGGAGGTACCTTGGAGGTCTTCTAGTCCAGCCCCCTTCTAAAGCAGGAGTTCCTGTACTAGTGAGGTACCAAAAGGCTAACCTTTTCTGGACCCAGTGCCCAAAGAGTGTGTGCATGCCCAAACCCCCCAAATACAATGTGCATATGGCCCCTGCACATGCACCCCACCCCGTGCATGTACACACACCTGCATGCCCCCAGCTTCAGCTTACAAGCATGCGCAGGCCCCCTGCATGCACCCAATCCCACCCCACCATGCACGGCCCAAAAACCAGCTGGCTGGCTGGAGGTGCCCGCACAAGCTCAGCAGAACTGAACTGGGATGACCACTTGTGTGCCCACAGAGAGGGTGGTGCATGCCACCTGTGGCATGCATGCCATAGGTTTGCCATCACGGTCCTATATCATTTCAGACAAGTGACTGTCCAGTCTCTTCTTAAGCACCTCCAGTGATGAAGCACCCACAACTTCTGAAGGCAACTTCCGTTCTACTGATTAATTGTTCTCACTATCAGGAAGTTTCTCCTCCATTCCAGGTTGCTTCTCTCCTCGATGAGTTTCCATCTGTTGCTTCTTGTCCTGCCTTCGGGTGCTTCGGAGCATAGGTTTACCCCCTCTTCCCTGTGACAGTCCCTCAAATATTGGAAGATGCTATCTTGTCATCCCTAGTCCTTCTTTTCTGTAGACTAACCCAACCTAATTCCTGCAACCCTTCTTCATATGTTTTAGCCTCCAGGCCTTTCATCATCTTAGTTGCTCTTCATTGCAAGAGAAGTCGTGAAGTGGAGCCAAGCTCACTGAACAAATTTCTCACTTAGCAACATCAAGTGTGTGGTCGTAAGTCAAGGACTACTTGTACTGCATGACGTGAACCTTTGACCTGATTTAGAACATTTAGGTTGACATGGCTGACAAAATTCTTAGCCAATAATTACTATGAACAATTCTTGGCAGAACATAACAAAGAACCTTCAATATTTTAAATAAGAAAAAAAGTGCATTACTTTGCGAAGGAGTAGAAAGTTCAGAGTTAAGTTGTTTCCCTTTATAATTGGCTTTTCTGCCACAAGCAGTGGAGTTCCAGCATTCCAGTTCCCGCAGAGTTGAAAGCTTTATTCTCACATTCCTGCAGCACAGGAAAGCGATGTTAATAATCTGGGGAACTCAGGCATCTGGGAACAAGTATGGGAAGTCAGCATTCAGGTTTTTCCAGAAGTGTTTGTTGCAAATCCACTTAGCCAGACAGGAGCTGACAAGCAAGCAACACTTAAAAGTTGTGTTGTAGGTAAAATGTTCCTAAAGTAATTGGATTAACATATGTTCTTTTGAGGGCTCCTTGGTGCTCTCTGAGCTTGGTGGTTTTCTTGCAGACGTTTCATTACCCAACTAGGTAACATCATCAGGATGTTAGAAGGAAGAAGGGTTTATGGCTAGGAGGTGCGGGGAGGAGGACGAGGAGGACTGTGGGATTCTTAGTGTTTTCTCAGCTCGGTAGTTTTGTTGCAGATGTTTTATTACCGAACTAGATAACATCAGCAGTGCTAGAAGGAAGAGGGGTTTTGGGAGAGGGGGAGGAGGAGGAGGAGGAGGAGGAGGAGGAGGAGGAGGAGGAGGAGGAGGAGGAGGAGGAGGAGGACTACTGTAGAGTATTTGGTGCTCTCTAAGCTTGATGGTTTTTTTTTACAGATGTTTCATTACCCAACTAGGAAACATCCTCAGTTGTAGAAGTGTGGTTTGCTCTCAATTTATTTTCTGGTGGCTTTTCCTGTCAGTGTTGGTGGGTTAGGATTCCTTATTAACTTTTTATTTTATTTTTTTATTTTAATTAGATTTCTAGACCACCCCCTCTCCCCGAAGGGACTCGGGGCGGTGTACAGGTATAAATTTAAAAAAACCACACAAACAATAGTATACATAGCTAAAATTAGATTAAATAACCCCTGTACGAATTTATAAAAATTAAAAACTTAGACCATAAAACCAATCATAAAAATTTAAAAATAAAACTGAGGTGGGAAAGCTGGAATTAGGCCAGGCCGGCTAGCTGGAACAGGTGGGTTTTGAGTTTCTGACGGAAGGAACTACTGAGTGGTAACCATTCCCTAATAGCTCTCACTGCTAGGACTGCTGGTGTTGTCTTCTTTGGGTCATGAAACATCTGCAAGAAAACAACCAAGCGCAGAAAGCACCAGGAACTCCATAGTTCTCCCCAGGGCCGGATTTAGATGAAAAGAGGCCCTAGGCTATTCCACTTATGGGGCCCTTTCACCTCCCATTTTTAAGTTTGTAAATTACATGAGAGATAATAAAATACACCATTACTGTGATATATATCAATATATTAAATGAAACATGTTGTAATTGGTACTAACCTTTATAAAAAATGTGGCACGGATAATAAATAAAAGTAAAAGGCCCCTCTTGATCTTGAGGCCCTAGGCTGAAGCCTAGTTAGCCTATAGGAAAATCCAGCCCTGGTTCTCCCCCCTCCTCCTCCTCTTCCTCCTCCTCCTCTCCACAAACCCACTTCCTTCTAGCACCAATGATGTTCCCTAGTTGGGTTGTGAAATGTCTGCAAGAAAAAAAAAACCAAGCTAAGAGATCCCACAGTTCTCCTCCTCCTCTCTACAAATCCCACGTCCTTCTAGCACAACTATGTTATCTAGCTTGGTAATGAAAACATCTGCAAGAAAACCAACAAGCTCAGAGTGCACCAAGAACCTCTCATTTGAACGCAAAGCTACAATATTAACTTCTATCAATATGTTCTTATCCTCTGGAGATGTAGTAGCTTCAACATTGTAGATCAATGTAGATTGATCAGAAGACCTTCCATGGTTCCTACCCTAGAATTCTATCACAGATAGAACCTACTACTAGATAAAGTAGAAGAATGTGGGTTGGACAGCATCACCACCAGATGGATTCGTAACTGGCTGACCAACCGCACTCAACGTGTAGTCCTCAATGGAACTGCATCTACATGGAGGAAGTATGCAGTGGAGTACCCCAAGGCTCTGTTTTGGGCCCAGTACTCTTCAACATCTTCATCAATGATTTGGATGAGAGGATAAATGGGGAACTTAACTCCACCCGCCGGCTTGGCACTGGTCCCTCCCTCAGCCCGGCTAACCCCTCCCCCCACCCTAGAACCCCCTAAAAAACGAATTAAAATTTTTGCTAAAAACCCCCTGAGGCCACGCCTTCAGAACAATCCAATGGAGCTTTCAGAATATGGGTGGGAGGTGGGAGGTGGAGAACGGTGAAGTGCCTGGTCCAAAGAGAACCTTGGTTCATCACCATGCCTTTCAAGAGCATCCAGAAGTATCAGTTGATGTGGAATGTGGGGACACAGGCAATCATGTGTGCCCCTCAAGTGGTACACTCCACCCCTCTGATCCACAAGATGCATTGGTTACCAGTTGCCTTATGTGTCCAACCTTTAAAGTCTTTCCTGACATGGGGTTGTGTTATTTGTGAGACTGCCTCTTCCCAATTAAATCTGCCCCTCACATCAGATCCAGCATTGTGGTTCCTGTCTGCTAAGGAGCTGCATCTGGTGGGACCCTGGAGACTGGACTTTTCTGACATGGGGCCAACATAAATGGAACATCAATGCTACTGAAGTAATGTCGCTCAATCCATTGTGTGATTGTGGTTTTCCCACTTGTAAGATGATTGGAGAAGCTTTCAATTGGCAGGCTAAGACTAAGGACCACCAAAAGGAATTCAGACATTTCCTCTCTCCTTCCTGGGAATACTATGTCATTGTAGTCCATCACACCAGCTCCACTTTGGTAGGCACCATCGCTCACAGCTCTACATATCTCTGGAGATTCTCATTCATTCAGGTCACGGCTGTCCTGAAAGTGCTTTTTTTTAAAAAAAGTGTTTTTTATTTTTTATTACATATTTTAACTTCTTTTCTAAATGTAGCGCTACCCCTCGTAAGGGCCGCTGGAGTCTGGGTTCTCCTGTCCCCCTTCGTATGGCTGCCAGTTCACCCCGGTTTCTCTTTGATGCACCTCTACTTGCCAGGGTCATGTGGTAGGTTGGTGGTCAGCCTCCTCTCAGCAGGCAGGTCACGTGATGGGGTGGTATTCAGGTGGCTGGTTGGAGCTTCTTCCTCTTTCTCTCTCTTCACTCTCTCTTGAACTGCCTGCTGGGCTCTCTTCCACAGGCTCTGCTCCTTCGTTGTTTCCTCTGCTTGCTTCCTTTCATTCAAATTCTTCTCTTCCAGAGGTTTGCCTCACAGATGCCTCTCCTATCCTATACTATTCTCTGCCTCAGGCTTGGCCCACTGAAGCCTCTCCTATACTATTCCCCCTTTCCCCTCAGACTTGGCCCACAGAAGTCTCTGTACTACTATTGCCTTATCCCCCTCAGGCTTGAAGTACAGAAGTCTCTCCTGTACTATTCCCTTTTCCCCCTCAGGCTTTACCAACAGTATCCTCTGTAATATTATTCCCTTATCCCCCTCAGGCTTGGCCCACAGAAGCCTCTGCTATACTATTCCCATCCACCTCAGGCTTGGCCCTCAGAAACCTCTCCTATACTATTCTCTTTCCCCATCAGGCTTTGCCCACAGAAACTTCTGTAATCTTATTCCCTTTTCTCCCTAAGGCTTGGCCCACAGAAGCCTCTCCTATACTATTCCCATCCACCTCAGGCTTGGCCCACAGAAGCCTCTCTTATACTATTCCCTTATTCCCCTCAGGCATGCCCTACAGAAACCCCTCCTATACTGTTCTATACTGTTTGTTGTTGGAGTCGGAGCCTCTAGGATTGCTTTGGTCTTGCCTGCCGTTGGTTGGAGACCAGGACCGTCGACGAGATACCCCAGAAACTCGACCTGAGGCACAGCAACCTGATACTTTTCACGCTCTACTTGTAAACCAGCCTGCTGGAAATGATTGGGGACTTCGCGAAGTCTGGCCATAAGATCAGAACGGCTGGTTATAGAAATGAGGACATCATCAAAGTAGGGGATGATGCCCTTGAGTCCATGGAGCAGCTCCTCCATTCAGCTTTGGAATAAGCCTGGGGCATTGCTGACCCCAAACTAGTGTACGTCGCCCCAAGTCCCTTGGGGGAGAGGGGGCGACTAAGAAGTCAAATTATTATTATTATTATTATTATTATTATTATTATTATTATTATTATTATTATTATTATTATTATTATTATTATTATTAATAATAATAATAATAATAATAATAATAATAATAATAGTAGTAGTAGTAGTAGTAGTAGTAGTAGTAGTAACTGCAACCGATGGCATTTGAAAGCACCTCGATGTGTAATGATAATCTGGGCATCTGCTGTTTCGTCGTCTACCAGCAATTGCTGGTACACCTGGGCCAAGTCTAGCTTTGCAAAGATAGACCCTTCACCCAGGGTGTGTAGCAAATGATGGACGATTGGCACAGGGTAGGCATTAGATGGCAACATGCGATTAATTGAGCATTTATAGTCAGCACAGATTCTGATGCTGCCATCTGGCTTGATAGGTATTACGATGGGGGTCTCCCATTTCGCATGATCCACTGGCTCGAGGACCCCCCGATGAACTTGTCGAGCTCTGCATCCACTTTTGGCTTAAGGCCAAATGGCACGCGACGTGGCTTCATGAGAATGGGTGCCATCTTTGGATCAATGTTAAAAGAGACAGGGGTTCCTTTGTAAGTGCCCAGCTGACCATCAAAAATGGCGGGAAATTCATTGACTAAAATGTTCAAGTCAGTTTGCTGGATACTGTTGATTCCGCTCACTTGAAGGCCAAGGGATTCGAACCAATCAAGTCCCAGGAGGCTAGGCAATGCCCCTTTCATGACAATTAGGGGCAACCTCCCTGCGAATCCCTTGAATTGAACATTGAGCTTGCTGGTGCCTATGGTAGGAATCAGGTTTTCCTGATAGTCTCGTAATGTTAAGCTGCACCTGTGAAGGTGGCGCTTTGCCATTTTCGATATCAGTCTTTTAATAGTGCTCCAGGACCCAATGGACGTTGCCGAGCCTCTGTCCAATTCCATCTGACAGGGCGCCCCTTGGATGTACACCATCAATTGGATCTTCTTTTTGATGCTATGGCAAGATTGCCAATTGATTGATTCAGAGCTGGTAGCCTCGTGGAGAATTGTGTAGCAGTCATCTCCTGGTTTGGGCGGCGTGGCAGGCGACCATCTTGGACCCTGGGTTTGGCGGCCAGAGCTGTCATCGGTTGAGAGGCTCGGCATACTCAGGCAATGTGCCCTTTTTGGCCACAACGCTGGCAAAACGCTTGTCTAAATCTGCAATCATCTCTTACATGGTTGCCTCCACAACCCATACAGGCAGGTGTAGACGAACTCTTGCCAATAGGCCAGCTCTTTTTTTTTGCCTCATTAAGGCGATTAATGTTATCAGCTTCCTCAGGCTCTGACTCTTCACTCACGTCTCCTTGATGGACTGAAGCCATGTTTGAGGTTGGAAACTTATTGGCAGTTGGTAAAGGCTGGTTCTGCTGAATAGTCGCAAGCGATTGCATTCCTAATTCCACTGCACGGGCTTCATCTAATCCGGATTGAAATGACAGGTCAGGCTTCGCCAACAGCCACCGCTGCAGCCGCAGATCTCTCACACCACATACCAGCCGGTCAAGTAAGGCGCCGTCTAAGTCTTTAAACTCACAATGGGGTGTCGCTGCTCTCAGGGCTGCCACGTAATGGTTTATTGACTCGCCTTTGGCTTGGTTCCTGCAGTGGAAGGCATGTCAGCAACCTATTCGTGATGTCAAATATCTCTGGGCTGCAAACCGACAAGAAATAGGCACATTTCCTTTCATCTGTTAACTCTGTGAAATTGTTCGTGACCAAGAAACATTCGAATTGTATTATGTACGATTCCTAGGTCTCAGAACCTTGACTGAAAGGTGCTAACATTAGGGTGGCCATTCCTGTCAGGAGCCGGTCGTGACATCTCATCGCAATGACAGAGCTCAGTTTCAGTTAGTGACATTCAACTCAGTAGTGACCAGCTAACTCAGACACCTCAGTTTGGCGATCCCACCTTTGTTGCCATTGTTCCATACCGAGAACAGTGGGTGGTTGCCAGAATTACTGAGGCGCAGACAGGAATAAAGGCTAACAAGTTTATTCCTTATAACAGTAACAAACTAACAGAATAACTGGCTCGGAGGCAGGCAACAGCTGAGGCTTCCATCTGACAGCTCCCGTTTATACTCTGAGCTGTTAGATGGCTAGCCAGTCAGCTGCCAGCTTTCCCCATCAATATGCAAATGTGGTGAACATGCTCAGAATGTGACATCTAGTATCCCCCTATTACCATCAAAGTTGGCCCAAATCAGCCTCTGCTATACTATTCCCTTATCCCCCTCAGAGTTGGCCCACAAAAGCCTCTGCTGTACTATTCACCTTTCCCCCTCAGGCTTGGCCCACAGAAGCCTCTGCTATACTATTCTGATTTTCCCCTCAGAGTTGACCCATAGAAGCCTCTGTAACACTATTCCCTTTTTTCCCTCAGGCATGGTCCATAGAAGCCTATGCTATACCATTCCCTTATCCCACCAGGCATGGCCCATAGAAGCCTCTGCTATACCATTCCCTTATCCTCCCCAGGCTTGGCCCACAAAAGCCTCTGCTACACTATTCCCCCTTTCCCCCTTGGTCTGATCTCTTCTCTCCCTGCTTCCCACTCTCTTTATCTCTCTTCCTCTTCCCCTCAACCAAACCACTCCTTCCTTCTCTTGCACTCCTCCTGTCTCCTCCCTTATCCCCCTCAGGCTTGGCCTACAGAAGCCTCTCCTATACTATTCTCTTTTTCCCCTCAGGCTTCGCCTGCAGAAGTCTCTGCTATACTAATCCCTTATCCCCCTCAAGCTTGGCCTACAGAAGCCTCTCCTATACTATTCCTCTTTTCCCCTCAGAGTTGGCCCACAGAAGCCTCTGCTGTACTATTCCCCTTTCCCCCTCAAGCTTGCCTCACAGAAACCTCTGTTATACTATTCTGATTTCCCCCTCAGAGTTGGCCCACAGAAGCCCCTGTAATACTAAACCCTTTTCTCCCTCAGGCTTGGCCCACATAAGCCTCTGCTATACTATTCCCTTTTTCCCCCTTGGTCTGATCTCCTCTCTCTCTGCTTCCCACTCTTTTTATCTCTCTTCCTCTTCCCCTCAACCAAACCCCTCCTTCCGTCTCTTGCACTCTTCCTGTCTCTTCCCCTTCATCCCAAACCCTCCATTTATTCCCACCCCCACTGCTACATAAACAAAGTGTTGTCCTGGTTTTCCCTTTTTACGTCTTCTGTTATGCAAAATAGTTCATTTTACATCATATTTTCATTTCTCATTTCAGTCATCTTATTTTCTTTTCGTATTTTCCAGCTTGACTTTAATTTCTTCTTAATATATAAACAATATCCGTATTGCCTCTCCAGTTTAATGTTAAGTTTAACATATCCTTTCCATCTATTATGCTCTTTTACTCTCAATATCATATATCCTCAAATTCAATTGTATATAGTAAACATTTCACTTAGTTAATTATCCACAATTAATAGTATTAATCTATTTCCCTCACATCATATTAGCTATATACCATTGGTTATATTTAACAAATTTATAAATTCTACTAGTAAATCCTTTTCCTCCTTTCCTCCTTTCAACCATTTTCTCTTAGTCTCTCAGGAACTTCACTTCTCTTATATTCCCCCCATCTTTCCCCTCCAGGTCACAGTTTTCCCAAATGTGCTTTTTCAGGAGGCAACTGCACTTCTTTTTTTTACCCTTGAAGACATATCGCTTCTCATCCAAGAAGCTTCTTCAATTCTGACAGGTCTCTCACCTCTGGCATATCAAGGATACTGGTGTGTGTGTGTGTGTGTGTGTGTGTGTGCATTTGTATCATTATTGGGGAGGGGGCTTTTTTGGATTCCTGGCATTGTTGCCTGTTCTTTCTCCCACCCGAAGTGAGGTGACAGATAACCCTCCCCAGGGGCTTCACTGGGATGATCAAAAAAAAGAGGAAAGACTTGGAGGCCATGGCATGACACGATGGAGATCCTGGTGGCCCCCATCTCATGGTGGTTTGGAGGTCCTTCAAGGCCTACCCTTCTCCCAGGCATTGGTCAGGGTGACTCGATCGCCTTAGGCACTCAGTCCCCAACTATAACACAGTTATATTGGGAACAAGCTTTGCCAACTGTTTTTCTTGTCACGTTTATTTATTGTTCCCTTTCTATGCTATATGGCGCCCGTACAGTTGAAAAGAGCCAGGATGTTCTTAAATCAAATGAAATGATTTTTTAAAGAAGAATTCCCACTCAGCCCCAATGTCCAGCTAGGTCATCTCTGGTTTAATCGCCAACACTTGAACCCAGGCCTGAGAGAGCTTGCGAATAGCCTTCAGAGTCAACTGTTGAATCAAGATGTTTTTTCTTTCAGGTGGGCTTGATGGAGAAAGGGCCTGCCATTCTTCACTCCAAATCCCCCACCTCTCTTTCAAGGCATCTTCCTCTTCCTCCCAGTTTGCCCCAGAGAGTAGAAAGGGAGGGAAGGAGCAGGATCCTGGAGGAAGACTCTCTCCCTGTGGGTTTTGTGAAAGGGATGTTTCCCAAAAATCAAAACACTTGAGTTGAATGCTAAGGTTTATTTGATTCTCAAACTACAGAACTAGCAGAAGGAAACTTACAGAACAAGATAAAGAGGAGAGACGGTGGGGTGTCAAAGAAAGCAGGTGGGAGGGGGATTATGGACCATCCTGTGGAAAAGGCCAGAAGCATAAATTTTCAAGGAAGGTCCATGATGGATGAGAGCCAAACTCAAGGAATTTAACCACTCGTAGAACTATTAGTTGCATTTGTCATAATTGCAATACATAACATATCCATTCAGCTCCGGAATAGTACAATTAGAAGCACATGCCTTGACGACATTCGTTTCTGTGAAGGAAACACACAGCAGAATGATTATTAAAAAAAAATGCTACATAAAAAGATCTGTGGCTGTGGCTGGACAAAACTGTGAACCCACTTTTAAGACCTTCGTGGATTCCCTCCCAGTAGGAAGGCAGACCTTCTATCTCCTCTACTTAGTAAAGGAATAAAGAAAAGATTTCTGGGGAAGTCCTGTGTTTTGACATGACTCAGGGGCAATTCCACCTTTCTTGCATTTCCCTCCCCCTTTCTCTAAAGACGGTTTCCCTCTCCAATCTGTTGCTGAGAAAGATGGGGGCTCCCCACTCCAAGCCCCCCCGTCTTTCCTTGTATTCCTTAGACCAGTGATGGCAAACCTTTTTCGCCTTAGGTGCCAAAAGCACTCACCCGTGCACTATCGCCCATGCATACGTGCCCACACTATTAATTTCATTACCCCCCATGCCATGCCCCCTGTGTATGTGCACATGACACCCCCCCCTGCCCCATGCATGTGTGTACACCCTTTTGGGAGCCTGGGGTGGGTGAAAAGAGCCTCCCACACCCCCTTGAGGCCCTTCGGAGGCTTGAAGTGGCCCATTTACTATCTTCTGGTGGGCCCGGTAAGTCCATTTCTCACCCGCCCCAGGGCTCCAGAGGCTTTCCTCTTTCCATCCCAAAGCCTCCATGTGAGCCATATGCTTACCTGCCATCATGTGGAGACTCCTGGGAAGGGAAGGGCAGTTTGGGGAAGGCAGTTGACATTGGTTGGCCAACGTGCACATGTACCCTGGAGGCGAGCTAGGGAAACTGCTTGCGTGCCCACTGATATGCCTCCATATCAGCCATAGGTTCACCATCAGAAACTTAGGGACAATTCCATCCCTCTTGTATATTTAATGTGAAAGCTCTAAACTCAGCCAATCAGACAAGAGACTGCCTACTTTCCTAGCGTTCTTCCCTCCCCTTTCTCTGAAGAAAGTTCCCCCTCTGTAGCTCAGCTGTTCCTGGAAGTATGTGCACATGACACCCCCCCTGCCCCATGCATGCGTGTACACCCTTTTTGTATATTTAATGTGAAAGCTCTAAACTCAGCCAATTAGACGAGAGACTGCCTACTTTCCTAGCGCTCTTCCCTCCCCTTGCTCTGAAGAAAGTTCCCCCTCTGTAGCTCAGCTGTTCCTGGAAGGGATGGGGCTCCCCATTAATAGCCCTGTTTTCCTTGCACTCCTTAGACTGTCCAGCAACAGACCTCAGAAGGAGCAGACAGGACACAGACAGGTCCTACATGGTCTGCAACTCTCAGCTGCCTTTGGGAGCTCTGGTTTTCATCCCCCCACACACACAAATTGGGAGAAGGAGTAATAACTGCACTTACCGGTACCTATCATATTGTACGTTTTAGAGCACCCAATATCGGTTGATAGACAAGTCACAGCATTCATACAAAACGTTCCGCTGCACGAGTGACAAATCAGGGAGTTTCCTGGATGAAAGAAAAGAAAAAAAAACATAGAAATTGTAGACTGAGGTTTATTTTTTGGGATCTTGTAACATTATTTATGAGATGATAGACCTTTTCATGTGTGAAAATTTCCCAAGAACGATCAAATGGTCTAGAAATAGGAAACCTGATTTCTATTCCCACCTTAGGCATCAAAGACAGCTGCGTGACTTTGGGCCAATCACCAGGAGACAATGAGTTCTCGCCCACTTTGGCCATGAAAGACCGCAGGTGACTTTGGGCCAATCACCAGGTGACGGTGAGTTCTGTTCCAACTTTGGCCATGAAAGACAAGTTAGTGACTTTGGACTTAATCCTCTCTCTGCCCATCCTACCTTACAACGTTGTTGCTGTGGGAGAAATAGGAGGAAGGAGTATTAGGTTTCTCCGTCATTACAAAACTAAATAGCAATAGCACTTAGACATTTATACCACTTCACAGTGCTTTATAGCCCTCTCTAAGCAGTTTATAGAGTCACCCACTCCCCCCAACAATCTGGGTCCTCATTTTACCCACCTCGGAAGGATGGAAGGCCGAGTCAACCTTGAGCGGGTGAGATTCGAACTGCCGAACTGCAGGCAGCCGGCAGTAAGCAGAATTAGCCTGCAATGCTGCATTTTAACCCCTGCGCCACAGTAGTTAGGATAAAAGCTGGGATTTTTTAAAAAAAAACCTAACCTCTTCTGAAAGAAGCCATGAAATAAAAGCAAATGGAAATCTAAGTGGCTGGTCTCCATGTGGAAGCTAAGCAGGGTTTGGGTTGGTTAATCCTAGGATAGGAGACCCCCAAGGCTGTATGATAGATTGAGGAGTCTCAGAAATTTCAGCAGCAACAACCAATCTCAGGCTGATGTTGAGGACTGTCCAGGCTTGACTTGAAGGAGGCATCTCTGGTCCCCTTTGGCCATACCATCCAAAATACAGAATGACGGCAAAGCCAGGGGGAGGTGAGCAGAAACATTTTTCATCTCATTCCCTGGAGTAATCCCATGGCAGAACACACTACGCAAAGGAGCCTCTACTTCTGAGTCTACCCCAGAATTCCATTTTTCCCCTGAAGGCTCCCATGGACCTTCCTTATGCAGGGAGAAACAGTGAGAAAGTCCCAACAACAGGATGGATCACAACTGCCCTACCTCTCCCCTTGTTTTGGGTTTAATTGCCACCCAAGATCAAAGTTTGGTGACCTTACCAAAGTCCAGACACACGACTGTCACCACCACCAAGGCCAGCAGCAGAGTTTTCATCTTGAGATCTTCTCTTCAGCCTTCAAAGTGTAGCCCAGGATGGAAGCAGACACTTATTTATACCCCTCTGAGATGGGGTGGGCGGGTGGGGGTGGATCTCTAGGATTAAGAGAGAAGAAAGGGGAGATACAGGAGAAAAGGAAAGGTCAGGGGGTGTGGCCTTTTTGCCCCCGACACCAAAAAAGATCAGGTGAGGAACCAACCAGGAAACAAATATCATTGCATGTGCAAAATCTGGGCACCTGGACAAGTGGCACCTCTTCCTGTATTTAGACAAGACGATATAATCCTTACATGACGCAAAATTAAACAAAATATCTCTCTGCAAAGTACAGTGCCTTCATATTTTTTAATTTGTACGTCAATTAACCAAGTGGGCAAATTCTCTGAATCTTCTAACCTCTCAGGCTGCGACTGTAGGTCTGCCTTCACTCAAGAAACAAGGCCTCCTTTGAGCAGATATGAGTGATTCTCTCTCAAATTAGCCTTTGGACTGAAGGATTCAGAAGATCTAAAACTCAGGACAGACAAGGAAGATGGATAGAGGGTTGGTCAGACACGGCAGTAAGGATTCAGGTACAAAACTACCAGCAGGAACAGCAGGACAGAAGATTCCAAGGGATGCCTTGAGTCATAGGTCAACAATTCCTGCAAAGCAAAGATCTTCTTACAGATGATTTTAAAACCAGAAATTCCTGCAAAGCAAAGATCTTCTTACAGATGATTTTAAAACCAGAAATTCCTCCAACCTGTGAAGGTCCTGGACAGAAGAGTCTTGCCACCCATAAAATCCCTTTGTCCTTGATAGGTGTTCATAAAGAAGATCTTCACAGATCAAACCTGGCTGTTATTGTGCCCTACAGTGGCTCAATCCCTTGGTTCTGATTAATTTTCAACCACAGGTCAAGAGTCTGCTGAAACATCCTCATAAAAGAATTATAAACTGATTGTTAGAATCTTCACCAGGAAATTGTTTTTGTCTAACAAGAAAGAGGAAGCGAGAAGGTCAATCAGGGCCCCCAGAAAATCCTTCGACGGGGGATGAGAGATTTCTTAGTGCTGGGAGAAAACCCATAGAACCAGGGGAAAAGGAGAATGTCCCACACCAGGATGGAAAGCAGATGCAAAGGGAGAACCAGGGTGTGTTCCAGGGTGGGTGGAATCAAGTGGCTTTACTCAGAAGAAAACTAAGGAAGTTTCTCAGGGATGTGTTCCGTCACCACCCAATAAATCTATGCTTCTGAATTTCCTCCTGTGGGTCTACAAAGTTTTAGATGAAGTTCAACTCTAATTTGGCCTGAAATATCAAGAACTTCACATTGAGAATCAAAAATATTGGAAATATGGAGAATCCAGAGAAAACGTTTTTTTCTAACCCCAAGCAGTGCAGGAGTTCACCCCTAAAATTCACTAGCATAACAGTGGGTCAATATGACATAAACTGCATGAAGTAGGTTTTCTTTCATAAACATATTGTGTTGCTCCTGTGGTTGTTAGCAATTCCATACAGCATGCCTACCCCAGCCTCAGAGGTCAAACACAACCCTGATGTGGCCCTCAATGAAATCAAGTTTGACACGCCTGTCTTGGTATTTGCAGCATTTATCTATAACACAACATCCCACTCTGCTTTCCTTCAGACAAAGCCTCTTTTTTGCGATGTCCTGGTTTTTGATTCTACACAGCTCAATGCACCGTGCAGTCTTCTTTCCAAGATGAAAATGGAGGGAGACTGAACAGCAGTTTATGGATCCAGAATGAGTGGTCTCCTGCCTGGAAGCCAGAAGGAGCATCATGGCTTTAACATTAACCATAACAAAAATTTGAAATACCCAGCCGATATACAGATGGCATTTCCCCCCACACGGCTCTCCAAAATGTTTAAAAATCTGGCCCCAAATTGTTGGAAGTGTAAAAAAACACCAAGCACTTTTTATCATATGTGGTGGACATGCAATGAGGCAAAACATATTGGAAAATGATTCAATCATTTTGATGGGAGACCAAATCTTGTTTAAACCAGAAATTTTTCTCCTAGGTATAATACCAGAGGGGTTTAAGAAAGATACACTTTATCTAATTATACATGTACTAACTGCGGCGCGCATAACTTATGCACAATATTGGAAAAAAGAAAATACACCATCAGAGCTAGATATAATCAGAAAAATGTTGGCCTGTGCGGAAGCAGATAGGCTCACTCTTGAACTTAAAAATAAAAGGGAATCAGAATATTTTGAAGTCTGGAACAGATTTTATGATTGGTATAAGACAAGATGATAAGACTGGAACAAACTGTATATGTTATGTATCATAGGTTTTCCCTCTGGTCCGTTTCGCTAGGGGGCGCTGTGCTCGATACTGATTGGCTGACTGTTTGACAGCCGGCATATATAAAGGGCTGTCAAGCAGGGCTCAGCTGTTGCCTGTTAGCTGAGACGCGCGAAATATGAAGTGCTGCGTTTGGCAACGTGTTAGCAATAAATTGTTAGTATTTGTTAAGTCCTGGCTTGCCTCCGTTTGTCCACCTGAGTTCTCCCAGCTAGAACATTGGCGACGAAGGTGGGATCAACAGGCAGAGCTGATATAAGTCACTAACCTACGAGCTAAGTCACTGGGAGCTGAATTCCCTCAGGAGATCACTCGATGAGAGGTCGAGTGATTCACGTGACTACCAAGACTGCCTCTGGTTATTCGATGAAGAAGTTACCCCAGAAATGGCCTCAATGAACACACTAGCCGCTTTTAACGCAACTGCAGAGACTTGGGGCTCCTACATTTCCCATTTTGAGTGTTTTTTAGAAGCCAACGGCTTTACAGACCTAACTGAGCAATGGAAAAAGGCATTTTTCCTAAATTTATGTAGTACGGAGATGTTTAATCTTGCAGAGACCCTAGTTGCTCCACACTCCGTCCACGCTGTGAACTGGGACATGTTAATGTCCAAGTTAAAGAATCATTACGCCCCAGCGCTGTCCCGCACAATGCGCAGATTTGCTTTTTACAGAAGGGTCCAGCTGGAGGGAGAAACAATCAATGACTATGTGGCTGCTTTACGAGCCACATCTCTTCATTGTCGGTTTAAAGACTTAGATGAAGCCCTGACAGACCAGATTGTGGGGGGTGTTAGAGACGTCCATATACAGCACCGCCTGCTGGCCAAACCTGAACTCGACTTACAGACAGCCCTTGATGAAGCCAGGGCTGTAGAGCTGTCAACAAAATCTACAGAGGAAATCCAGAGATTCTCCAAGCTCCAGCCCGCTGACAAGACCACTGAGGTGCACCATGATGACGTTTTCTATGACACCGGGGCCATCGGAAATGATGAAATACATCGCCTATGGGGTGAGCAATCCAAGGGGCAACAGGGTAAGGCTATGTCCTGAACAAATTGCCCCGGGTGTGAGGGAAGGCACGATAAAGCGGACTGTCATTTCAAAAATGCGTCCTGCCTCCATTGTGGTAAAAAGGGCCACTTAACAAGGATTTGTAGGGCGATTGCGCCTTGCGCAAGTGCCTTAGAAATGAACTCTCACACCAACAGCCAGGGTTTCAGGAAACCCTCCAGTTTTGGTAGGAATGCAGGTTTCAGGAAACAGGATTTCTGTTTTGCAGTCAGTGAGGACAGGGACGAGTCTGAAGTAGATCAGATTATCCATACCCCAAGGGGAAAAATATTCCTCACCGTTAGACTGGAGGGCAAATCCTGTCAGATGGAGGTAGACACTGGCTCAGCCGTATCTATCATATCTTGGGCAAGAATTAAGAGACTTGTGCCAGACATCTCCCAAGTGAGATTGAAACCGTGCCCTTTAAAGTTGAGGGATTTTCAGGGAAATCCCATTCCAGTACTGGGGAAATTTCTCTGTAGGGTGTCATTTAAACAATATCATAAGAGGCTTCCTCTTATTGTAGTCAGGGGTCCCAGGCCAAGCTTGTTAGGGTTGGAATGGTTCAAGCCCTGGGTCTAGCCATAACCGGAATAGATCAGATTCAGACCAATCCACACCTTGACATGCTAATTAAGGAATTTCCCGAGGTTTTCGGAGAAGGATTGGGAAAATACATAGGCACCCCCATCTCATTTAACTTAGACCCCCAGGTACCACCTTGGCATCTAAAGCCACGTAGGGTACCATTTGCATTAAAGCCTAAAGTAGACGCAGAAATAGACAAGTTATTGGCCCAAGGGGTGTTAAAGCCTACTGACCATGCCCGTTGGGAAACTCCCATTGTCACACCAGTTAAGCATGATGTCTCTGTGCGCATCTGCGCTGACTTTAAATGCACTTTGAACCATGCATTGCAGCAGAGCGCATACCCCGTGCCCTTGGTGCAACATTTGCTGCACTCCCTGGGTCAGGGAACCATATTTGCAAAGCTTGACCTAGTTTAAGCATATCAGCAGATGCCTGTGGATGAGGCAACTGCTGAAGCCCAGACTATAGTTACACATAGGGGTGCATTTAAGTGCAACCGTTTACAATTTGGGGTCAGCATAGCACCTGGACTGTTTCAGAATTTGATGGAAAGGCTGCTACAAGGGATACCAGGTGTCGTTCCCTATTTTGATGACGTCCTGGTATCAGCCCGCTCCCTGTCTCACCTCCTGGCCCGTTTGCAAACCGTACTTCGGCGTTTCCATGGTGCTGGCTTAAAGCTTAAAATGGCCAAGTGCCAGATTGCAGTTCCCCAAGTTGAATTTTTGGGTTTTTTAGTGGACAAGAAAGGGATCTATCTGACCCCTGAGAAGGTGCGGGCGATTAGTCAGGCTCCTCCACCTACAACCAAAGCCGAGCTTCAAGCCTTCCTAGGTCTGCTCAATTTTTATAATATTTTCCTGCCTCACAAAGCGTCTGCTGTGGAGCCCCTGCACAGATTGCTAGACCGCTCAGCGAAGTGGGTTTGGGGCAAGAAGGAAGCCACAGCTTTTGACAATGTTAAAAAGTTTTTAACTTCTGAGAGTGTCCTGCTCCAATACGACGAATCCCTGCCGGTGATTCTAACTTGTGACGCATCTCCTTATGGAGTCGGAGCAGACTTGAGCCACCGTCTGCAGTCAGGGCTAGAAGCCCTTGTGGCATTTTTCTCTCACACCCTGTCCTCGCCTGAAAGGAACTATAGCCAGCTAGATCGAGAAGCTTTGGCTATAGTAGCCGGGGTGAAGCGTTTCCACTTGTATCTCTATGGCCGTCATTTTCACATAGTGACGGATCACAAGCCCCTGCTGGGCATCATCGCTGGGGATAGACAAACCCCCCAAATTCTATCTCCCAGATTCACGAGATGGACTGTGTTCCTGGCTGCCTACAACTATACCCTGCATCACAGACCAGGGAAGCACATTTGCCATGCCGACGCCTTGAACAGGTGCCCCTTGCCCATCGCAGTAAAAGACCCAGCGCCTGCCTCTGAGGTTTCGCTGATCGACGAGATGCAGTTACCAATAACAGCAGGTGACGTGGCCACGCACACAACTTGGGACAAACTACTCTCCAAGGTGCTGGCTTGGACTGAACGAGGATGGCCAGCTAAACCACTGGGCACTGAGTGGCAACCCTTTTTGACCGGGCAACATGAACTCTCTTCGCAGCAGGGTTGCCTCCTATGGGGTGGCCGAGTGATCGTTCCTGCCTCCCTGCGAGAAGCGGTGCTGACAACTCTCCACGAAGGCCACCCGGGCATCGCCAGGATGAAGTCACTGGGCCAGAGCTATGCTTGGTGGCCAGGCATGGACCAGGACATTGTGAGGTGGGTCTCTGGCTGTTCTAAGTGCCAGGAGTCCCGACCTGCCTGCCCCAGAGCTCCCATCCAGAATTGGGAGCAGCCACGGGCTCCATGGTCCAGGATTCATATGGACTTGGCAGGCCCAGTAAAGGGCCAGACTTTTATTGTTATTGTTGATGCTTATTCTAAGTGGGTTGAAATTGCATTATTGTCTACCACCACTGCCCCTGCCATTATCAAGGTATTAAGGAGGGTGTTCTCGACCCATGGGTTACCTGATCTGGTCGTTTCTGACAATGGACCCCAATTTACTGCTGCATTGCTAGACAATTTCTTTGCTAGACTTGGGGTCCGACACGCTTTTGTAGCCCCCTTCAACCCAGCAGCCAATGGCCCAGCGGAACGCACTGTCTGATCAGCGAAAGAAGCACTGGCTAGGTTTGGGCCCCTCAATTGGCAGGAAGACATAGACACGTACCTGCTATGGCAGCATGCCACCCCATGCTCTACAACAAATAAAAGCCTGGCTGAATTATTAATGGGTCGGCGAATCAGAACAACACTAGACAGGCTACATCCAGAGTATGCCCCCCTCAAAGCCCTTAGACTCGCACAGCAACCTTAAGGGGTTTCCATTAAACGCCACAGTTTATGCACGGAATTATGCTGGGCACCCACTTTGGGTCCAGGGGATAGTCAGAAAAATCATGGCCCTCTGCTCATATCTGATAGCTAGAGGAAGGCCGAGTATGGAGGCGCCATATCAATCAGCTACGAAATTGGCAAAGGGAGTCACACATGATGGGGGAAACAACAGGGCCCACCCGACAGGAAAGTGCAAACGCCTAGGTCCCGGTCTACCTCCCCCGAGCAATCACATAATAGAATAGAAAAACCTAGACACTTACCTGATCTTCCCCAGCAGCTTCCAGCAGTGACAGAGTCTGAAGGGGCAAGGCCCGAGTCCACGGGAACTGCAGCCACTAACTCCAAGGCAGAGGTCACTCTGCGAAGATCAGGGCGGGTCTGACGCCGCCCAGGCTATTTGGAAGACTACGCATGCACGTTCTAAGTGTGAAGGAGTGTTATGTATCATAAGTTTTCCCTCTGGTCCGTTTCGCTAGGGGGCGCTGTGCTCGATACTGATTGGCTGACTGTTTGACAGCTGGCATATATAAAGGGCTGTCAAGCAGGGCTCAGCTGTTGCCTGTTAGCTGAGAGGCACGAAATGAAGTGCCGCATTTGGCACCCTGTTAGCAATAAACTGTTAGCATTTGTTAAGTCCTGGCTTGCCTCCGTTTGTCCACCCGAGTTCTCCCAGCTAGAACAGTATATATTGTGATTGGACAGAAGGATAGACAATGTATTAAGTAGGCTAATAGTTAATGGTTGAAACCAGCTGTATATAATGTGAATGTATGGTCACTTCGACTTTGCGGTACTGCATTGTTTTAAGAAGAATCTGTGGGTACTCCATCACTGGAGGCTTTCAGCAAACATTTGCCTGAAATATTATAGGAACTTCTGCGTGATTAGAGGGTTGGACTAGAAGACCTCCAAGGTACCTTCTAACCAACTCTGTTATTCAGGATCCATAAATTCATTCTGAATTCATTCTCGATTTTCATCTAAGCCACATTCGGGAAAGACTGCATGATGCATTAAGATGTATATAACAGAAATCAGTATACCAGAACAGAGATGCTTTGTCTGACGGGAACTTGATTGACATGTTGTGTTACACATCAATGCTGCAAATCCAGAGGAAATAGATGAACAAGCATAACACATTTGGGGAAATGCATGAAGATACCTTAAGATGTGAAATGCTGCTGGATGGACAGAAGAATTATTTTATCTACCCATTTATCTATTAAAATGTTTAAACTACCCTATAGCCAAAACGGTCTGGACAGTTTACACTAAAAGCACTTCAAAATACAATTTGAGTAAAAGCAGATAAAAATGAAGTGCAAAATAAATGCTAGCTATAAACTAGGCAGCTCCCAGGAAGTTCATCTGACAACTGAATGAATTAAAACTCAATAAAGAGCCAATCAGAGAATTAAAAAGCTCTTCATTTGGTTCTAAAAAAAATGCTGTGACAACTGTCAGTCAAGCATTTCTAGAAATCACAACTCAACAATAGGGTTCCCCCATTGAAAAAACTCTTCCACCTGTGGAGATCCACCTCCATGAAGGAGGAGACCTAGAGGAGGACTTCATTAGACCATTGATATATAAAGAGGAAGAGATCACCATTCTTAAACAGATCCCCCAAAAAATAAGAGAACGAAGGAGGAAATATTCCTCCTTATCAAAAAAATTATATAATAAAGGGGTCTGGTTTCGATGGCTGTTACCAGAGGGGATGCTGGTCTTCTGGGAGGGAAATAGGATTAGAATTAATACAGTTCAGGAAGCGGAAGCCTTCATTAAAAAGAATCTTTCCCTCCCAGAGGAGGAATTTAGTGGGAGTAGCGAAAAGGACAGCAAGATGCGAGTTGGGAGGGAGGGGGGCGTGGAGGCCTCTTCTGGGGGCAGGGAAGAAGGAGCAATATCGAAAAGGCTCAGATCACAAAAATAGAGGTATTTGGAACAATAGCAATTGGTGATATTTTAGAAAGTGACAAATAAAAATGTAGAAACACATGATTGATAATATAGAGTAAGATTTGCTCTGCTGCTTTCTTTTATATTTGATTTCTAAGATTGTTAAATCTGTGAGTATCTTGGAGGGATCTCCACCACCAGTGTGGAAGCTGCCAAATTTTTGTACATTCCCTTACCTTTCCCTATACATTCAAAAACCAATAAAACTTTGTTATATAATCAAAAAAGAAAAAAGAAAAACATTCCAGCTTTTCATTCAAGGCAAAGTTTGCACATCTTGGACAGCAATTTGTTATGGGTATCTTAAGTGAAGATAAGCTCATTTTACCCAAGGATGGAAGGCTGAGTCAACCTCAAGCAGATCAGGATCGAACCTCTGGCAGTGTGAGCAGAATTAGAAGCTAACAAATAAAATTCTATTAAATCTCCCCCACCCCTTTGTTTCTCCCAACTGCCCGCTCTCTATGTATGCTTTCATGCTTCACGTTGACCGATGGAGCTAATAAACTCAAAATTACTTCTTGGTTCAGTTCCAAATACAACTGAGCTTAAGAGACATCTGTGTCTTTCTCTGCTTATCCATTGCAAATGTTGCACACTGTGCAAAATTATTATACTGTCATTATTGTCCCTGTTAGTATGCTCACGGACATAAAGGATGAGACGTGTCAGTCATTTATTTGTTTCCTGGTATTAAAAAAGCTCAGAATTGCAACACAATCATGTTTCTTTCCAGATAGTATCTTTTGCCACTACGTCATGATGAGGTTATTCGGAAGGAGAGCTCAAAAAAATGAAAAGAGATCCTGGCCGAGGCGGGGGGGGGACATGATGGTTGTGGTTCTCCTTATTTCTAAATTGGCACAAACCATTTCAGACATTCAAATCAGCCACGCCTTTCCAGGATGTTGAAGATGAGTTTAGAACCATCCAATGGAGCTTTCAGAATATGGGTGGGAGGTGGGAGCTGAAGAACGGTGAAGTGCCTGGTCCAAAGAGAACCTTGGTTCATCACCATGCCTTTCAAGAGCATCCAGAAGTATCAGCTGATGTGGAATGTGGGGACACAGGCAATCATGTGTGCCCCTCAAGTGGTACACTCCAGCCCTCTGATCCACAAGGTGCATTGGTTACCAGTTTCCTTATGGGTCCAAAGTACCTTTAAAGTCTTTCCTGACATGGGGTTGTGTTATTTGTGAGACTGCCTCTTCCCAATTAAATCTGCCCCTCACATCAGATCCAGCATTGTGGTTCCTGTCTGCTAAGGAGCTGCATCTGGTGGGACCCTGGAGACTGGACTTTTCTGACACGGGGCCAACATAAATGGAACATCAATGCTACTGAAGTAATGTTGCTCAATCCATTGTGTGATTGTGGTTTTCCCACTTGTAAGATGATTGGAGAAGCTTTCAATTGGCAGCCTAAGACTAAGGACCACCAAAAGAAATTCAGACACAGCTCAGTTGTGTATTTGCTTACACACAATACAGGGAATCTTGCCAGATCTAATCCTTCATTCTCTCAACCTAACAGATACACGCTGTGAGATTCCCAGGATTGGTTATCCTAATTCTCTTCCTCTACCTCATATATCGTTCAGGGCTGTGCTGCCTCTTTTCTCTACAAACACACACACAACAGATATATATATATATAGTGAAATTTCCTCTCTCCTTCCTGGGAATACTATGTCATTGTAGTCCATCACACCAGCTCCACTTTGGTAGGCACCATCGCTCACAGCTCTACATATCTCTGGAGATTCTCATTCATGCAGGTCACGGTTGTCGAAAGGTGCTTTTTTAAAAAAGAATGTTTTTTATTTTTTATTACATGTTTTAACTTCTTTTCTAAATGTAGCGCTACCCCTCGTAAGGGCCGCTGGAGTCTGGGTTCTCCTGTCCCCCTTCGTATGGCTGCCAGTTCACCCCGGTTTCTCTTTGATGCACCTCTACTTGCCAGGGTCATGTGGTAGGTTGGTGGTCAGCCTCCTCTCAGCAGGCAGGTCACGTGATGGGGTGGTATTCAGGTGGCTGGTTGGAGCTTCTTCCTCTTTCTCTCTCTTCACTCTCTCTTGAACTGCCTGCTGGGCTCTCTTCCACAGGCTCTGCTCCTTTGTTGTTTCCTCTGCTTGCCTCCTTTCATTCAAACTCTTCTCTTCCTGAGGTTTGCCTCACAGTTGCCTCTCCTATCCTATACTCTTCTCTGCCTCAGGCTTGGCCCACAGAAGCCTCTCCTATACTATCCCCTTTTCCCCTCAGGTTTGGCCCACAGAAGCCTCTGTAATACTATTGCCTTATCCCTCTCAAGCTTGGCCCACAGAAGCCTCTGCTATACAGTTCCCTTTTTTCCCTCAGACTTGGCCCACAAAAGCCTCTGCTATACTATTCTCTCATCCACCTCAGGCTTGGCCCACAGAAGCTTCTGCTATACTATTCCCCCTTTCCCCTCAGACTTGGCCCACAGAAGTCTCTGTACTACTATTGCCTTATCCCCCTCAGGCTTGGAGTATAGAAGTCTCTCCTGTACTATTCCCTTTTCCCCCTCAGGCTTTACCAACAGAAGCCTCTGTAATATTATTCCCTTATCCCCCTCAGGCTTGGCCCACAGAAGCCTCTGCTATACTATTCCCATCCACCTCAGGCTTGGCCCTCAGAAACTTCTCCTACACTATTCTCTTTCCCCCATCAGGCTTTGCCCACAGAAACTTCTGTAATCTTATTCCATTTTCTCCCTCAGGCTTGGCCCACAGAAGCCTCTCCTATACTATTCCCTTTTCCTCTCAGGCTTGGCCCCCGGAAGCCTCTGCTTTACTATTCCCTTATCCCCCTGAGGCTTGGCCTACAGAAGCCTCTGCTATACTATTCCCTTATCCCCTCAGTCTTGGCCCCCGGAAGCCTCTGCTATACTATTCCCCCTTTCCCCCTTGGTCTGATCTCCTCTCTCCCTGCGTTCTGCTCTTTTTATCTCTCTTCCTCTTCCCCTCATCCAAATCCCTCCTTTCTTCTCTTGCACTCCTCCTGTCTCTTCCCCTTCATCCCAAACCCTCCATTTATTCCTCCCCCCCCCACTGCTACATAAACAAAGTGTTGTCCTGGTTTTCCCTTTTTACATCTTCTGTTATGCATAGTTCATTTTACATCATATTTTCATTTCTCATTTCAGTCATCTTATTTTCTTTTCGTATTTTCCAGGTTGACTTTAATTTCTTCTTAATGTATAAACAATATCCGTATTGCCTCTCCAGGTTAATCTTAAATTTAACATATCCTTTCCATCTATTATTCTCTTTTACTCTCAATATCATATATCCTCAAATTCAATTGTATATAGTAAACATTTCACTTAGTTAATTATCCACAATTAATAGTATTAATCTATTTCCCTCACATCATATTAGCTATATACCATTGGTTATATTTTAACACATTTATAAATTCTACTAGTAATCCTTTTCCTTTTTTCCTCCTTCCAAACATTTTCTCTTAGTCTCTCAGGAACTTCACTTCTCTTATATTCTCTTCTTTGCACCCATTTGCCTAGCTTTTTTTTCTTGTTCTGGTCATTTCTATATTTTTTCTTTCCAATCTTTCTACTCCTTTTAAATTCTCTTCTTTTAGTACCTTTCCCCAATTCCCATCCCCCCATCTTTCCCCTCCAGGTCACAGTTTTCCCAAAGGTATTTTTTCAGGAGGCAACTGCACTTCTTTTTTCCCCCTTGAAGATATATCGCTTCTCATCCAAGAAGCTTCTTCAGTTCTGATAGGTCTCTCACCTCTGGCATATCAAGGATACTCTGTGTGTGTGTGTGTGTGTGTGTTTGTGTGCATTTGTATCATTATTGGGGAGGGGGCTTTTTGGATTCCTGGCATTGTTGCCTGTTCTTTCTCCCACCCAACCTGAGGTGACAGATAACCCTCCCCAGGGGCTTCACTGAGATGATCAAAAAAAAAGAGGAAAGACTTGGAGGCCATGGCATGACACGATGGAGATCCTGGTGGCCCCCATCTCATGGTGGTTTGGAGGTCCTTCAAGGCCTACCCTTCTCCCAGGCATTGGGCAGGGTGAGTCGATCACCTTAGGCACTCAATCCCCAACTGTAACACAGTTATATTGTGAACAAGATTTGCCAACTGTTGTTCTTGTCACATGTATTTATTGTTCCCTTTCTATGCTATGTGGTTGTACAGTTGAAAAGAGCCATGATGTTCTTAAAGCAAATTAAATGATTTTTTTAAAGAAGAATTCCCACTCAGCCCCAATGCCCAGCTAGGTGATTTCTGGTGTAATCGCCAACACTTGAACCCAGAACTGAGAGAGCTTAAGAACAGCCTTCAGAGTCAACTGTTGAATTAAGATGTTTCTTCTTTCAGGTGGGCGTGATGGAGAAAGGGCCTGCAATCCTTCACCCAAAATCCCCCACCTTTACTTCAAGGCATCTTCCTCTTCCTCCCAGTTTGCCCCAGAGAGTAGAAAGGGAGGGAAGGAGCAGTGTTGGACTCTGAGATCTCACAGAGGAAGGACTCAGTTGATAGTTTCTCCTCTTTCTTGACCCTATCTGAATGTAGTTATTGCCAAGTAAATCAATCGAAGCCAAGATTCAAAAACGATTGGACCAAATCCTGCTCATCCCAGCATCACTTCCTGTGGGATCCTGGAAGAAGACTCTCTACCTGTGGGTTTTGTGAAAGGGATGTTTCCAAAAAATCAAAACACTTGAATTGAATGCTAAGGTTTATTTGATTCTCAAACTACAGAACTATCAGAAGGAAACTTGCAGAACAAAAGAAAGTAGAGAGATGGTGGGGTGTCAAAGAAAACAGGTGGGAGGGGGATTATGGACCATCTGGTGGAAAAGGCCAAGCATAAATTTTCAAGGAAGGTCCATGATGGTTGAGAACCAAACTCAAGGAATTTAACCACTCGTAGAACTATTGGTTGCATTTGTCAAAATTGCAATACGTAACATATTCCTTCGACCGCGGAATAGTGCTATTAGAAGCACATCCTTTCTTGACATTAATTTCTGTGAAGGAAACATAAAGCAGAATGATTATTTTGTCCATATCCTCGGCGGCAACAGAGTCAAACTCCTCCCAGAGTGGTACCTCAAGACTCGCCTCCGGTGTCTCCCCACGATCACTGAGGGGGACCCATTCGCTCCGGATCTGAGTGATTTTGTCCTGCAGATATTCCCCAAATTCCTCTGCCCTCCCCCGCAAAGGGGCTTCCCGCGACCTCTGTGAAAGGAGGGAGCGGGTCACCCGAAACAGGGCGGCACGGTAAAAACGGTAAACCCACTTTTTAAGACATTCACGCATTCCCTCCCAGTATGAAGGCAGACCTTCCCTCCTCCTTAGTAAAGGAATAAAGAAGAGATTTCTGGGGAAGTCCCGTGTTTTGACATGACTCAGGGGCAATTCCACCTTTCTTGCATTTCCCTCCCCCTTTCTCTAAAGACGTTTTCCCCATCCAATCTGGGCTGTTGCTGAGAAAGATGGGGGCTCCCCAGTCCAACCCCCCTTTTCTTGCATTCCTTAGACCAATGATGGCAAACCTTTTTCGTCTTGGGTGCCAAAAGCACGCACCCGTGCCCACACCACTAATTTCACCACCCCTGTGCCATGCCCCCTGTGTATGTGCACGTGACTGCCAGCCCCTTCCCCGCGCATGCGTGCACACCCTTTTTGGAGCCTGAGGAGGGTGGAAAAAAAACTCCCCCATCCCCCAGAGGCCCTTCAGAAGCTGGAAATGGCCCATTTACTGACTTCCGGTGGGCCTGATAGGTCCGTTTCATACCATCCCCAGGCTTCAGAGGCTTTCCTGGAGCCTGGGGAGGGTGAAAATCGCCTCCTCCTTCCCCTCTGGAGGACCTCCGGAGGCTGAAAATGCCCTCCAAGAGCCTCCGTGCGAGTCCTATGCTCAGCTGGCATCACATGGAGACTCCTGTGAAGGGAAGGGAAGGACAGCATGGGCGAGCCAGCTAAAAAACAACTGGCCAGTGCACACATGCATGCTGGAGCCGAGCAAGGGAAATGGCTCATGTACCTGTTGATATGCCTCCATATCAGCCATAGGTTCACCATCACGGACCTAGGAGCAATTCTATCCCTCTTGCATATTTAATGTGAAAGCTCTAAACTCAGCCAATTACAGAGGAGACTGCCTACTTTCCTAGCGTACTTCCCTCCCCTTTCTCTGAAGAAAGTTTCCCCTCTGTAGCTCAGCTGTTCCTGGAAGGGATGGGGCTCCCCATTCATAGCCCTGTTTTCCTTGCACTCCTTAGGCTGTATGGCAACAGACCTCAGAAGGAGCAGACAGGACACAGACAGGTCCTACATGGTCTGCAACTCTCAGCTGCCTTTGGGAGCTCTGGTTTTCATCCCCCCTCCACCCTGCAAAATTGGGAGAATGAATAATAACTGCACTTACTGATACCCAATAGTGGAGGTTTTTCGAACGTTTCATAGCATCCAATATCGGAGTGTTCACAAATCTCAGTAACCATACAAAGCATTCTGCTGCACGAGTAACAAATCAGGGAGTTTCCTGGATGAAAGAAACAAAACACAGAAATTGTAGACTGAGCTTTATTTTTTTGGATCTTGTAACATTATTTATGAGATGATAGACTTTTTCACGTGTGAAAGATCAAATGGTCTAGAAATAGGAAACCTGATTTCTATTCCCATCTTAGGCATCAAAGACCACGGGTGACTTTGGGCCAATCACCAGGAGACGGTGAGTTCTGTTCCAACTTTGGCCATGAAAGGCAAGTTAGTGACTTTGGACTATTTGCCATCTCTCTCTGCCCATCCTACCTCACAGTGTTGTTGCTGTGGGGGAAATAGAAGGAAGGAGTATTAGGTTTCTTCGTTGTTACAAAACTAAATAGCAATAGCACTTAGACTTTTATAACTCTTCGCAGTGCTTCACGGCCCTCTCTAAGCAGTTTACAGAGTCAGCCTCTCCCCCCAACAATCTGGGTCCTCATTTTATCCACCTCGGAAGGATGGAAGGCCAAGTCAATCTTGAGTTGGTGAGATTTGAACTGCCGAACTGCAGGCAGCCGGCAGTAAGCAGAATTAGCCTGCAATACTGCATTTTAACCCCTGCGCCAAAGCGGCTGGGATAAAATCTGGGATTAAAATAACCTAAACTCTTCTGAAAGAAGCTATGAAATAAAAGCAAAGGGAAACCTAAGTGTCTGGTCTCCATGTGGAAGCTAAGCATGGTTGGGGTTGGTTAATCCTAGGATAGGAGACCCCCAAGGCTGTATGATAGATTGAGGAGTCTCAGAAATCCCAGCAGCAACAAACAATCTTAGGCTGATGCTGAGGACTGTCCAGGCTTGACTTGAAGGAGGCATCTCTGGTTGCCTTTGGCCATACCACCCAAAATAGTGAATGACGGCAAAGCCAGGGGGAGGTGAGCAGAAACATTTTTCATCTCATTCCCTGGAGTAATCCCATTGCAGAACTCACTATGCAAAGGAGCCTCGACTTTCACAGGCAGTCTACCCCAATATTCCATTTTCCCCCTGAAGGTTCCCATGGACCTTCCCTATGCAGGGCAAAACAGTGAGAAAGTCCCAACAACAGGAGGGACCACAACTACCCTATCTCCCCCTGCCCCCTTGTTCTGGGTTTAATTGCCACCCAAGATCAAAGTTTGGTGACCTTGTCACTGCATTGATTGTTTGCTAGCTGTGCTGAAAATTTACTGCGCAGGTCATAGGCCTTATCAGCAAGTGATGTACTGCACCTGCTCACACATTCCAGAGACTTTTGATCCTCTGTTCGTCTGCCAAGAAGGTAGGCGACAATTGCTCTTGCCAAAATGTAACAATTAGATAGATTTGTTTTATTTTATTTTCATATTAAAGTTTTGTTTTTAATTAGAACATGTTATCGGTTTTTATTTCTTATGTGAGATATGCTAACAAGGAGGGCTGGCGACCCACACCTCGATCAAGGGGGAAGGGAACCTTTCCATTCCTTCTCATATTGGTAGCAGACGGATGGCTCTTTTAATTAACAGCCTTCTTCCTTGTTAAGCAATCTCTAACAGAGATAAAATTGTTTAGCTTTTATTAGCAGAAGAAATGATTTATAGCTACTGAGGTATGCTTAAATCAACTTCCTAACCATGCCGAAGAAGAAAAAGAAAAAAGGCAGAAATGAAGCACATTCTGAGGGGGCCCTTCTCTCTGACACAGAATTGAAAGATTTCTCAAGCTGCCTTCCAAATCTCCAAATTTCTTCAACAGCCTGGCCGAAAGGAGAATCTGCCATGGGAGGAACATCTCACACAGGAGATAAAGATGCTTTCAAGAATGGAACAAGCAGACTGAGGTCAGTCAATCTTCCTTCTGATTATGCCAGTTTCCAAACTCTTAGAGATTATGAAATGCTTGATGCTTGGCCAAAGCCCTCGCCAGCTCAGCAAATTCACCCCCACGCAGAAAGTGAAACTTATGAATTCTTCCCAGGCCCTGGGGAAGATATAAAAAGCTATCATGACCAGATAGACTTTTTCGAAAAACAGTTTTTTCAAGCCAAAGAAACCTATAAAAGATTAGAGGCAAGCAGGAGGGGTTTCCCCATTTCCAAAATGTCTGAGGATGCCATCTTGCCTTCTTCTCCACAACCTAAGACACCCCCCCCTGGTGGATAAAGTGTCAGGCAAATCAGAACAGAGAGATATGTACACGTCACAGAGGCCATGTGATCTTCTTTGTTCTTCAGATTTTGCCACGCACACAGGTCTGTTACAGCTGAAAAGTGATGCTGCACTGCCATCTCATGGCAGAAGTAATTTATTAGAGCAACAATTAAAGGAATTGCAACAGTCTTGGCTGAATTTATCTGTACCCCGTCCAGATGGCCAAGCAACAATGCAAATGCCTCCAAAGGTTAAATCTTCAACTCCCCCTGGTGGTGTTGGATTTTCCCTAGATGGAACAAGGCAATACTCAATACGGCAATGGCAAATGCCAGCCTCTCAAGCAAGCCAATTTAATTTTGCTGCTCAAGCTCCAACTGCATCTGTAACACAAAGACCCATGGTTCAACAACCAGCTTTTCAACCCGCACAGCAATTTGTTCAAATGCATATTTTTATTTATTTGATTTGATTTGATTTCTAGACCGCCCCCTCTCCCCGAAGGGACTCAACAGGCATTTTCCCTCAACAGGCATTTTCTGTCACTCCTTTGACTGGTGAGTCAAAATTAAAGATGTCAGGACAGAATTACAAAGCCTGGGTCAGTGAGATTGCACTCTTGCTTCACAGAGAAGGTACCCATTGCATGGTGTTTAATCCTCCTGCCCAACCCTGGACTCCTGCAATAAGAGACCTAGAGACTAGGGCTTGCACAACATTGTTGATGTCCATGGATACTGAATTGCAGGTTACCTTTCCACCTGATGCAACAGCCCAACAAATTTGGGCTATTTTGGAAGATTGCTACAGGCCTATTTCAATTGAATCTTCATGTTTGCTCATGTCTGAGTTCCATGGTTCGAAGTTGAAACCTGGTGAACAAATTGGTGGACATTTGACCAAACTGAAAGGAATGAGAAGTGAATTGAGAGAAAGTGGCCATGTTATTGATGATATCCAAATGATCAGCATCATCATTAACTCATTGAATTATGAATGGAAAGATGCCATTGCAAAGATTAACCACGTGCCTATTGCTCAACACACTGTTAATCATGTATGCAGACTTTTAATTGAGGATCAAATTAGCTACACCACATCTGCAACGACCACCAGCATCAAAAGCTCCAGCTAGACGTCCCTTCTGAGGAAGACGCTACGCTCCAAGGATGCCAAGATGCTACATCTGCAACCGTATGGGACATGACACCCGGGATTGTCCCCAACGAGTTCCAGCTTTACTTTACTTTATTTCAAGCTTTTATACTGCCCCCTCTCCCAGAAGGGACTCGGGGCGGTGTACAGTCAGGCTAAAAACATAAATACATAAGAATAATACAAACATAGTTAAATACTAGTTACATAAAAGAGGAGGTTATAAAGACTGTACCTAAAGTAAAGTGATTAAAAAGTTTTAAAAAGTAACCCCTAAAAATACCCAATTAAAAATATCTGCCAGGAGGTAAGAAGGACTATAAATGGGCCAGGCCGGCTAAACGGAACAGGTGAGTCTTCAGTTTTTGTCGAAAGGAGCGGAAGTCGGTGGTGGTTCTGATATCGGGGGGGAGGTCATTCCAGAGGGTTGGGCCCATCACAGAGAAGGCTCTACTCCTAGGCGCCGCCCGTTGGCATTGCTTAGTGGACGGCACCAGGAGGAGTCCCTCCCTGTGAGAGCGAATTGGTTGCAGGGAAGTATGTGGTAGGATGCGATCCCGCAAGTAGCTAGGTCCTGTGCCATGGAGCGCTTTAAAGATGGTAATTAACACCTTGAAACGCACCTGAAAGACCACAGGCAGCCAGTGCAGCTCGCGCAGGAGCGGTGTTACGTGGGAGTACCTAGTACTCCCCATAATGGCCCGCGCGGCTGCGTTCTGGACTAGCTGCAGTCTTCGGGCGCATCCCAAGGGAAGCCCCATGTAGAGGGCGTTGCAGTAGTCCAGCCGAGATGTCACCAGTGCATGAGTGACCGTGCGTAGGGCATCCCGGTCCAGTAGGGGGCGCAATTGGCGCACCAGGCGAACCTGGTGGAATGCCCCCCTTGCCACGGCTGTCACATGGTCATCCATTGACAGCCGGGCATCTAGGAGGACGCCCAAATTGCGCGCCCGTTCCACAGGGGGCAATTGCTCGCCCCCTATGGCCAGTGATGGTATCAACTGGCTGAACCGGGGTGCCGGTAGCCACAGCCACTCAGTCTTGGAGGGGTTGAGCTTGAGTCTGTTGTCCCCCATCCAGACCCCGACGGCTTCCAAACACCGGGTCATCACCTCGACAGCCTCGTTGGGGTGGTTTGGGGTGGAAATGTACAGCTGAGTATCATCAGCGTACAGATGATACTCCACCCCAAAACCACGGATGATCTCCCCCAGCGGCTTCACATATGTGTTGAACAAAAGGAGCGAGAGGACCGACCCCTGTGGCACCCCACAAGTGAGTGGCCTCAGGGTCGACCTCTGCCCCCCTGCCAACACACATTGTGTCCGGTCGGAGAGGTAGGAGCCGAACCACCGCAAGATGGTGCCTCAAACTCCCATCCCCTCCAGCCGGCGCAATAGGATACCATGGTCGATGGTATCAAAAGCTGCTGACAGATCTAATAGGACCAGGATAGAGGAACAACCCCTATCTCTGGCCCTCCAGAGATCATCTACCAACGCGACCAAGGCCGTCTCCGTGCTGTGTCCGGGCCGGAAGCCGGACTGGCATGGGTCTAGATATTCAGATTCTTCAAGGTGTCGTGGAAACTGCTGTGCCACCACATTCTCTACAACCTTCGCTAAAAAGGGAAGGTTGGAGACTGGACGGTAATTAGCTAGCTCCATCGGGTCAAGGGAAGGCCTCTTGAGTAAGGGCCTTCCCAAAAAGGGAAGGTTGGAGACTGGACGGTAATTAGCTAGCTCCATCGGGTCAAGGGAAGGCCTCTTGAGTAAGGGCCTCACCACCGCCTCTTTCAAGGCGGTAGGTAAGGACCCCTCGCCCAATGAAGTGTTCACCAAGCCCAGTAGCCAGCCTCGTGTCACTTCCCAGGATGCCAGTACCAGCCAGGAGGGACACGGGTCCATTAAACATGTGGTCGGTCGCAGCCGTCCGCACAACCTGTCCAAATCCTCGGGGGCAACAGAATCAAACTCCTCCCAGAATGGTCTCACAAGACTCACTGTTGACGGCTCCTCTGGTCCACTGAAGGGGGCCCATCTACTCCGGATCTGAGCGATTTTGTCCTGCAGATATTCCCCAAACTCCTCTGCTCTGCCCTGCAAAGGGGCTTCCATCACATACCAGCCCAGAGGAACAGACTCCAGAGGTAGAGGTAGAGGCAGAAGACAAGGTCATCGTGGTCCAAGGTGTGATCCACAAGCCCCACTCCCAACATTGGCCATAACCAACGTTCCACAACCTGATCCAAAGTACGACAGACGTCTTTTGTGGACTTTAGATAGTGGAGCAGCTGTACACGTTACCTACAGAAAGGAACTTTTCACAGAGATGGGCGAGCCGGAGCCCGAATATTGAGAATTGTACTCCTTCTCCAACCACACTTGCAAAGTCGTGGGAAAAGGAACTGTTTACATTGAAGAGCTCAATACATTCATCCCTGATGTTTATTACATACCTTCAGCAACCAGTAATTTGCTTAGTCAAAGTCATTTGTCTAGAGAGTTAAAGTTCCAGGTTCACCACCTCGAGAAAGCAAGTTACATAGTTAAAGATGGAGATATTGTTGCTGAAACCATGTTGATTGGTGGTGTTTATTACTTAAAGCCAAAAGCACAGGCAAGTATGCAAACTCCAAATAGGGACAGCACGGGCCCAGAGAGAGTTGGTTCAGAGAGAGAACCCGTTACTATTCCAAAGGCTCCTAAAGCCAACAAACAGAGAAAAGGAAGCAGGTTGCTCAGAGCAAGCCTGAGGTTAACTTTAACTTTTAACTTTTATTTAATTTATAGACCGCGCCCTCTCCCAGAGGGACTCGGGGCGGTGTACAGTCATATTAAAAACATAATAATAAACATAAAATAAATATAAATATAGATATAAATGTGACTGGAGTAGGTAACACATAATTTACTGTACAATGATAGTTAAAGTTCAAATTTAAAAATTTAAATTTTTTTTTAAAAATTAAAAATGCATTAAAAAACGACCCCTAAAAAACTATCCCAAATAAAATGTTTGCCAGGAGGTATAAAATGGGACTATAAATGTCCCATTTTATACCTCCTCATGAAACTGTTAATGTTGAGAATTCACTAACTGGTAACCCTTTGCATTCCAGGTGTATCCACAAGTGGCATAGAAGATTGGGGCACGCCAGTTTCCGTGTTCTTAGAAAAATGCCGGCGTTCGCAAAAGGTTTGGATCTAAAGGGGTGTAAGGTGTTTTGGGATTGTGCAGTTTGCAGGAAAGCTAAATCCAAGGCAGCTGTAATTCCCAAACACGCTACATGCCTGTCAACACACATTTTTGATTTGGTTCACACTGACATAGTGGGTCCTTTCTCACCATCATTTGGTGGTAGAAAGTATTTTCTAACAATTGTAGATAATCATTCTAGATATGGATTTGTATATCCCATGAGAGAGAAATCTGAGACCTTTCAGATCTTTAAAGACTTTGCAACTTTTGTTTCTACACAATACCAAGTTCACATCGCCAGAATCCAGAGCGACCATGGTGCAGAATTCATGTCTCAGCGTTTCCAGGACTGGATGCGTAAGAATGGAATTCTTCATCAGACATCCGCTCCATATACACCGGCTCATAACGGAGTCGTAGAAAGAAGACAAGGAGTTCTACAAACCATGATGCGTTGTCTCCTAGAAGATGCCAATCTCGGTAGCATATACTGGGGTGAAGCAATCAAATATGCAAATTACATTGTCAACCATACTTGGAGCAGTGTAATAAATCAAACTCCTTTCTACATGATGTATGGCTACAAGCCTGATCTCCAGAACCTCCACATTTTTGGTTCATATGCTATGGTGAACATTCCCTTAGCTCAAAGAAGAAAGGGAGGTCCAGTAGCAAAGAGACTGAGATTTATGGGTATTGATAATTCAAAATGGAGCAAATTTATTGATCCTAAACATGTAATTGTCATTTCACAGTCTGCTAATTTTGAGGAAGATATTGACTGGTCCAGGATTCATTCCAATGATCCTGGAGTTTACTTTCCTAGAGATGATGTTGCAGATGCCATGCAGCCTGATGACAATTTACAGGCAGATATTCCTTTTATCAGTTCTTCACAACCTGATGTTCTGTCTTCGCAAGCTGCAGATGCTGATGCTAGCGACGAACATGAGGATGTGGACAAAGAAGAAGAAGAAGAATGGACTGTTGTTCCAAGACGTTCCAAGAGGGTCACAAAAGGAATCCCTCCACAACGATATCCATGGCAACTGACAAAAGCACCCTTGCCTTTGATTTGCAATGTTACTCTTCCTCCTGAGACATTCACATAAATCAAACAGCTTCCTGATTCCGAACAAGACAAATGGTATGATGCAATGTAGGATGAAATGGACAGTTTAAAGAAACTTAATATATTTACACCTGCAAAACCTCCAGCAAACAAGAAAGTCATTGGCACTCGATGGGTCTACAGAATCAAGAAGAAACTGAATGGTGAGTCTTTGTACAAAGCCAGACTTGTAGCTCAGGGTTTCGCTCAACGTTATCCTGAGGACTACACAAACACTTACTCACCAACAGTCAGAACTGAAAGTGTAAAAATTGCTTTAACCACTGCAACTATTCTTGGTTTAGAAGTTTTCCAATTTGATGTGGACACAGCTTATTTACATGCAGACCTAGATGAAGAGATCTACGTGAGAAGCCCTCCAGGATTCCGAAAGCAAGAAGGGGATACCTGGTTCCTGAACAAAAGTCTTTATGGTCTGAAACAGTCAGGTTTAATGTGGTACTTATGTCTTGCTGACAAACTAAATTCAATGGGCTTTATTAAGTCCGAAACTGATGAATGCGTGTTCACAAAAAGATCTAACAATGCATATGAGATAATTCTTGTTTATATTGATGATATTGTTTACATTGGTCCAAATAAGAAAATGAGTGAGATTTTTGCTAAAAGTTTGCAGAGATATTTCACATTGAAATCTTTAGGACACATTAGCACTTATTTAGGTGTTCAGATTGAAAAAACACAGAAGGGGTTTAGTCTTTCACAAGAGGAGAAAATTGACCACATTTTGCATCATTGCAACATGAAAGATGTTAATACAACAAAGACACCCATGCAAACAGATTTTCACAACTTAACACATGAACCAAGTCCTGAGTTCGAGAACCAAACACTTTATCGTTCAGTCATTGGGTCACTATTGTACATTAGTAGTTGGACCAGACCCGACATTGCACTTAGTGTTAATCTTTTATCATGACATGTAGGTAAGGCAACACAATTTCATTGGACATGCTTTAAGAAGTTATTGAAATACCTGAAACACACTAAACACATGAATTTATTGCTAGAACCAACACACACTGATCATGCAGAATTATGTTGTTATGCCGATTCTGATTGGGCAAGTGATAAGAAATCATGCAAAAGTACTTCAGGTTACATGATGTTCCTGAATGGATGTCCTGTTTACTGGCAAGTGAGAAAACAGAGTTTTGTTTCATGTTCATCTACTGAAGCTGAATATGCTTGTGTTTCAGATGCTTGTAATTCTCTAACGTGGTTTGATGCTTTGATCACAGATATCTGGACACGTCCGATTCGACCAATCACCATGATGGAAGATAATGAATCGGTGGTTTATATTTCTGAGTCACATTTTACAGGTTCTAGGTCCAGACACATTGACATTCGTTATCAAAACACAAAGCAATTAGTTAAGCAAAGTTTTGTTAAATTGCAATATGTTTCCACACATGATCAGATCGCAGACATGCTCAACAAACCACTTCTAGCAGCTCAACACGAGTATCTGCTGAATAAGATGTGCCTTATTTGATGATTTGATGACATCAGCTCAACTAGAAAAAGAAGGGGTGTCACTGCATTAATTGTTTGCTAGCCGTGCTGAAAATTTACTGCGCAGGTCATAGGCCTTATCAGCAAGTGATGTACTGCGCCTGCTCACACATTCCAGAGACTTTTGATCTTCTGTTCATCTGCCAAGAAGGTGGGCAACAATTGCTCTTGCCAAAATATAACAATTAGATAGATTTGTTTTATTTTATTTTCATATTAAAGTTTTGTTTTTAATTAGAGCATGTTATCGGTTTTTATTTCTTATCTGAGATATGCTAACAAGGAGGGCTGGTGACCCACACCTCGATCGAAGGGGAAGGGAAACTTTCCATTCCTTCTCAGACCTTACCATAGTCCAGGCACACGACTGTCACCACCACCAAGGCCAGAAGCAGGGTTTTCATCTTGAGATCTTTTCTTTAGCTTGCAATGTGTAGTCCAGGATGGAAGCAGACATTTATTTTGACACCTCTGAGGTGGGCGGGGTGGGTGGGTGGGGAATAGATCTGTAGGATTAAGAGAGAAGGATGGGGAAAAACAGGAGAAAGGGGAATGGCAGGGGGTGTGGCCATTTTGCCCCCGATACCAAAAAACGATCAGGTGAAGAAACAACCAGGAAAAAAATATCATTCCGTGTGCAAAATCTGGGCACAAGTGGCATCTCTTCCTGTATTTAGACAAGACGATACAATCCTTACATGACCCAAAATTAAACAAAATATCTCTCTGCAAAGTACAGTGCCTTCCTATTTTTTAATTTGTACGTCAATTAACCAAGTGGGCAAATTCTCTGAATCTTCTAACCTCTCGGGCTGCAACTGTAGCTCTGCCTTCACTCAAGAAACAAGGCCTCCTTTGAGCAGATGTGAGCATGAGTGGTTCTCTCTCAAATTAGCCTTTGGACTGAAGGATTCAGAAGATCCAAAACTCAGGACAGACAAGGAAGACGGATAGAGGGTTGGTCAGACATGGCAGTAGGGATTCAGGTACAAAACTACCAGTAGGAACAGCAAGACAGAAGATTCCAAGGGATCCCTTGAGTCCTAGATCAACAATTCCTGCAAAGAAAAGATCTTCTTATGGATGATTTTAAAACCAGAAATTCCTCCAACCTGTGGAGGTCCTGGACAGAAGAGTCTTGCCACCCATAAAATCCCTTTGTCCTTGATAGATGTTCATAAAGAAAATCTTCACAGATCAAACCTGGCTGTTATTGTGCCCTACTGTGGCTCAATCCCTTGGTTCTGATTAATTTTCAACCACAGGTCAAGAGTCTGCTGAACATCCTCATAAAAGAATTATAAACTGATTGTTAGAATCTTCACCAGGAATTTTTTTTTGTCTAACAAGAAAGAGGAAGCGAGAAGGTCAATCAGGGCCCCCAGAAAATCCTTCGACAGGGGATAAGAGACTTCTTAGGGCTGGGAGAAAATCCAGAGAACCGGGGGGAAAAACAGAATGTCCCACACCAGGATGGAAAGCAGATGCAAAGGGAGAACCAGGGTGTGTTCCAGGGTGGGTGGAATCAAGTGGCTTTACTCAGAAGAAAACTAAGGAAGTTTCTCTGGGATGTGTTCCGTCACCACCCAACAAATCTATGCTTCTGAATTTCCTCCTGTGGGTCTACAAAGTTTTAGATGAAGTTCAACTCTAATTTGGCCTGAAATATCAAGAACTTCACCTTGAGAATCAAAAATATTGGAAATATGGAGAATCCAGAGAAAATGTTTTTTTCTAACCCCAAGCAGTGCCGGAGTTCACCCCTAAAATTCACTAGCATAACAGTGGGTCAATATCAGCATAAACTGCATGAAGTAAGTTTTCTTTCATAAACATATTGTGTTGCTCCTGTGGTTGTCAGCAATTCCATACAGCATGCCCACCCCAGCCTCAGAGGTCAAACACAACCCTGATGTGGCCCTCAATGAAATCAAGTTTGACACGCCTGTCCTGGTATTTGCAGCATTTATCTGTAACACAACATCCCACTCTGCTTTCCTTCAGACAAAGCCTCTTTGTTGCGATGTCCTGGTTTTCGATTCTACACAGCTCAAAGCATCATGCAGTCTTCTTTCCAAGATGAAAATGAAGGGAGATTGAACAGCAGTTTATGGATCCAGAATGAGTGGTCTCCTGCCTGAAGGCTAGAAGGAGCATCATGGATTTAACATTAACCAAAACAAAAATTTAAAATACCCAGCTGTTTAGCATGAAAGGATACTACCTGGAATACCAAGATTAGTTGTGTTGCAATTGTGAACGTTTTGTTTAGCCAGCAACCAAATAAGTGAATGCCATGTCCCTCTTCACGGCTAATAGGGATGACACAATAATTTTCTACAGTGTGCAATATTTGCCTTGCATAAACAAAGACAGATACACATCTCTCTTAAGCCCTGTTGTATTTGGAGGTACACCAAGACCTTTTAGCCAAGGGTTATTACTTCAATCGGGTCAACCCGAAGCATCAAAATAAACCTAGGGAGAGGGCAGTGGGACAAACAGTGAGGTGGGGGATAGAACAGAATTGTAGTTGGGGCAGAGAACATACAATTCTGTGCATCTCATCCTCATTTTGAGCCCAAGGGTTACTTTCAAAGATTGCTGTCTAAGCTGTGCAGACTTTGCCTTGAATCAATAGTTGAATATCCTTGTTGAAGATCTATTAACATCTGTAATAGAGAAAATCTGAGAGTTAAAGAATTTGCCCCAAATCCGGGATGGTGAACTGTTGTGGCCCAGCCGGTGCCGCTGCCGCTGCCACCAGACTCCGAGAGTGATAGTCCATACGAGTCAGCTCCAGAGGAGATGGGCGATCCTGGACAGGATTCGGGGGCTGAGCAGGGATCTGAGAGTCTGGTCGGCCACCAGGTGGCGCCAGAGGCATGGAGCAGCGGTGAGAGCCAGAGGAGGAGGACTCCCGATGCCCTGCCTTGGAGCAGTGGGGAGGGCTCATGTGACAGTGACTCAGGACTTAGCAGGGCATTTCTAGATGCCCGTTTCTGGCGTGCCCACAAACGCAAGGAGCGTGGGTGTAATTATAGGCAGTAAAGAGCTCTCAGGTGCTGTTTGGGAGACGCCCTTTTTAGGTTATAAAAGGGTTGACTCTGGAGAGGCTCTGCGTAGCAGTCAACAAAGGACTTATGCCAGAAGCTCTAGTCTGGGATCCTGGCAAGCTGGATAGCTGCTTTTGTGTTCTGTCCCTGTGAGTTTTGTCTTGGTGGCTTGCTGCCACGAAACCTCTTGTCTGTTCGTGTAATAAACCTTGTTCCCTTGTACTGTTCCGGAGTGTGTGTGCTGTGTGGGCAACAGAGGAAGGGGGGTCAGAACAGTGAACATATGGCACGTGGAGCCATATCTGTCGGTACATGAACTATTAGCTCCAGTATGCATGCGCATGTTGGCCAACTGATTTCCGGCCTTCCGGGGGGCCTGGGGATGCCGTTTACGCCCTCCACGGGCTTCAGGAAAGCCTCTTGAGCCTGGGATGGAGAAAAAAGTTCAGAAATGAACTTTCAGTAGGCCAATTGGCCCTGTTTCTCACCCTCCCCAGGCTCCGGAGGCTTTCCTGGAGCCTAGGGAAGGTGAAAACAGCCTCCCCTGGCCCCCTGGAGGAAATACCAAGCTCAGCTTGAAGGTGAGCAGTACTGCACGCATGGGCGGGGGGGGGGGGGTTCTGCGTACATGCACACGTGGGGGCACGGTTTGTATTATGGGTGCTTGCATGCACACATTCTATTCTGCACACGCCCTCGCATTTTTGGCACCCACCAACAAAAAGGTTCACCATCACTGTCCTATACCCTTTCAATAGAAACGTCCGGTGATGAAGCACCCACAACCTCTGAAGCTGTTCCACTGTTTAATTGTCCTCACTGTTAAGAAGTTTCTCTTTAATTCCAGCTTGCTTCTCTCCTTAATAAGTTTCCATCCATTGCTTCTGGTCCTGCCATCTGGTGCTTTGGAAATAAGTTGACTGCCTCCTCTTTGTGGCAGCCCATCAAATATTGGAACACTGCTATCCTGTCATCCCTCGTCCTTCTTCTCTCTAGACTTTTCTCTAGCTGCCGCACACAGCTGGCTCATATCTAAGTGATCATCCACTAGGATCTCTCACAGTTCCCTCTCACAGGTATTGTTTTTGAGACAAGTTTCGTCTAGTTTGTACATGTATCTTTGATTTTTCCTGACTAGGTGTAAAACCTTGCTCTTTGTTCAGGTTGTCTTCTGGAGTGTTGGCTATTCCTCCCAGCTTGGTGTGATGTGCAAATTTGATGAGTTCCCCTTCTGTTCCCCCATCTAAGTCATTTACAAAGACATTGAGGAATACTTGGCTTAAGACAGAATTTTGTAGTACCCCACTGCTCAGTTCCCTCCATGTAGATGTAGTACCACTAAGGGTTACTCATTGAGTATGATTTGTCAACCTGGGCATATGGACAGTTGGTGTCTCTTCCTGAATTTATAGAAGTTTGTGTAATCTGGGCAAAGTACGTAATGAAACAAAAGGGCAACTTCTGTAGGCAAGTCATTCTGCTGATTAATAGTTCTAACTGTCAGGAAATTTCTTCTTACTTCTAGGTTGCTTCTCTACTTGATAACATCCATTGCTTCTTGTCCTGCCTTCAGATGCTTTGGAGAATTATAAAGTGGTATTGACACTTTGCGTGATCTGGATTCCATCCCTCTGTTAATGAAACCTAGAACTGTGTTGGTTTTTTTTGGCAGCTGCTGCACATGGCTGGCTCCTATTTAAATGGTTGTCCATTAGGACTCCATGATTTCTCTCATAGTTACTGCCATTGAGCCAGATACCACTCACATTATACTGTACATTTGGTTCTTTTCGCCTAAATGTTGAAACTTAGTTTTTTCACCTTTGAATTTCATTTTCGTAGATGTCCATCAAGATCCTTCTGTATCTTATGCCTATCTTCAGTATTGGAGTATTGGCAATTCCTGCCAGCTTGGTGTTCTCTGCAAATTTGATGAGTTCCCCATCAATCCACTCATCCAAATCATTGATGAAGATGTTGAAGAGTACTGAGCCTAAGAAAACGGCTGTGGGTACCCAACTCCATACTTCCCTCCATGTAGATGCAGTTCCAATGGAGAGACACAAGGTCTGAGAATTAAAACATTTGCTGAAAGATTGGAATAGTCTAGAAGGGAGGACACGAAAGCATGAGTGACACTGACCAGGATCTTTTGATTGGGAGACAGACTCAACTGGTGTACCACCAAATGGTGACCAAAGTGAGTCAGGGGGAAAATGGAGGATTTGCCAGCAAGTTACCTCTGATGCTGAGACTGTCTGTCCCAAATATTTCTAGTTTACCAAGAAGTAGATTGTGGTCTACTTTGTCAAATGCCTTGTTGAAGTTCAAGTATACTATGACCACAGCATTTTGCTGGTCTACTAATTTAGTCACTGTGTCTAAGAATGAAATAAGATTGATTTGGCATAATCTCTTTTTAACAAACCCTTGCTGGCTACTTTTTATAATTTTATTTGTTAATAGATGTTCACAGATCTGTTTTTTGATTATTTTTTCCAATATCTTCCTACTTATTAATGTTAGACTGATTGGTCTATAGTTTCCTGGGTCTTTCTCCCCCCCCTTTTATTTTTATTTTTCAACAACAGGTCAAGAGTATGCTGAGACATTCTCATCAGAGAATTATGAATTGATTGTTAGAAACTTAAGCAGGATATTATTTTTGTCTAACATGAAAGAGGAAGTGAGAAGGTCAATTGGGCATTCCAGAAAATCCTTTGATAAGGGATAAAAGACTTCTTAGGGCTGTGAGAAACCCAGAGAAACAGGGGGAAAGGCGCAATTTCTGGGTCAGGAGGGAGAGCGGATCCAAAGGAAGAACCAGGATCTCTTCCAGGGTGGGTTGCATCAAGTGGCATTACTCGGAAGAAAAGTAAGGAAGATTCTCAGGACTGTATTTAGTTCTATAAACAATCTTTGCTTATGAATTTCCTCATGTCGTTCTTCGAACTACTTGGCTTTTAATAAAGGGATTTTTTCCCATACAAATGGAGTGGAGGTGGTTCTTTCATAAGGGACTAATGTTGTGTCAGGTCTAACAATAAGCCAGAACGAAAAGTTTGAGTTTGTCAGACCTCACCCCACCTTGGTCAACTTCTGACAACTGTTAGACCTCAAATTGTTATTAAAATTTCTCCTTCCCTCCCTGTTTGCTCTGACTCAGATACAATCTACCATCTGCGTTCTTCCTAAATAAATTTTGATGTCTCAAGTTGACTGATTCAATTAACATGCCTTGGCTCAGAATTGCATGGAAGAACATTGAGTAAGTGCTTCAATGGAACTTAAAATAGGAAATTCGGCTACTGGTGGAAGCCAAAGTTTGCACTTCTTAGACAGCAATTTTTGACAGTTACTGTTGTGCCCAAAATGAGGACGAAGTACATAGAGTTGTATGATCTCTGCCCCAACAAAAATTCCATTCTATCTCCCACCTCACTGTTTGTCTACCTGCCCTCTCCCTATCCTTATTTTGATGCTTCCGGTTGACAAATTGAGCTAATAACCCTTGGTTAAAAGGTCTTGGTGAACCTCCAAATACAACAGGGCTTACAGAGATGTGTACCTTTCTTCACTTATGCAAGGCAAACATTGCACACTGTGCAAAATTATCATACAGTCCGTATTGTCCCTAATAGAACCCTTCAGGAATAAGCTGTGAAGAGGGACGTGGCATTCTCACATTTGGTTCCTTGTTGAAAAAGTGTTCACAGTTGCAATAAAACTAATGTTCGTATTTCCAGCCCATATCTTTTTTTCTGCTGGATATTTTAAATTTTTTTTCTTAATGTTAAATCCATCATGCACACTCTGTCCTTCAAGGAGGAGATCCCGGATTCTGGATCCATAAACTCATTCTGCCTCTCCTTTTATGGTCATCTAAGCCTCATCATTGAAAGATGGCATGTGACGTCTACCGAATTGGGAATTATACTATCAAGCAGCAGCTTTAACGTGGATAAAAGAATGGATATTATTAAGAAATGCAAGGTTATTGTCCTTGGAGGGACATGATATGCAATTGGGTTGGTACACATTTTTGTGCCATGAGAAAAATAGAAGACATGGTTATTTTCAGAGACACTATGTAAGAAATGGTTTATGCGCAGTATGGGAAAAAGTAAAAGAAAAGCACTATATGGAAGTACCAATGTGACTTTCAAAGATGGAAGCTTTGACACATCCGAATATTAGTAGTACAAAAAAGGTTATTGGGTACAAAGATATACTGATTAGGGGACCTTAATGGGTTTAGGTGGTTCAACCTTCCCATGTTGGTGATTTTCCATCTTGGGTTCTGGACGTGATGAGAATGCCTTGGACATGTATTCTGTGCAATCTGGAAGTCCTCATGGCTCCCACTAGAAGACCACATGTGAGGCCTTTGCACATCTTTGGGTACATTTTTAGACAAGGATGCCCTGCTCAGGTCAATCATGCTTTTGTGACCTCCCATCTGGACAGCTACAATGGACTCTACATGAGACGGCCTTTGGAGAGCATTCAGAAGCTCCATCTGGTGTAAAATGCTGCTGTTGGTTACTCAGTGTTGGTTACTCAGAACATATAAATATCACTACTCTGTGAGTTGCATTGGTTCTTAAAATGGAAACGCTGGGTACCAGAAGGGAAGACCTAAAATGTGCTCCCCTCCCAGAGTATATCTTGGTGGCTCAGAGTTGGACTAGAAGATCTCCAAGGTCCTTTCCAACTCTGTTATTCCATTATTTTGGACCCCTGATAATCCCACCAACAGATTAAAAGTGTTTAAATTCATTCTCTCTCTCCCCCCTCTGATTGTGCTCCAAGGTCCAAGGTCCCTTCCAACTCTACTATTGTATTGTATTGTATTGTATTGTATTGTATTGTATTGTTCTGACACAAACTGAACCTATCCAGCTATTGTTTCAGAACATATTTTGAGGTTTCAAGATGATTGATTCATCTAAACATGCCTTGTGTCAGAAATATTTAAAAGAACTTTGAGCAAATGCTTTAATTCTCAGTCTTTGTGTATCTCCAAGTTTAATGGAACTTAAGACAAAAGCTATATCTATTAAATCAAGGCAAACATCTTGGAACACATTTTTTTAACAATGATCCTTGTGCCACAAGTGAGGTTGAGATGCACACAATTATATGATCTCTCCATCAACTAAAATTCCATTATATCCCACACACATACAATGATTGTTGATATTTTGATGCTTCAAGTTGAATGATTGAGCTAAAAGCCCTCGTCTTAAAATTACTCTTGGTGGACTTCCAAACACAATAAAGCTTAAGAGAGATGTTTACCTGTTTTTGTTTATGCAATGCAAACACTGCACACTGTGCAAAATTATTATACTGTTCATGTTGTCCCTCTGGGTTATGCTGAAATATAGAATAACAGAGTTGGAAGGGACCTTGGAGGTCTTCAAGTCCAGCCCAAATGGTTGTCCGATCTTTTTTCAAAATCTTTCAGTTTTGGAGCACTCAACAACTTCTGGAAGCAAGTTGTCCCACTGATTAATTGTTCTGTTGGGACTCTGGAAACAGTACAGACAAGAGCAATAAGAATGATCAAGGGCCTGGAGTCTAACACATATGAAGAATGGTGGTGGGAATTGGGTTTGGCTCATCTAGTGAAAAGAAGGACTAGGAGTGGAATGGTAGCAGTGTTTTAATATTTGAGGGTCTGCCACAAAGAGGAGGGGTCACCCTATTTTCCAAAGCACCAGAAGGCAAGACAAAAAACAATGGACAGAAGCTAGTCAAGGAGAGAAGCAACCTAGAACGAAGGAGAACTCTCCTGACAGTGAGAACAATTAACCAATGGGAAAGTTTGCATTAAGAAGCTATGGGTACAGGGGGAGATCAAAACTAGATTAGAATTGGCATCACAAGGGTTACAAGTAGAATGGTGGTCCTACTTACAATCAAGGTTTGCACAGGATAGGAAGAAGGAAGGTATTGTCAAAGATTACCCAATATTAGATCAACTTTTTATACAGACAGAAAACAGGCTGATCAAAGTGTTGTATAGATTTTTGTTCGAATTTAAGCTAGAGGAGGAACATGTCAAAGAAACTATGGTCGCCTGGGCGAAAAATTTCGGTTATAATGTGGAATTGGCTAAGTGGGAAAAACTTTGGATAGTTAATCAGAAACTAACAATAGCTACAGCGTATAAAGAAAATCTTCATAAGATATTCTACAGATGGCATCTCTCCCCCAGCACGGCTCTCCAAAATGTTTAAAAATCTGGCCACAAATTGTTGGAAGTGTAAAAAAAACACCAGGCACTTTTTATCATATGTGGTGGACATGCAATGAGGCAAAAAAATATTGGAAAATGATTCAGTCATGGTTAGAACAAATGGTGGGAGACCAAACCTTGTTTAAACCAGAAATTTTTCTCCAAGGTATAATACCCGAGGGGTTTAAGAAAGAGACACTTTATTTAATTATACATATACTAACGGCAGTGCACATAACGTATGCACAATATTGGAAAAAAGAAAATACACCATCAGAGCTAGATATAATCAGAAAAGGGTTGGCCTGTGCGGAAGCAGATAGGCTCACTCTTGAACGTAAAAATAAAGGGGAATCAGAATATTTTGAAGTCTGGAACAGATTTTATGATTGGTATAAGACAAGGTGACAAGACTGGAACATAGTTGTGAAGAAGACAGAACTTTCTGGTACCCCATAGCTCACTTCCTTCCATGGAGATTTAGTATACCATTAAGAACTACTCATTGAGTACGGTTTATCAACCAGTTACAAGTTCATCTGGTGGTGATGATGTCTGTCCCACATTTTTCTAGTTTAATGAAAAGTAGGTTTGTGGTCTACTTTGTCGAATGCCTTGCTGAAGTTCTGCAAATGGGTGTGGAGCCTGCTTGGAATGGAAAGTCAAAGAGGCCATCTATGTCAAAATTGAAAAGCCCTCTTGCAACTTAATGAGAGTGATACAACATCATCTATGACCAGTCTACAACACAGTCTTTCCAACAGTTCCAAGAAGGCTCCACACTCATTTGCAACATTCAGGTGACCCTGAGGACAGAGATAAACCTCCAGATGGCCTTTATGACTAGCTAAAAGAATGCAAATGACCATTTGTCTGAAAAAAGTATAAATCCTTCCTTTCTCCACTGTGCAGTCAGAGTTGCCTCTTGAAAAAGCACCTTTGGGACATTTTCATAGATGTGATGAGACCCCAGCAAAGGACATGGGAGAGGAGATCTTTTTGGTAAAGGGTACTTGATGGTCCACCTATAAAAACTAATCAATCGATATTGAAAAAATTCTCTAGCTTTAGATGAGCCAAAATATGCCATGAAAATTTCCGTTTAAGCAAGAGGGAGATGCCATGTCTCTGCTCTTCTCCGTTATGCCTCTGGGCAAAGCAACAATTCCAAGAAAGAAAGTAAACAATTTTTGCTCCAGGTGTGCCAAACGTACATTTAATCAGTTGAGTACACATCTCTCTTAAGTTCAGTTATACTTGGAGGTACTTCCAGAAAGAGCATTAAAATACTTGTTCAAAGCTCTTGCATCTGTTTTCAACCTAAGGTTACATGATTCAATGAGTGAAAATGAAGCACCAAAATATATGTACGAAAAAGGCAGCTGTGAAATACTTTGAGGATCCAGACTTATATAGGAAAAGGCCAGGAGAAATGGTGGTGGTGAGGGGAACTTAATAAGCATTGCATGAAATAAATAGGGCAATCATCATTACTAAGGAAACCTCAGTTGTTTTTAGAGAAGCTGCAATTCCTTTTTTTTTTCAATAACTGCAAATTTTCGCCTTGAATCAATAGCTGAAATTCCTCTTTCAACCTCCATTAAACTTGAAAGTACACAAATTTGCAGAAACTTTCTTCCATATATTTCAGAGCGAAGAAGGCATGTCAGCTAACTCAATCACCTGGAGACATCCAATACACATTGGAAGGAGGCAGTTGAATACATTTATTTATTTAAGAAAGTTATATGACAGCCAACTCACTCTCAATAACCCTGGGCAGCTTACAAAGATTCTCTTTGAATAAGAAAAGGAGGACTAGGGGTGACATGATAGCAGTTGCCCAATACTTGATTAGGGACAGAAGGCTAAAACAAATGAAGAACAGTTGCACGAACTGGGTATGTCTAGTTTGATGAAAAGAAGGACTAGGGGAGTCATGAGGAGGAGCTTCCAGAGGGAATGGCGGCCGATCTGTGAGCTCCGTATGATTGCGGAGGGGCCTCCCTGCTGGGAGGGGTGCTGCCGACCCTCGGTTTTATTCTGAGGGTCGGGATTTGTCGGCGACCACCCCCGGCTCTGTCCTGGCTTGGACTGGTTGGGCAGGGTGATCGGGTGGTCGGCTGGTTGGGCGAGAGGCGCCGAGCGGAGAAGCGCGTGGAGACATGGAGGCTTGGAGACGCGCTGGCCGAGGAGCTGGTGAACAGCCGCGTTCTGTGGAATGGAGTCGGGTAGAACAAAAGGAAGCGGCTGGTGGAGGGTGGAGCTGAGCGAAGCAGACCAGAGGGAAGCAGGCCAGAGTGGCCTGCCTGAACTCCTTGAGCTGATCTCATCGGTGGCGGTTGAGACCCCCAAACTTTTAGTGATGGGGGATTTTAATCTGCCGTCGATGGGAGAAGCGTCTGAGGGGGTTCGGGAGTTCATGGCTTCCATGACAGCCATGGACCTGACCCAGTTAATTCAGGGCCCTACTCACGAGGGAGGCCACACGCTGGACCTTGTCTTTGTCTCTGGCCAGTGGATGAGTGATCTGGGAATAGGGGATCCAGCCATTATTCCCCTGTCATGGTCGGATCACTCACTTCTCCGGCTGGACTTCCCTGGTGCTACCCCCCGCCGCGAGGAGGCGGAACCGGAAGGTATTAGATGGTTCCGCCCCAAGCGCCTGATGGAACCAGATAGGTTCCAGACGGAGCTTGGGCCACCTCCTGTGGACCTGACCCGCCCCCGAGTGGAGGACCTGGTAGACACATGGAATAGTGCGACTACCGGGGCCCTAGACCGGGTGGCGCCTTTGCGGCCTCTCCTGCGGCGACGAACCACCCTGGCCCCTTGGTTTACCGAGGAGCTAAGGGTGATGAAACGCCACAAGAGACGCCTAGAGAGTCGTTGGAGATCCTCCCGTTCTGAATTTGACCGAGCACAGACACGAGCCTATTTGAGGACCTACCTCGTGGCATTAAGAGCGGCCAAATGTCAACATTGCGCCGCTCTTATTGCGTCCGCAGATAACCGCCCTGCCGCCCTGTTTCGGGTGACTCGCTCCCTCTTGTTTGAGAGACCGCGGGAAGCCCCTTTACAGGGCAGAGCAGAGGAGTTTGGGAAATATCTACAGGACAAAGTCGCTCAAATCCGGATGGGATGGGCCCCTTTCAGTGGTTCAGTAGAGATGCCCGTGGCGAGTCTTGAGGGACCGCTTTGGGAGGAGTTTGACTCGGTTGCCATCGAGGATTTGGACAGGTTGCGTGGACGTCTGCGACCCACCACATGTTTATTGGACCCGTGTCCCTCCTGGCTTGTACTGGCATCCTGGGAGGTTACGCGCGACTGGCTCCTGGGCCTAGTGAACGCCTCGTTGGGTGAGGGGTCTCTACCGGCCGCCTTGAAAAAGGCGGTGGTGAGGCCCCTGCTCAAGAAGCCTTCCCTGGACCCAACGGACCTAATCAATTATCGTCCAGTCTCCAACCTTCCTTTCTTAGCGAAGGTTGTAGAGAGTGTGGTGGTACAGCAGTTCCCACGTCACCTGGAGGAAAATGATTATCTAGACCCATGCCAGTCCGGCTTCCGACCCGGGCACAGCACGGAGACGGCCTTGGTCTCATTGGTTGATGATCTCTGGAGGGCCAGAGATAGGGGTTGTTCCTCTATCCTGGTCCTATTAGATCTCTCGGCGGCGTTCGATACCATCGACCATGGTATCCTGTTGCACCGGCTAGAGGGGTTGGGAGTCAGGGGCACCGTTTTACGGTGGTTTGGCTCCTACCTCTCTGACCGGACGCAACGTGTGTTGGCAGGGGAGCAGAGATCGACCCAGAGGCCACTCACATGTGGAGTGCCACAGGGATCGGTGCTCTCGCCTCTCCTGTTCAACACATACATGAAACCGCTGGGCGAGATCATCCGTGGTTTTGGGGTGGGATATCATCTGTATGCTGATGATACTCAGCTATACATTTCCACCCCGAACCACCCCAATGAGGCCGTCGAAATGGTGTCCCAGTGTTTGGAGGCCGTACGGGTCTGGATGGATGGCAACCGACTAAAACTCAACCCTTCCAAGACGGAGTGGCTGTGGCTTCCGGCCTCCCGGTTCAACCAGGTGCTTCCATCTCTGGCCATCGGGGGCGTGCAACTAGCCCCCATGGAACAGGTGCGCAATTTGGGCATCCTCCTAGATGCCCGGCTGTCCATGGATGACCATGTAACAGCCGTGGCAAGGGGGGCGTTCCATCAGGTCCGCCTGATGCGCCAATTGCGCCCCTTATTGGACCGGGATGCCCTACGCACAGTCACCCATGCGCTAGTGACGTCTCGCCTGGACTACTGCAATGCTCTCTACATGGGGCTTCCCTTGAGATGCACTCGGAGACTAAAGTTGGTCCAGAACGCGGCCGCGCGGGTGATTATGGGGAGGACTAGATACTCCCCTGTAACACCTCTCCTGCGCGAGCTGCACTGGCTTCCTGTGGTCTACCGAGTGCGTTTCAAGGTTTTGATTATGATCTTTAAAGCGCTTCATGGCACAGGGCTAGTTACATGCAGGATCGCATCCTGCCCCACACATCCCTACGACCAATTCGCTCACACAGAGAGGGACTTCTCCGGGTGCCGTCTGCCAAACAGTGTCGGGGGGCGACACCCAGGAGCAGAGCCTTCTCTGTGATGGGCCCAGCCCTGTGGAATGACCTCCCCCGTGACATCAGGATTACTTCTGATCTCCGCTCCTTCCGTGTACAGCTGAAGACCCACCTCTTTCAATTATCTGGCCTGGCTCAACCGTAATTTTTCTCACTCCTCCTGACTGTCTTTTTAAATTTTAAATTTTAATTGTACATTGGGTTTCTTACAATTGGGGTATTTTAATGGTGATTTTTAACTGTCTAAATGTTGTAATTTGTTACCTCCTCCGTGCATGTGTGTCTTTGTATATATGTATGTTTATGTGTTTGTACACATGTTTTATGTTCTATATGCTCCATTGTACGCCGCCCCGAGTCCTGCCTGGAAAGGGAGCGGCTAATAAATTCAAATTATTATTATTATTATTATGATGATAGCAGTGTTCCAATATCTCAAGGGTTGCCACCAAGGAGAGGGAATCAAGCTATTCTCCAAAGCACCTGAGGGCAGGACAAGAAGCAATGGGTTGCAACTAAACAAGGAGAGAAGCAATCTAGAAATAAGGAGAAATTTCCTGACCGTTAAAACAATTAATTAGTGGAACAGTTTCTCTCCAGAAGTAGTGGTTGACCCATCACTGGAAGTTTTTAAAGAAGAGATTGGAGAACCATTTATCTAAAACAGTATAGGGTCACCTGTTGGTGCAGGGGTTGGACTGGAAAACCTCCAAGGTCCCTTCCAATTCTATTATTCAAGGTAATCATAGATCTTGCAATTTGGGTTTGGACATTTTCTGGATGTACCAATGGAAAGATCTACTCTTTGATTAATTTTCTATCATCTGGAGTCCAAAGAAGAACTTCCTTGCCTACAACCCCAGCCTGTCCCTCAGATTTTTGTATAAGGTTTTCAGTAACAATCCTATGCTAATGACCAATCAATATCTGGAACATGATGCATATGGAACAGGGTCTGAGAAAACAGAAATCTCAAAAGTCAGTTTTTGATGGTATCTGAAGTCCTTTTAGAAACACTGAAGCAAAGAATCTCTGAAAGATACAGTTCAATGCTTCTGAGATCTCGTCTGCCTGTTCCTTCAGAACCCTGGGGTGAAATCCATCCGGTCCTGGTGATTTGAACTCATCTAGGGTAGACAGGTGCTCACTTACCATTTTCTTCCCTATTTCAACTTGTGTTCCTAATCTGATTTTTGTGGTGCTGTTTTTGATAGGTTGGACTGCTTTATCCCTTTGTGTAAAGACAGATGCAAAACATGAGTTAAATAGTTCTGCTTTCTCCCTGTTGCTTGTCACCTTCTTGCCACTTTCTCCCAGCAACGGACCAATTAATAATTAATAATGACCAATCAATATCTGGAACATGATGCCAGGGCTATGCATATGGAACAGGGTCTAATATGAAAAAACAGAAAATTCGGAATTTGTTTAAGAATGGCAATTTCTTTATCTTTATATTTTAATGGTCCCCCCCCCCTTTGGGCTCCCAAAACCTCATCCCTCGTGGTCTTCCTAAGAAATTTAACGTGGACTTCCCTTGGAACATTATGTGTTCTGGCATATTCTGAATTGATTCTATAAACCAGGTCCATATCCCACCACAACTGTTCTTTATCTCTCTTAATGTATTCTGCTAAGATTGTACACATAGTATCCTTAAGGTCTTCATCTTCTGTCTCGGGTAGGTTCAGTCAGTTTTTGATGGTATCTGAAGGCCTTTTAGATACACTGAAGCAATTCAAATTCATTTGAAGTCCAAGGGAAGATTCTCCCTTTCCTAAAATCCGGGTAGTTCCACAAATTTCCCTAGAGATACTCTGGCTGCTGGATTCTCCTACCCTGCTGCCCAATCAGAGTGGTGGGATCCCTCCACTGGCATACCCGTAAGACTTTCAAATGGAATAGGAACATATCAGAGGAAACACCACATCCAGATCACCAGATTTATGATCTTCTGCCTCTCAGGAAATTCTTCCCTCTATTCCATCCAACATAATCCCTCGCAGGGTCCTAGAAGAGATCATTCCCAGTATTATAGTTTGATGCTTCAAGATGACCCATTTAACTGAAATAATCTTGGTTCAAAATTAAAGGGAAGAACTTTGAGCCTAGGGTACCTCTAAGTTCAAGGGATCTTGAAAGAGAGACATCAAGTAATTCAGTGAGCAGCTACCATATTCCACTGTTCCCTAACCCATCCTTCACTCACTTCAATGCTTCACTAAGATGCCAGTCTGCCATATGTTACAGAGGGAGGAGAGCTCAGGGAGAGATTAGAGGGGGATTTGCAAGCAAGAAACTGAAAGCAATAGTCATGCCATTCCCAAGGACCCCCCACCCCCCTTTTGAATGAGTGCAAAGGCCTCCAGATTGATCACTGCTTTGATCGGAAATGGGGCCAAGTAGCAGTGATTAATTTTTTTGGTGGCTAACTTGTTGGCAGGTGCTGTGTGGAGAGCCAATCCCAGCTTCCATCACCAATTCCCTCGAAATACCTCACGGTTGCTGTGAGTGTGTACATGCCTGGTCAGACAGATGTGGAGTTTCAGGCCATGGTGGACTCTGGGGCCACTGCCAATTTAATAGACTCTGACTTTGCTGCACAATGGCCAATTCCCAACACCAGTGGCACTGTCAGTCTTTGTGGAGATGATTGATAGTTGGCCATCTCAATCGGGATTGGTGATTGCCATGACAAGACACCTCAGCATGCATATTAGGTTTCATGTGGAGGAGTTAACATTCTACACGGCCCCAGTACCCCACTTGCTGTTGGTTCTTGGGCTGGAGTGGTTACAGCCATTCCCCACATTGGAGAGACCATGGGGTAGTCCCAATACAGTACAATACAATAGCAGAGTTGGAAGGGATCTTGGAGGTCTTTTAGTCAAACCCCCTGCCTAGGCAGGAAACCTTATACCGTTTCAGACAAATGGCTATCCAACATCTTCTTAAAGACTTCCAGTGTTGGGGCATTCACAACCTCTGGAGGCAAGTTGTTCCACTGATTAATTGTTCTAATTTCTCCTCAATTCTAAATTGCTTCTCTCCTTGATTAGTTTCCACCCATTGCTTCTTGTTCTACCCTCAGGTGCCTTGGAGAATAATTTGACTCCCTCTTCTTTGTGGCAACCCTTGAGATATTGGAACACTGCTATCATGTCTCCCCTAGTCCTTCTTTTCATCAGACTAGATATACCCAGTTCCTGCACCCGTTCTTCATATGTTTTAGTCTCCAGTCCCCTAATCCTCTTTGTTGCTCTTCTCTGCACGCTTTCTAGAGTCTCCACATCTTTTCTACATCATGGTGACCAAAACTGAATGCAAATATTCCAAGTGTGGCCTTACCAAGGCATTATAAAGTGATATTAACAGTTCATGTGATCTTGATTCTATCCCTCTGTTTATGTAGCCTAGAACTCTGTTTATGTAGCCTAGGAGGAGGAGGAGCTTCCGGAGGGAATGGAGGTTTACCTCTGAGCTCCGTTCACGCGGAGCTCTCTTTCGGGCTGGGGATGCTGCCGACCCTCTTTTTCATCCCGAGGGTCGGAACTCCTGTTGGCTGACCACCCTGCCTTCTGCCTGGGACCCGAATTGGCCCGTTTGGTTGCCTGGTTGCCCGGGCAGGAGCGAGGGAGATGGCGCACCAGCTGGTGCGGGGCGGAGCGGAGCGGAGCGGAGCGGAGCGGAGAAGCGGCAAGGCCTTGAATGGGGGGGCGGAGGAGGCCGGAGAACGATTGGAAGGCGGCGCCGATCAGAATCAGGATCCAAGGAGCCGGGACGGGATGGCAGCGACTCAGGGAGAGCCAAGGGAGAGTCGAGAGTCGTGGGAGAGCTGAGCGGAGAGCCGAGCCGAGCCGAGAGCCGAGCGGTCCGAATTGCGCCGGTCGTGGCGAACTCAGACCGGCGGGAGGGCCGCGGAGAGGAGAATAAGGCCCGGATGGTGCCCGAGGCGCCGGAGGGAAGAAGGAAAATGGAGCGAGGCCTGAGGCGCCAGAAGGAGTGGAAAAAAATCAGAAGGTAGGCCACAGGCAGGCCGTGGGGAGGTCGGAACGCTTCTCCAGGCCCAAAAACGGCCGAGGGTTGTTGGACAGATCGAGGACTATCAATGATTGGCGCTGAAGGCAGGCCACGGAGACAGAGGCGCTGGAGCACAGGCCATGGACTTAGTGGTACATCAGAGGCCTGTGCGGAGGGCTGCCCTGTACCCCCCCCCCCGTGCGATTACAACCCCCCTCATTCATCTAGGGCTACCTATTTCTACCACCCACTGCGGCCTTCGTCTCAGTTCCAGCCCAAGCTTCCATATTCACCAGCTGGTTATTATTATTATTATTAACCCATCATTTTCATCTACGATGTGGACTATGTGGACTATTTCCATCTGCCTATCTCTACCAGGACTATTTCATCCGTTTCATCTGGATGTATGTGGTTTTGGCTAACTTACATTAACATCGACAGCACCCACTTGATGAGCGCTGGCCCTTTATTATGCTTTACTCGAGAGTAGACCTGCTGCTACTGCGAGAGTCCCCCCTCTCGCAGCTATGGCCTCCAGCCCTTTCAAGGGCCCACCTCGAGGACGGGTTTGTTAACCCAGAGAGGTGGAGGAAGCGTGCTTTAAGGGGTTTTTTAGTTAATTGTTTTTTAAAATTTATAAAGGGTTTTAAGGGGGGGGGGGAAGGACCAGATCAGGAGTGATAGTAGAGCCAGGCAATTAGGTGTGGTCGAAAGAGGAAGGAATGGAGCGGGTGAGGAAAGGGAGGATAACATTCCATTACAGGGCTCTTTGATACCAACGGTCGTGGGGAGGGGCAGGTGCGAGGACACATTAAGAACGCGCAGTCGGTTGGGAGACCGGGGTTTTTGGTCATTCCCGGTCGTTTGTACCAACCCCTGCATACTAGGTGGTCAGGTTCCACAGGCCCAAGGCCTGAGACTGCTGTTATGCAACGCGAGGTCCGTTGTTAATAAGGCCCCCCTCATTCATGATCTTATCTTGGAGGGGGAGCCGGACCTCGCAGGAATAACCGAGACCTGGTTGGGCTCCGAGGGAGGTTTACCCCTCGTTGAATTGTGCCCACCAGGTTATCGAGCATTTCATCAGCCTCGGGCCCAGGGGAGGGGCGGCGGGGTAGCAGTGATTATTCGGGAAGACCTTGAGCCGAGAGAGTTCACCGTGCCACAGACATCCGGGTGTGAGTCCCTTGTTGTGAGATGGGGCCCAGGGAGGCAGTTGGGCCTGCTGATAGTATACCTGGCTCCTCGCTATACATCAGCGGCCCTGCCTGAACTCCTTGAGCTGATCTCATCGGTGGCGATTGAGACCCCCAACCTTATAGTGATGGGGGATTTCAATCTGCCGTCGATGGGAGAAGCGTCTGAGGGGGTTCGGGAGTTCATGGCCTCCATGACAGCCATGGACCTGACCCAGTTAATTCAGGGCCCTACTCACGAGGGAGGCCACACGCTGGACCTTGTTTTTGTCTCAGGCCGGTGGATGAGTGATCAGGGAATAGGGGACTTAGCCATTACTCCCCTGTCATGGTCGGATCACTATCTTCTCCGGCTGGACTTCCCTGGTGCTACCCCACACCGCGAGGAGGCGGAACCGGAAGGTATTAGATGGTTCCGCCCCAAGCGCCTGTTGGAACCAGATAGGTTCCAGACGGAGCTTGGGCCACCTCCTGTGGATTTGACCCGCCCCCGAGTGGAGGACCTGGTAGACGCATGGAATAGTGCGACTACCGGGGCCCTGGACCGGGTGGCGCCTTTGCGGCCTCTCCTGCGGCGACGAACCACCCTGGCTCCCTGGTTTACCGAGGAGCTAAGGGTGATGAAACGCCAAAGGAGACGCCTAGAGAGTCGTTGGAGATCCTCTCGTTCCGAATTTGACCGAGCACAGGCACGAGCCTACTTGAGGACGTACCTTGTGGCATTAAGAGCGGCCAAACGTCAACATTGCGCCGCCCTTATTGCGTCTGCAGATAACCGCCCTGCCGCCTTGTTTCGGGTGACTCGTTCCCTCTTGTTTGAGAGGCCGCGGGAAGCCCCTTTACAGGGTAGAGCAGAGGAGTTTGGGAAATATCTACATGACAAAGTCGCTCAAATCCGGATGGGATGGACCCCCTTCAGTGGTTCAGTAGAGACGCCCGTGGCGAGTCTTGAGGGTCCGCTTTGGGAGGAGTTTGATTCGGTTGCCATCGAGGATTTGGACAGGTTGCGTGGACGTCTGCGACCCACCACATGTTTATTGGACCCGTGTCCCTCCTGGCTTGTACTGGCATCCTGGGAGGTTACACGTGACTGGCTCCTGGTCCTAGTGAACACTTCGTTGGGTGAGGGGTCTCTACCAGCCGCCTTGAAAGAGGCGATGGTGAGACCCCTGCTCAAGAAGTCTTCCCTGGACCCGACGGACCTAGTCAATTACCGTCCAGTCTCCAACCTTCCTTTTTTAGCGAAGGTTGTAGAGAGTGTGGTGGCACAGCAGTTCCCACGCCACCTGGAGGAAAATGATTATCTAGACCCGCGCCAGTCCGGCTTCCGACCCGGGCACAGCACGGAGACGGCCTTGGTCGCATTGGTGGATGATCTCTGGCGGGCCAGAGATAGGGGTTGTTCCTCTATCCTGGTCCTATTAGACCTCTCGGCGGCTTTCGATACCATCGACCATGGTATCCTGTTGCACCGGCTGGAGGGGTTGGGAGTCAGGGGCACCGTGTTACGGTGGTTTGGCTCCTACCTCACTGACCGGACGCAACGTGTGTTGGCAGGGGAGCAGAGATCGACCCGGAGGCCTCTCACATGTGGAGTGCCACAGGGTTCGGTACTCTCGCCTCTCCTGTTCAACACATACATGAAACCGCTGGGCGAGATCATCCGTGGTTTTGGGGTGGGATATCATCTGTATGCTGATGACACTCAGCTATACATCTCCACCCCAAACCACCCCAATGAGGCCATCGAAGTGATGTCCCGGTGTTTGGAGGCCGTACGGATCTGGATGGATGGCAACCGACTGAAACTCAACCCTTCCAAGACGGAGTGGCTGTGGCTTCCGGCGCCCCGGTTCAACCAGGTGTTTCCATCTCTGGCCATTGGGGGCGTGCAACTAGCCCCTATGGAACAGGTGCGCAATTTGGGCGTCCTCCTGGATGCCCGGCTGTCCATGGATGACCATGTAACAGCCGTGGCAAGGGGGGGCGTTCCATCAGGTTCGCCTGATGCGCCAATTGCGCCCCTTATTGGACCGGGATGCCCTACGCACAGTCACCCATGCGCTGGTGACGTCTCGCCTGGACTACTGCAATGCTCTCTACATGGGGCTTCCTTTGAGATGCACTCGGAGACTACAGTTGGTCCAGAACGCGGCCGCGCGGGTGATCATGGGGAGGACTAGATTCTCCCCTGTAACACCTCTCCTGCGCGAGCTGCACTGGCTTCCTGTGGTCTTCCGAGTGCGTTTCAAGGTCTTGATTATGATCTTTAAAGCGCTCCATGGCACAGGGCCTAGTTACATGCAGGATCGCATCCTGCCCCACACATCCCTACGACCAATCCGCTCTCACAGAGAGGGACTTCTCCGGGTGCCGACCGCCAAACAGTGTCGGGGGGCGACACCCAGGAGCAGAGCCTTCTCTGTGATGGGCCCAGCCCTGTGGAATGACCTCCCCCGGGACATCAGGATTACTTCCGATCTCCGCTCCTTCCGTGTACAACTGAAAACCCACCTCTTCCAACTATCTGGCCTGGCTCAACCGTAATTTTCTCGTACTCCTCCTGACTGTCTGTTTTTTAACATTTTGAATTTGGATTGTACATGGGGTTTTGTAATTAGGGTATTTTAATGGTTTTTAATTGTCTATGTATTGTATCTGTTAACCTCCTCCGAACATGTGTGTCTTTGTACTTATGTATGTCATGGATTTATGTAAATGTTATATGTTTTTTACTCCATTGTACGCCGCCCCGAGTCCTTTTCGGAAAGGGAGCGGCTAATAAATTTAAATTATTATTATTATTATTAACTGCGTTGGCTTTTTTGGCAGCTGCTGCACACTGCTGGCTCATATTTAAATGGTTGTCCACTAGGACTCCAAGATCCCTTTCATGGTTACTACTACTGAGCAAGGTACCATCTATACAGTACCTGTGCATTTCGTTTTTCTTGCCTAAATGTAGAACCTTACACTTTTCACCATTGAATTTCATTTTATTAGATAGTGCCCAATGTTCAAGTTTGTCAAGATCCTTCTGTATCTTAAGCCTATCTTCTGGAGTGTTGGCTATTCCTGCCAGCTTGGTATCATCTGCAAATTTGATGAGTTCCCCATTTATTCCCTCATCCAAATCATTGATGAAGATGTTGAAGAATACTGGGCCGAAAACAGAGCCTTGGGGTACTCCACTGCATACTTCCCTCCATGTAGAATGCAGTTCCATTGAGGATTACACATTGAGTGCAGTTGGCCAGCCAGTTATGAATCCATCTGGTGGTGATGCTGTCCAACCCACATTCTTCTACTTTATCTAATAGTAGGTTATGGTCTATCTTATTAAATGCCTTGCTGAAGTCCAAGTAAACTATATCGACGGGATTCCTCTGGTCCACTAATTTTGTCACTTTCTCAAAGAATGCAATAAGATTTGTCTGGCATGATCTGTTTTTGACAAATCCACGTTGGCTTTTGGCTATTACTTTGTTTACTTCTAGGTGTTCGCTAATTCTTCTCATTGGATTTTATCACAAATTTGCCCTCAATAAAGGGTGTCACCATGATTCTTGTGGTTGTGGATATGCTCACAAAGATGGCCCATTTTATTCCAATGGTTGGGTGTCCCCACCACTTGGGCAATAGCCATCTATTCATTGTCCATGTGTTCTGGCTGCATGGTCTACTGGAGCAGGTAGTTTCTGACCAAGGTGCGCAGTTCACAGCATGCTTCTGGCAGATGCTACTAATGGAATTGAAGGTACAGGTGTGTCTCTCTCTTTGGCCCATCTTACAGAAACCGATGGTGGCATGGAGAGATTAAATGCCACCCTAGAACAGTACTTCCAATGTTTCAGTAACCAGCAGCAGGACAATTGGGCGGAGGTGCTGTTGTTGGCAGAGTTCATCTACAATAACTCCCAGCATGCCTTCACCAGGGTGTCCCTGTTCTTCATGACCTATGGGTTCCACCTCTAGTTCTTCCCATAGGTTCTATCAGACTCCTTGCTACTTGCTGTGGATATTTGACTCCAAGATTGCAAACCATGAACCAAGGGGTGAGAAGCCAGCTAGGGAGAGCCAAGGAAGAGTATAAGAGAAGGCAACCAGGTTTGTCTCTCCGCACAGCACCTGGCAGAAGACTTGGCCATAAAAAAGTTCAATCACTGCTACTTGGGCCCATTTCCAATTGTGTGTATTATGTCAACTCATGTGACTTCCATGACCTGCTCCTAAGTTGCCATGGGCAGGGGGAAGGGAAATCGTGCCTTGTAGCTGCACCGCCAAATTTACTCCTCTGTCATAATAAGGTGCCGTCAGGCTGAGCAAATCAAGGCCATTTCCACTTACCCGCAATGCCTGGATGGAGTGACATCTACAACCCATGAAATTACTTCATTGGGGAATGTGATGGGTGACACACTTTGGGGGAAGGGGGAAACAGGATCAGAGGCAAGGCGCGAAGAGGGTGAAGTCAGAGTTTGGCTTAACCTAGGTAATGCCGGCATGGTGCTCCTAATGAAAGACTGGATTTTTATTGCCAGATGGATTGATTGAGACTCTTAATGTTAGGGCACTGGTTGGAGCCCTGACATAGTGATTAATCCAGTGTGTCCTTCAATGGACTCTGCTATAGAGCATGAGGATCCACCTGGTGTTACATCGGTCATTGCTGTACCGGTAATGACTGATAGTCCACATCATCTGGTTCCACCACCATCAGGACTGGTAACTTCTTAAGGCGTGGTTGACTATGAGGGGGACAGTATTTGGGATTCATGCCAGAGAGGGGCCAGTTACAGTATATATGGAACTGTGGACCGGTGTACTTCACCTGGATGGATGCCCCCCGATGTTCATGATCCTTATCTGATCAGGGATTTCATGCCAGGTTCCTGCAACCCCCTAATCTGCAGGGTCCAGGGGTGGGGGAAATGCAGGGGGGAATAGCGTCAGGGCCCTATCGGAGCCTGGCTCCAAGGAGCATGAGGAGATGGAGCTGAGGCCAATGGAGGGGCCCTATGGTCCATAAGGAATAACCTGGGGATGAGGATGAGGCAGTTCCGGGTCCCTTGGGCCTTGGAAGTGTAGGCAGAGAGGAAAAGAGGGATTGAGGAAGGGGGAAAGGAGATGGCAAGAACAGGCAGTGGAGCAGATGAGTGGTGGAGCTCCGGAGATGAGCAAATGCTTTCCCCGCCTGTGAAGAATGAAGATGAGTCAGAGTCAGTGTACGGCAACCTGACTACTTGGGAGGAGGGCACCCCACCCCTCCTTATGAAGACTATCTGGAGAGTAACATTTAAGGAGACACCGTGGGGAGGGGCTTTAGTCGGGAAACAATGTTGTATTTCACAGCAATATTCTCCATGGTTCTGAGAAGATCCTCGCTCCGGAATCCTTGCTGTTGTTGACAAATGTTTCATTCTTTGGTTTGATGTCAGCGGGCTAATGGTGACGCAGTTTTGTTCTTGGTTTTTGCTGTGTTCCGGGTGGAGTCTCCTGGTGGACTCCATGCCACAAAGTTCCAAGGCATTGAACGTGAACTTTGCCAAGTTTGAGATCCTGTCTTGCTCTTGGAGATAACTTTAAAAAAAAAACAGAATCTCAACTCTCTGAGTGTGCTTCACTTCATCCCTTTTTAAAAATCTTTGTATTAAAGTTTGGGGGCCTGTCTTATGCATTTATGCAAACCATTTTCGTGGTCTGAACTCCAGCCTTATTTAAGTCACTGTTGCATTGCCAACAGAGCTTCCATTTGTCGTTCTAGCCCATCCTTTTCTCATTCCATAGTGTGATGACACAATTTTGCATCTTGCATGGTTCATCAACCATGAAGGTCCTTTGGAACAAATGTCAGTAGAACTTACTTCTTTTCCCAATCTTGCCTGGTGAAGGAAAGGAAGCAGCTGTCTGCAAGGAATGTAAATCCTTCCGTTCCCCACTATCCACTGTCAGTGCTGAAGAAGCTTTTTGATGAGAAGCAAAACATCTTCAAAAGAAAAAAAAACCATGAAAACCCAGTTGCCTCATGAAAAAGCCCATTTGGGAGAACCATGACTTGGATGACTGAGAATCCCTACGGGCCTTTAGATATACAATTTGGGATGAAGACCCTTGGAATGCTGGGGGAGCAGGAATGGATTTCCAGAGGAAAAATTGCAGACCACAGGAACCATTTACACCACTCAGATGACCCTGAGAACACAGGTAAACCTCCAAGTGGCCTCAATGATTCTAAAAGGATGCAAATGACCAGCTGTCTGATCTCCTTATCACAAGACCCATCACAAGATTCACTGATGACTCACAGTTGACCCATCACAAGACCCTCACTTGACACACCACACCTGAAGCCCTTCTAAACAGAAGAACACGGACACTGACATCACCTAAACTCCACTGAAGATGTTACCTAGCCTGGTAATGAAATGTTTGGAAACCAACCCACAAGCTCAGATAACAAACCATCACCCCATCATGGATGTCTCTGCACACACAAAGGTCTATCCACCAGAGGGAGCAGAGTGTGAAGGAAAGGAACAGAGCACAACTTTTATTTCCTTTGCTGTGATAATAACAGTCCAGCCAAGTGAGATGAGGGTGCTTTGAAGGCATATAAAGAGAAGTTGAGACTTTAGAAAGAGTGCAGAGAAGAGCAACCAAGGGGATTAGGGGCCTGGAGGCTAATACATGTGATGAATGGTTGCAGGAACTGAGCATCGCTAGTCTAGTGAAGAGAAGGATAAGGTGTGACCAGATAGCAGTGTTCCAATATTTGAGGGGTGACACAAAGAAAAGGGGAGGTTTCAACCTATTTTCCAAAGCCCCCGAAGGCCAGACAAGGAACAATGGATGGAAACTGATCAAGGAGAGATTCAACCTGGAAATAAGGAGAAATTTTCTGACAGTGAGAGCAATCAACCCATGAAACAGAAGTTGCATTCGGAAGTTGTGAGAGCTTCATCACTGGAAGCTTTCAAGAAGAGACTGGATTTCCATCTGTCAGAAATGTTGTAGGGTCTCCTTTTTGGGTGGGTGGGGGGTTGGAAAAGGTGACCTACCAGGTCTCTTCCAACCCTGTTAATCTGAAGAGAAGGCCTAAAAATTTAAAGAGAGTCTGTGGGATACAGATGTTTGGGTCTTTCTTAATTCAAGGCTGGAACAAACCATTTCAGACATTCATATCAGTCTGGTCTAGCAGGATGTCCAAGATCTGCTCAAAACGATTAGATGAAGATGTCTGAATATCGGTGTAGCATGGGAGGAGATACCTGATCTGGAGAGAGCCTCACTCCATCACGATGCCCCTGAAGACTACCCAGAAGTATGCACTGGTGTAGAATGTGGCGACACAAGCAGTTAAGGATGCCCCTAAGAATGGCACACTCTACCCCTCTGATCCACAAGCCGCATTGGTTATTGATTTGCTTCTGGGTCCAAAGTTCCAGTTTTGCCCTTTAAAGCCCTTCATGGCATTGAGCTGGGTTATTTGTGGGACTGCATCTTCCCAATGAAATCTGTTCCTTGCATCAGATCCAGCAGAAGAGGAAAGATGAGGGTCCTGTCTGCCAAGGAGCTACACCTGGTGGAACCCAGGAGACCGGCTTTTCTGCCATGGCATCTCTCTTATGAGACAATCCACCCTAATGAGTTGAGTTGGACTCCATCCCTGTTTTTACTATCACTGTTCTATACTAGTTTTTTAATTATATGCTACTTAAAGACATGTTTTGTGAGGTGAGGGTAGGTTGAAAGCTCTCTACTCTTATCCAGCTAAGCCAACGGACAACAAAGAGCAATTCAGATGGACTTCAGTTCTGTGTTTGCTTACACAGAATACAGAGAATCTTGTCAAATCTAACCCTTCCTTCTCTCATTCTAATGGATAGAGTAGAATAAATATAGAATAGCATAGAATGTCTTCAGGTGCTTTGGAGAATAGCTGGACTCCTTCTTCTTTGTGGCAGCCCCTGAAATATTGGAAGACTGCTATCCTGTGTCTCCTAGTCCTTCTTTTTATTAAAGTAGGCATACCCAGTACTGCAACTGTTCTTCATGTGTTTTAGCCTCCAGTCCCCTAATCATCTTTGTTGCTCTTCTCTGCACACTCCTTCTCTGGAGTCTCAACATCTTTTTACATTGTGGTGTTACCAAGTGACAAGTAGTATTAACACCTCATCTTTCCTTTTTTTAGATAGTGCCCAATGTTCAAGTCTTGACAAAGATCCTTCTGCATCTTAAGCCTATCTTCTGGAATGTTGGCTATTCCTGCCAGCTTGGTGTCATCTGCAAATGATCATGATCTGTTTTTGACAAACCCATGTTGGCTTTTGGTTATGACTTTGTTTGCCTCTAGCTGTTCAATGGGTTGTTGCTTGATTATCTTTTCCAGCATCTTCCCTGGTATTGAGGGCAGGCTGATAGGTCTGTAGTTGCCTGGATGATTCCTGCTCGATCCCCCCCCCCTTTTGAAACTTGGAACCACATCAACTTTTTTCCAGTCCTCTGTTAGTTCCCCGGTGCTCTAGGATCTTTGAAAAATATAATTCAGTGTTTCTGAGATAATGTCTACCAGTTCCTTCAGAACCTTGGGGAGTAATCCATCTGGTAAAGATGGATGCAAAAGATACGTTCAAGGGTTCTTCTTCTTCCCTGTTGCTTGACACCTTCTTGCCACTTTACCCCACTAATGGACCAATTATTTCCTTGACTTTTTCCTTGATGTTTTTACATGTTAGAAGAAGGTTTTTTTTGTTATTTTGACTTTTGTCCCAAGCCTTAGTTCATTTTGAACCTTACCTGTCCTCACCTACCTTTTTGAGTTGTTTTCCCCTTGAGGATTCTCACCCATGAAATCCCTCCCAAGCTGTCTATAAATTTATTGAAATTAGCTGTCTTAAATTCCAAGACTCTAGTTTGACTTTGTCTATTGCTTGTGTTTGAATAACGTTGAATTCCAATATTGCATGATCACTCTCCCCTCCACAAGGTTCCTGTAGCTTCAACACTTTCTATCATTTCATCTCTGTTAATGGGAATTAAGTTCAATATAACTGAACCCCTAGTTCCCTTCTCTACTTTTTGGGAGACAAAGTTGTCTGCTACATTTGTCAGGAACCTGTTTGATCTTCCACTTGGTGCAGAGATTATCTCCCAGTTGATGTCAGTGTAGTTAAAGTCCTCAGTTACTTTTGTGATGTGTTTCCTACCAGTGGCGTAGCGTGGGGGGTGCAGGGGGGGCCGTCCGCACCGGGCGCAACATCTGGGGGGGCGCCCTGACTCGCCCCGCGCCGCCCTTTGCCGGACTGTGGCCGCCTCTTTCCGCGCCCGGCTCGGCCCGCGAACTAAGCTCCCTGGCCCCAGCCCACCCAGGCCCCTCCTGCGCACCGCCTACCTCCCAGCGGAGCCGCCAAGACCCGCCGCGCCGCCCCCACGGGAGCCGAAGGAGAGCGGCGCTGCGCTCCGTCTGCCCGACGCTGCAATGCCACCGCGTCCTCCCGCTCCGCCTGGAGCGCTCCAGGGAGCCGGGGCCTTCCCGAAGCCCCCGGTGCGCCTCCCACCCCCGCGGCACCTGCTTCCCTTCAGTCGAGCCTTTTCCCGCTGCCCTGTCAAGCTCCTCCTCGGGAGGAAGGCAGGAGGCCAGCATGGAGAGCCTCACTTGACTGATGCCGACCCAGGGGCAGCTGCAGTCGGGCCGCCCTCGGGTTAGGGGGCGCATATTACTTGCCCCGGGTGCTGACAACCCACGCTACGCCACTGTTTCCTACATACCTTAGTTAACTGCTAGCAAGAGTTTCATTTATTTCCTCTGTTTGGTTGGGTGGCCTATAGTATAGACCTATGGCAATGTCACCCCCCCCACACACACTTTTATATGGACCAAAATGCATTCAAGGAAGTTTTCATCATTGTTGTGCTCAATTTCTGTAGAGATGTAGTTATATCTTTTATATAGTGCAACTCCACCTCCTCTTTTATATATCCTGTGAGATTCCAAGAAGGCCTGAACAACTTTCTTTCTCTGTCTCATATCTAGCTATGTATTGGGTTGCCTCTTTTCTCTCTCTCTCTCTCTCTCTCTCTCTCTCTCTCTCTCTCTCTCTCTCTCTCTCTCTCCACACACACAACGAGAGAGAGAGAGAGAGAGAGAGAGAGAGAGAGAGAGAGAGAGAGAGAGAGAGAGAGAGAGAGAGAAGGACTATGACATTGTAGTCAACACACTAGCTCCCTTCTGTAGTCAACATCCTTCAACATCTCTCACTTTTGGTACATCAATGATGCTGAAGTGTGTATGTGTGCATTTTAGTTTCAATATTGGGGAGAGGGGGTTATTGTACTCCTGGCATCATCAATTTTTCATTCTCCCACCCAACTTCATGCCAGCAAGCCAGTGGTTTCATTCAGATGATCAATTAGAGGGGAAGGTATAGGACTCCAGGGCATGATACACTTCCATCTGGTGGCTTCCATTCATAGTGATTTGGAGGCCCTTCAAGTCCTACCCTTCTCCCAGGATTTTGGTGGCTGGAGTCCCTTGTACAACTATCTTACTGTTATGCTGTGAAAAATATTTGTCAACTGTTATTCTTACTTGCTACATTTTTGTAATGCCCATTTCTTTTTGTTTTTTCTATGCTATGTGGTACCTAGATTTGAAAAGAATCAGGCTGCTGATTTTTAAAATGAAAAAATCCCACTCAGCCCTAACACCCAGCTAAGTGATCTCTGGTATTCCCTTCAACATTCATACTGTAGAGCTGAGAAGAGCTTGAGACCAGCCTTCAGACCCAAGTATCAAATCAAGATCTGTCTCCTCCCAGGTGGGTCGAATGGAGAAGGGGCCTGTCATTCTTCACCCCAAATCCCCCTCCACTGTTTTAAGGCATCTTCCTCTTCCTCTCAGCTTGCCCCAGAGACAGAGGAAAGGGAGGGAAGGAGCAGCACTGACGTTTGAGATCTCACTGAGGAAAGATTCAGTTGATGGTTTGTCTCCTCTTTCTTGACCCTGTCTGAGTGTAAGGTGATTACCCAGTTAGCCAATACAAGCCATGATTCCACAGGGATTGGACCTAAACCTGCTCATCCCAATATAAACTGCCTGCTGGATCCTGGAGGAAGACTCTCTCCCTGTGGTTTTTGTGAAAAGGATGTTTCCAAAAAATCAAAACACTTGAGTTGAATGCTAAGGTTTATTTGATTCTCAAACTAAAGAACTAGCAGAAGGAAACTTAAGAGCAAGAGAAAAGGGAAAGACAGAGAGGTGTCAAAGAGAGCAGCGCATTGGTGGGATTGAAATTTTTTTTACTACCATTTCTGTCGGCGTGCCTTGGTGGGCATGGCAGGGGAAGGATACTGTAAAATCTCCATTCCCTTCCAATCAGCTGGGACTCTGGAGGCAGAGAATAGATGGGGGCAGGGCCGTTCAGAAGTAGTATTTACTGGTTCTCTAAACTATTCAAAATTTCCACTACCGGTTTTCCAGAACTGGTCAGAACCTGCTGAATACCACCTCTGAGCAGCGGGAAGGGCTATTATGGACCATCTGGTGGTAAAGGTCTGGAGCATAAATTTTCAAGGATGCCCCATGATGGATGAGAGCCAAACTCTCGGAATTTAGCCATTGGTAGAACTACAAGTTGCAGCGGTCTTGTGGGCAACACCGAATGATTTCATTGGGTTCCATTTTAGGGCAAGAAGCAGAACATCCCTTGATCTCCATAAATCCTTTGAAGAAAGCACAAAGAATGATTATTAAAAAAATACCAAAGAACAGATCTGTGGTTGTTGCTGAACAAAATGGTAAAGCCACACTGAACACATTCATGCCTCAGTTGTCCCCAATTCCGTTCTGAGCCTGGTGCCAAGGCCAATAAAGGACGCCAGACATGAGGCGCAGGTTTTTTTATTGTTTGTTTGTTTTATTGGATTTATATGCCGCCCTTCTCCCAAAGGACTCAGGGCAATGTACAATATTAAAAAACACATATCACAAAAGTTAAAAGGAAATTAGATAAGTATCCAAAAAAACAAACCCAATTAATATAACAATAACATTTTAAAAATTAGATAAAATTAACAGGCCAGGCTGGCTTGCTGGAAAAGCCAACTTTTTAGGGCGCGTCAGAAGGACCGGAGGTCAGGGATTATGCGAAGCTCCGGGGGCAGCTCATTCCAGAGGGAAGGCGCTCCCACAGAGAAGGCTCTCCCCCTGGGGGTCACCAGCCGACACTGTCTGGCCGACGGCACCCTGAGGAGGCCAACTATGTGGGATCATACTGCTTTTTATTGGGGTACCCCAAGGAAAAGGGCTCCTGGCCAAGATGCCAAGAGAGCCAAGAACAAAGGATTTAGAAAGGTTTATACATTTTCACTAAAGGAGAAGGCGGGACAAGGCGGGATAATAATATCGTCTAATAATAATTTGTTCTTTTTTATTCCTGTCGTATTTTTTTCCCCTTTGAAAACATTTCGCTTCTCATCCAAAAAGCCTCTTACGGCCATATCTTCAGATACAATCAAGATACAAGAAAGGTGTTAAAACACGGGGTCTAAATAAAGAACCAGAAAAAAAGAGACAAACACCTCTTTAGGGAGACTCATCTTTCAGCTTCACAATCATTATTAAAAAGTTGCTGTTTTTCTGCACAACAGATTATGTTAATGATCAGTCTTCTTTAAAATTCTTGCTTGATGGGGAAAAACAGGTAATCACAATTCTATTGCAATAAAGCAGAAGGCGAATTGTAAAACTCTTAAGTTCTGAATAGACCGAATTCCAATAATTCTGGATTCATCTTTGATTATCAGCTGCTGCACTAAGTTATAACGCAGACAGCCCCTCTCTGTGGGAGATGGGTGGATAAGAAATGTGAAGTATAAATAAATATAGAGAAAAGATTACAAGTCGGCTGGAAGACCCGGGATGGCCTCTCCCAGGGGGAAGAAAAGAAAGATGGCACAGTGCTCACCAAGCAGTAAGGAAGGTGGGGCTGGAGTGCGGGGGCAGCAGAGAATCGATGGATACTGTCGGCTTATTCCATCAACTGTGGGTCGTGCATCCTCCCCCCTTCCCCGTTCGGATAGCTACAAGGTTTTGGCACTGTTTGGGGATTTTTCTCTGGAATGGGATCGGCAGGCCAGGCTGAGGAGAGTCAGTTGGGAGGCCTGCTGGGAGGCTCGCAAATCCCTCTGTGTACTCGGAAGACAAATGACTCAGCAACTTTAAGTGAGTCAGCTCCATGCCGGGATAAGGGATTGGAATTGGAGTGTGTAGAATAGGCGAAGAAGCAGACGGACGCCGTGAGGAGAATTAGGAACGCTTTAATTAACAAACAATCAATAGGCAAAATACAGGAGAGAAGCGGGAGCTGTCCCTGCTTGACAGCTATTTATATGAAGCTGTCAAGCAGGGAGGCCAATCAGAATGCAGGGATTGCCCGCGTTTAGCCAAGCCAACCAATCAGACGTGGCTTGGCTGTTGCCGGCAGACACAGAGGGAACTCCTGACTTCACTGCCAGGATTCTACACCTCTTTCCCCCCAGCGAGGGTGCATGCATGGACGTTGCACATGCGTAGTCGCGTAGATATGCTGGGCGGCGCCGGACCTGCCCAGAACGCCGCAGAACAGGATCAGTCGTCGGCGGAGGAGGAGGCTCCCGAGATAGCTCCTCCTGCAAGGGAGTGGAGTTCCGGGCGCCATCTTCGGGGCCTACTTCCAGAGATGGAGTCTGCGAAAATGGTAAGCAGGGCCGAGGGGGCGCGGTCGAGGGCGTGTTTGAGCTTGGTAACTGGGACAAGGTTCCTGGGTAGGACTGGCCTGAATCAGGGAAGGCCAAGGGCAAGTGTAAACCAGGAGGAGCCTGCCTAACGGGGCAGGGGTCCACAAACGGGGACGGCCGGCAGGCGGCATCTGGAAAAATGAGCTCCCAGGGCAATTGGGGGTTGCTCAATGACCACGGCGGCAGGGCACATTGTGGCGATGAGACGGAAGCCGGTTGTGAGATGTTGGTGGTCGACCTTGCCGGGTTGTCGTGGACCTCCGGCAACAGGTGGTGCCTCAGTTGGTCCACATGGCGCCGCCATTCTGAACCGTCTGGAAGGTGGACCTTGTAGGAACAGGGACCGGTTACGGAGGTGACAGTGGAAGGCACCCACCTCGCATCTCCTGAAAATGCCCTTGCCCAGATCGGATCCCCCACCGAGAAACTACGGGGAGGGGCCCCAGGTTGCCAGGCTGTTCCTTGGAATAGAGCGGGTGCAGCCTATCCAAGGTGGTCCACAGGCGCCGGCCCATCAGCAGCTCGGCTGGAGACTTTCCGGAGATGGGGCAAGGTGTGGAGTGCTGTACCAACAGGTAAGCAGCCACCCTTGTGGGCCAGTCACCACCCACCATCCTGCCGAGAGCCTCCTTGGCCAAGCGGATTGCCCGTTCCGCCCGACCATTGCTGGCAGGATAGTAGGGGGCGACGGGGGCATGGCAGATGCCCTGGGAGGCCAGGAACCCCTGGAACGCGGTGGACGCGAACTATGGGCCGTTGTCAGATACGATGACATCAGGCAAGCCATGGGTGGCGAACAGCCGTGTCAACGCTCTGACAGTAGACTCAGCTGTGGTGGAAGTCATGAGGATGAGTTCCACTCAGCGTGAGTACATGTCCACCACGACCAGGAACACCTGGCCTCGGAAAGGGCCCGCAAAATCCAGGTGTAGGCGTGACCATGGTCCACGGGGTAGTTCCCATTCCTGGGCGTGGCTGCCGGTGGCCCCGGCCAGGAAAGTTGGCACGGGGAGCACCTGGCCACCCAGGATGCTATCTCGTCGTCGATACGAGGCCACCAGACATAGCTGCAGGCCAGCGCTTTCATCCGCGCTATGCCCGGGTGGCCCTCGTGGAGGCGAGAGAGCACCCGATGGTGAAGGCTGGATGGAATGACCACCCTGTCACCCCACAGGAGGCACCCACTGTGGAGTGACAGCTCCAACTGCGGGGCCTTGAAGGGGCGGAGGTCTTCGGACACCGGCCCTTCAGGCCACCCGGAAGGTCTGACTCCACGGCGAAACAGCCATCAACCTGCTGGGTGGCCGGACGTGGCGCGGTGGTTGAAGCCTGAGCGCAGTCTTCAGGGCGTTGCGGCAAAGGCAGGGTTGCCCGGCAGACTTGAGCCAAATGCCCCTTTTTGAGGCAACGGCGGCAGACGGCGGCTTTGAAGGGGCAAGCAGCGCGGTTGTGGTTGCCGCCGCAGCCCAAACAAACGGCAGAGCCTTGACGGGGTCGCTGAGGCGTTCGCCGCCTTGAAGCCTGAGCGAGGCGGGCAACCATGTTCCCCTCATCCATGTCATCAGGCAGGGGCACCAGCTCATCCACCAGGCAGGTGCGGCCAGGGGGCGGAGGCAGCTGAAACATCTCCGCCATGGATTCATCCGAGAGTTCGGCTGCCCTGGCCTCCGTGATTGCCCCCTGTACTCAGATTTGAGGGAATACCAGTTGGGTAGGATCCTTTATACCAGCACTCCTAAGTCTAAAGAGCGCTTTTTGCAACATTGTTTGTCAGGTACTAATTTGCAGTTGGTGAAATGAATTGACCAATTTACTGTAAAGTTGATGGAAATAAGGACAAAGTTGGTGCAGCAGGGTAGATTGTAGGAAAGACCACTTGACGGGCATAGGCGTAGGGGTGACATTGTAATATAATTTTCAGCATATTTAATTTGTATCTTAAATTATTGCATTTTATTCTGATTATATTTTAATTTGCATTTTATTCCATTTACATTTTAAATTGTGGTTTATTTCAATCTCATTTTAAACTGTAGTTTTTGTCTCTGGAATTTAGTATTTTGATATGGCCCAAGGGATAATCCAGGGGTGTCCAAACTTGGGAACTTTAAGACTTGTGGACTTCAACTCCCAGAATTCTGGGAGTTGAAGTCCATAAGTCTTAAAGTTCCCAAGTTTGGACACCCCTGGGCTAATCAATAAAGATTGATTGAATAAAGAACCAACTAATGGGGACAGATGAAAAATTGATTTAAAAATTAGGCAATTACTTATTGATGTATAAAATGGAAGAGGAACAAGTCAAAGAAACAACGGTTACCTGGGCAACTGTGAGAAAAGATAAGAACTCTGCTTACCTATTGGATCGTTCACTGCCCTCCTTGTAAAGCATCGGTTCTGCCCATCTAGACATTCACTTAAGGTTGTACAAAATATTCCAGTGCATTCGTAACATGTCAGGGTGTATCCTGGATGAAAGTTATGAAATATAGAAATATTACATTGATATATTTTTTTGTAATCTTATTACATATGAGGTCTGTGATGGCAAAACTGTGGCAGGCGTAGCCCTCTCTGCGGACATGCGAGCCGTCAGCCAGCTGAGCTCCATTTCCATGCATGTGCCTCTCACAGGCCAGCTGATTTTCAGATCTCGGTTGCGCATACAGAAGATGCACGCAGATGCATGTGGGGGGGGAGCACTGAGGTGTGGGGCACTCCCCCAATATGCTCCATTTTTGATACCAGGAGGTTTCAGGGTGGGCCTCTGGAGCCCAGGGGAAGCCATTTTCTCCCTCCCAGAGAAAAATGAGGAGGGCGAAAACTGGGCGTCCTGGAAGTTACGGAAGTTCAGAAGCCTGTTTCCAGTCTCCGGAGCTCAGTGGAGGCTGTTTTCGCCCTCCCAAATGCTTGAGGGAAGCTTCTGGAGCCTGGGGAGGGCGAAAACACAACCCCCTGCTATGGTGCAGGAGGCCGAGTAGGCCATGCATTGGGGGGGGGGGTGTCGCACACCCATGCACATGGGGTTGGGTGCGTTGCATTGTGGGTGTGGGTACAATTTCAGCATGTGAGGAGAGAAAGTTTACCCATCACTGTATTAAGTGATAGATCTAAGCTTAGCTGTGAAAATTTCCCTAGAAAAATCAAATGATCTACAAATAGGAAACCTGAGTTCTAGTCCCACTTTGGCCATGCAAGAGAGCGGTGACTCTGGGCCAATCACCAGGAGACAATGAGTTCTAGTCCCACTTTAGCCATGAAAGACAAGTTAGTGACTTTGGACTTAATCCTCTCTCTGCCTATCCTACCTTACAACATTGTTCCTGTGGGAGAAATAGGAGGAAGGAGTATTAGGTTTCTTTCTCATTACAAAACTAAATAGCAATAGCACTTAGACTTTTATACCGCTTCGCAGTGCTTCACGGCCCTCTCTAAGCAGGTTACAGAGTCAGCCTCTCCCCCCAACAATCTGGGTCCTCATTTTACCCACCTCGGAAGGATGGAAGGCTGAGTCAACCTTGAGAGGGTGAGATTCAAACTGCCGAACTGCAGGCAGCCGGCAGTAAGCAGAATTAGCCTGCAATGCTGCATTTTAACCCCTGTGCCACAGTAGCTACGATAAAAGCTGGGATTTTTTTTAAAAAAAACTTAACCTCTTCTGAAAGAAGCCATGAAATAAAAGAAAGTGGAAACCTAAGTGACTGGTCTCCATGTGGAAGCTAAGCAGGGTTGGGGTTGGTTAATCCTAGGATGGGAGACCCCCAAGGCTGTATGATAGATTGAGGAGTCTCAGAAATCCCAGCAGCAACAACCTATCCCAGGTTGACATTGAGGACTGTCCAGGCTTGACTTGAAGGAGGCATCTCTGGTTCCCTTTGGCCGTACCATTCAAAATACTGAATGACGGCAAAGCCAAAGGGAGGTGAGAAGAATCATTTTTCATCTCATTCCCTGGAGTAATCCCATGGCAGAACTCACTATGTAAAGGAGCCTCTGCTTTCAGAGGCAGTCTACCCCAGAATTCCATTTTCTCCCTGAAGGCTCCCATGGACCTTCCCTATGCAGAGCAAAACAGTGAGAAAGAGCAACAGGATGGATCACAACTAACCTACCTCTCCCCTTGTTTTGGGTTTGATAGCCACCCAAGATCGAAGTTTGGTGATCTTACCAAAGTCCAGGCACACGGCTGTCACCACCACCAAGGCCAGCAGCAGAGTTTTCATCTTGAGATCTTCTCTTCAGCCTGCAAAGTGTAGCCCAGGATGGAAGCAGACACTTATTTATACCCCTCTGAGATAGAGTGGGTGGTGGGTAGAGGGTGGATCTCTAGGATTAAGAAAGAAGAACACGGAGATTCAGCAGGAAACGAAAGTGCAGGGGGTGTGGCCTTTTTGCCCCCGACACCAAAACAAATCAGCTGGCCACACAGGGAAGAAAGATGTCTTAGCATATTTTAGAATATTTTAAAAATTAAACTATTTGAAAATAAATGAATAAAAATATACAAAGCAAAAGTTTCCTTATTGCCATTGTTGGTGCGCCGAGAGATACAACTGGGAAGAACAGAGACGTGATATCAGTATATTCTTCTCTAAGGAAGAGCCAGCCCCTTTCAAATAAAGGTGTATGTTAAATTCAGAAGATGTGAGCAAGATGAAAAAAATGAGGGCATCGGGACTTTCTTTGCAGATCCTCAAACTTCAGAGTTTCAACAGATGCTCATCTTGTTTCCCAAATGCTCTTTTGCCTCTGACGTGCTGGATTTGCCAACTTGGGTTTGTCAAAAACAGATCATGCCAGACAAAGCTGCTGGAATAGTGAGCCCTCAAGCATTTCTAGAAGACCGAGATGCCAAAGAAGGAGCTCTTTACACTACTTGCCCCCACTTCCCAGGTCACTCATCAGAAGCCACGAAGAAGCGCCCCCAACTCATCATATGGGCCCCTCCACTGTTGGACCATCCAACGTTGAAATGTTCTCCTCCACCAGCTCCTGCTCCTGACCCTGCAGCACAATCGGATTCTGGTCAAGGTCTTCTTCTGTTTTGATCCTTCTCTTTAATCATGGTTGCTTTCCTGCAGACTATTTTTTAGGCAGTCTACATAAAATTATCTCAACATGGTTTAGAAGGAGAACATCACTCTCTCGTGCATGGACCCTGTTACCTTGACAAGGAAACGCCTGGAGGGACACCGCAAGCATAAAGAACACCCAGAACCAAACCATTTAATCAGGGTGTTCTCCTTCCTGCTATGTACTGAACATCTTGGCCATGAACCTCAGCTTAGCAAACTGATTTGAGAAACCTTGAACTCCAGGAAATGCCTACGCTGACCCATAGTTTGATTTTCTAGTGAATTTTGCCCATGGATCAAGGGGCAATTTTGAGAAAAGGCTCAATACTAAAGCAGCACATTTGGGATTAAACCAAAAAGTTTAGGTGCTTCATCACTGGAGGCTGTTAAGAAGAGACTGGAGAACCACTTGTCTGAAATGGTAGAGGGTCTCCTCCTGCTTGAGCAGGGGGCTGGACTAGAAGACCTCCGAGATCCCTTCCAGGTCTATTCTGATTGATTGATTGAAAAAGCATAAATCATTCAAACTTTATCAGCAATAAGCTTAGTTCACTTCTTCTGTTTTAGGGAGTTCAGTGTTATATTTTGAATTTTGTACTCTGCGCAGGTTGTGCTGCCTTCAATAAATCCAGGAAGAGATGGCAGTTGTACAGGAGCTCATCTATTGCATGTGGAATGGTACCTTCCATCTTCAAGACAGAGACTGGATGCTTCTTCATTGGGTCCTTTCCAGTTTCCCTTCTTTCCCAATTCTCCCCCCTCCCCCTTCTCTTTTAAATAAAGTTTTATTAATTTTCTACTATTACATTTAATTAGTGTTTAGTAAACATCGTGTTCTCTGGGTTGTTTTGTCTGCTTAACAATACAAATTATATTCCTAATCTTCACCATGTTTTTTCCAGCCATTGATAAAATAGATTCCATGTTTGGTAGTATTCTGTATCTTCTTTCCCTTTGATCTTCAAAGTAAGTTTCTCCATTTCTGCACAGTCCAACATCTTCTTAATTATCTCATCATCTAGTGGCATTTCTTCATTTTTCCAATGCTGAGCAAATACGACCCTCACTGCTGTTAATACATGCGATTTTAGATATGTACTTTGTTTATCAAACTTTTCTGGTACTATGTCTAATAAAAAAAAGTTCAGGTTTTAGATCAACATGTTTTCCTAACATCTTTTCTTGCCACATGTGTATTTTTGGCCAAAGTTTTCTTGCCAAAAGAAAACACGTCTTGCACACGTCCACCACAGCTGATAATATGTGCCAGGTTTTTGATTACACTTCCAACATTTACTAGACATATGTCCTCCCCCTCTTAAACCTGCACCTCCAGCCCCCAGGAGGTGGGGTAGTGGTATATATAACTGTTTTCTCCCATCCTGGGCTACACTTTGAAGGCTGGGGAGAATATTGCAAGATGAAAGCTTTGCTATTTGCGTTGTTGTTGGTGGCACTCATGTGCAAGGGCCCAGGTAGGCTCCTGAACCTTTGATTTCAGATGATGATCAAAGACAAACTGAGGGAAGTTTGGTATTTGAAGCCGCTGTGCTCCGTTCTGGTGGTGGGACTTTCTCCCTGTTCTGTTCTGCATAAGGAGGGTCCATGGGGGCCTTTAGGTGGGAAGAGGACTTCTTAATTTGAAGAGAAGTCCATAGCTGAGACAGCAGGTGGCCCAGCTGTTATTCTGGGGTAGACTGCCTCTGAAAGTAGAGGTTCCTTTGCAAATTGAATTCAGTCATGGGATTAATCTTGGGAATGTGATGAAAAAAATCTCCTTGACTTAATCTTCCCTCTCCTTCCCTCTGACTTTACTAATGCTGAGTTTTCTCAACTGTGTGGTCAAAGGGGATCAGAGATGCCACCTTAAAGTCAAGAATGGATTTTCTTTGACACCAACCTGAGGTTGGTTGCCATTTTTGGGATCTTAGGATGAATCAGCCTCCAAACAGAGACCAAGCTCTCAGGTTCTCCCCTGCTGACACTTTATGACCTCTTTCAGAAAAGTTGCTTTTTTTTCAATCTCACCTTCTTTATATTTATTATTAACCCAAGGTGGTAAACAAACCAAATGCTCTTTTCATGCTCAAATACCATTTCCCCCTGAACAAGGACCCAGAGAAATGGGTTGGGGGGGAGAGAAAGTTTGACAGGTGTGGATTTCTTGGTTCAGGTGGGACTGGACCCCACAGACTCCTTGTTTGCAGACTATTCTATTATTTTTCTAATAACGTTTCCCCAGCTGAGTTCATTCTACAGAGATAATCTATGACAAGACAAGATCAAAGAAGTAAGAGAGCTCTCTTTTGTTTCTTTTATCCAGTCACGAGTCTGAAATGTTTCTACTGGCGTGGTTTTGCAGTGACATGTTTCGCGGGAAGCAAGTATTGTTACAATTTGAATCACAACTACGGAGGAACGAGTAAGCAAAGTTCCCTTCCTTTCTCACGGCTTTTCTTCTTGTATGGAAATTAGAGCTCCTAAATGCAGCCAAGAATTGGGGGTGGATTGGACCTGTCTGTGCCCTGAAGTCACGGCCACTTGCCACTCAGTCATTAAGGCAGGGGTGTCAAACTTGATTTCATTGAGGGCTGCATCAGGGTTGTGTTTGATCTCAGGAGCCGGGGCAGCCGTGGGCATGGTGGCTGTAACCAGCTCGATGTCACTTGGGTTGGGGTCACCTGTGGTGGCCAAAGAGCAGCTGGGGGATCCCCTGTCTCCCCCGGAGGAAGGTGAGACAAGGAGGCAATGGGGAGCAAGTGCCCAGCCCAACCCTTGAGCTCCCAGGGCACCAGGGACCCCACAGCTCAGCCTAGCCCCTCTTCCCTCAGGGGGTGCCTGGCTACGCTTACCTCCTCTTCGAGGCTGCTGTGGCTGTTCTCACTCTCCTTGGCCAGGTGTGTGTGGAGGGCAAAGTGTACAGGTCAGAGGGAGGCCCACTCCCTCTTTGCGTGAGGAGACCTGGCTTTGTAACCAAACATCCTCAGAAATAGGATGGGAAATAATAATTAATAATAATAATTTATTAGATTTCTAGACCGCCCCCTCTCCCCGGAGGGATCCCCAGGAGAGGTCAGGAGGAGGAGGCAAAAGGACAGCAGGATTGCTGGTGGCCAAGTACTAAAGCAGGACTTCCCTCAAACTCTTCATCCCTCTCATTATAATCTCCTTCCTTCCTTCCCTTTCCTCTTTTCGTCTTTTTCCTTCCCTCTTTATTCTTCTTCCTTCCCCTCTTCCCTTCTTTTTCTTCCCTTGCTCTCTTGGCATCTTTCGTTCTTTTTCTTTGCGTTTCCTCTTTCCTTTTCTTCTTTCTCCTTTCCTCTCCCCCTCTTGGATGCTGAAATGCAAAAGAGAAAACATTTCTTTTTCTTCTTTCTTTATTTTTTATTAGGCAATTTCCTTTTTTATATATAGCATTTCCATATCCACAAGGACAGTGTACTGCATGGGTACAATCTCTTTTAAATGCAAATAACAAACCTTATACATACATTAATTATAACCATTTTTCCTCTAACTCTGTTCACCCTAATCTTCACTTATCCTTATTAAACATTTTCCGTTATTTAATTTAATGCTCTGTTCAGTTTTATCATATTAGTTAATATCAAACCTTATAGCAGGGGTGTCCAAACTTGAGAACTTTAAGACTTGTGGACTTCAACTCCCAGAATTCCCCAGCCAGCCATGCTGGCTGGGGAATTCTGGGAATTGAAGTCCACAAGTCTTAAAGTTCTCAAGTTTGGACACCCCTGCCTTATAGACATCACATTTATCAGCCTTATACTCCAAGTCTAATAATCATATTTCCTTATCCTATTTATTCAACATTCATTATTTAGTTGCACACTTACTTCATTTTTATTTACATACCCTCCTTAATTTTAAATTTTTGATTTCTGCTTCTATTTTCTAACCATTGATAAAATAATTCCCAAGTTTAAAAGTATTCTGCGTCTTCCTTATCCTTAATCTTCAAAGTTAATCTATCAATTTCAGCACGTTCAAATATTTTCTTTATTACATTTTCCTCTGTAGATACACCTTTATTTTTCCAATTTTGTGGATACACAATTCTCGCTGCTGTTATCATATGTAAAATTAAATAAGTATTTCTTTTGTTATATTTTTCCGGTAGAATACCCAGCAAAAACATTTCTGGTTTTCAGTCTATTTGTTGTTTTGCCATTCCTTCTAGCCACTGTTTTATTTTTGACCAATATTTTTTTGCCATAGGACAAGTCCACCACATATGATAATAAGAACCTGGTAGCTGTTTGTATTTCCAACATTTGGGAGATAAGTTTCGAAACATCTTTGCCATTCTTGCGGGTGGCAAATGTCACCTATAAAATATTTTATACAAATTTTCTTTGTAGTCTGTTGTTGATGTCATCAATTTATAATTTCTTTCCCAAAGTTTTTGCCATTCGTCTAATTCTATAGTGCATCCAAAAGTTTTAGACCATGCTATCATTGTTTCTTTTACGTGCTCTACTTCGATTTTAAAATTCAATGGGTAGCTTTATTTATTTTTAATTAATTTGTCAGAAAGGGAAAGAGGAAAAACAAGGAAAAAGAAGGTTGTAGATCAGGTTGTGCCCAGCCCATCACAGGCCGGTCCTTTGCTATTTCTAGGATGGCCCTGTGGGCCAGATCAAAAGCAACCTGTGGGCCCCCAGGTCTTGAGTTTGACACCCCTGGTCTAAGGGAGCCTGGAAAGCCAGGGGGGGTTAGAATGGGGAGCCCCATCTATCCCAGGAACAACCCAGATTGGGAGGAGAACTTTCTTTATAGAAAGAGGGAAGGAAAAGCTGGTAGAAGAGGGGTTTCCTATGGACGTGACCAAATTTGGCCCTTGCAGATTAAGCAGTAAAACAGCCAAGGGTGGAGGAATTTCCCGAGGATTCTTGTTTAACATTTTACTCTCGAGTTTTAAGGAGAGGAGGAAGGAGGTCTGCCTTCCTGCTGGGAGGGAATGCATGAACGTGTGTTCAGGGTGGGTTTACCGTTTTGTTCAGAAATAACCGCAGATCAACTCTTTGGTACTGCAAATGTTTTGTTTTACATTTCCTTTCCAGGGCTGGAAAACGGATGTGCCCCCATATGCCCTATACCAACCCACGGAAATAAAGTTACCTGTTGCACAACTGATCTTTGCAACAATATTCCTTAAAATATTCTTTTGAGTTTTGCTCTCATCCGTCATGGACCTTCCATGGAGATTTATGCTTCTGGCTCTCCCACAAGCTGGCCCTTAATCCCCCTTCTGCTTTCTGTGACCCCCCTCACCTTCTCTCCCCTTTCTCCTGTTCTACAGGTTTCGTCCTGCTGTTTCTGTACTTTGGTGACTGAATAAACTTCTGCATTTAAATTCAAGTGTTTGGGATGCGCTTGACGTGATGTGTCCATTTTCCTTTTTTGCAAGTTGATTTGCAGAAGGGTAGGAGGCTGAAGGTTATTTTTTTTTATCCACTTCACTGATAAATCTTTATTATTATGTTTCAAAACAAAGAAGGATGAAGAGCATCCATTATCCCTTTTCTGACAAATGAGGAGGAAACACACAAACATTGGTAGCATCCTGTGTCCTTTCTGAAGAAATCAGGGAGATTAAGATAGAAGGAGAATCCCTCTATCAAGATGTCTATGGAGATTCTCAGTCCAGTTCATGGTTGTCCCAAAGATGTTTGTTCTTTTTGCTTTCAAGTTTTTATTTTATACCAACACATTATAGCCAACACAGTTCTAGGCTGCATCAACAGAGGGAAAGAATCAAGATCACGTGAAGTGTTAATACCCCTTTATAATGCCTTGGTAAGGCCACACTTGGAATACTGCATACAGTTCTGGTCGCCACGATGTAAAAAAGTTGTGGAGACTCTAGAAAGAGTGCAGAGAAGAGCAACAAAGATGATTAGGGGACTGGAGACTAAAACATAATGAAGAACGGTTGCAGGAACTGGGTATGTTTAGCTTAAGAGAAAGAAGGACTAGGGGAGACATGATAGCAGTGTTCCAATATCTCAGGGTTTGCCACAAAGAAGAGGGAGTCAAACTATTCTCCAAGGCACCTGAGGGTAGAACAAGAAGCAATGGGTGGAAACTAATCAAGGAGAGAAGCAACTTAGAACTGAGGAGAAATTTCCTGACAGTTAGAACAATTAATCAGTGGAACAGCTTGCCTCCAGAAGTTGTGAATGCCCCAACACTGGAAGTCTTTAAGAAGATGTTGAATAGCCATTTGTCTGAAATGGTATAGGGTTTCCTGCGTAGGCAGGGGGTTGGAATAGAAGACCTCCAAGGCCCCCTCCAACTCTACTATTGTATTGTATTGTACTATTTATACATATCAATGTGCGAATAGTGCTGTTAGGGTTCTAAATACCATGCAGAAATAAATATTGTCCAAGGCAAAACATCCTTAAAGGTCCAATTTATTCTACAGGCAATTTAGCACGGCTATGGAAAATTCCAACTCTGAATTACATCCTGTGGGTTCACCCAGTTGAAAGTTCATGATCTCTCCCCACACCCACAAATCCATCACATGTTCCAATCATATTCTTCCACGCTGGCATCTCCACCCCTCTGCTTCTGGTCAGGTGTCGAGGTGCGGAGACAAAAGATGACCTTGGCTTCTACAAAAGAATGTCAACAATCCATTCTACAATCCTACTCCTTTCTATTCCCCCCTCCCAACTACTACACTATTGAAACAGCATAGAAAATTGTAAGAAAGTGTGGCAGGCCAAAGATCCTAAAAAGAATATAACTACAGGCCTGACAAGTGCGATACCTGGGTATCACACATTTCAATACAAATAGTCATAATATTATTACACATGATTACACATGATTACACATGATTATTACATTTCATTTTTATTGTTTCATATTGTTTACACATACTCTTTACACATTAATATTAAGATATTAACATTAATATATTAAGATATATGAAAGAACAAGAGGGAAGTTTAGAAACTGAAGGGCAACCCTTCAGTTTCTAAACTTTCCTCTTGTTCTTTCATATATCTTAATATATTAATATCAGGGGTGCAATTCAGCAGGTTCCGACAGGTTCTGGAGAACTGGTAGAGGACATTTTGAATAGTTCGGAGAACCAGAAAATACCACTTCTGGCTGGCCCTGCCCCCATCTATTCTCTGCCTTCTGAGTCCCAGCTGATCGGGAGGAAATGGGGATTTTTGAGGTTGAAGCTGAAGTAGTTGTTGGCAGGTAGGATGTTGTAGCAGACAATTTTGTGTACTATACTTAGGTCAGACCATAGGTGGCATAGTTCCAGATTGTCCAAGGCCAAAATTTCAAGCCTGGTGGCATCGGGTATTCTGTTGTGAGTAGGGGAATGGAATACTCTTCTCCTGAAATACCTCTGGGTTCTCTCAGTTGTATTATTATCCGGTAAACAGTACAGTGCAGGTTCCAGGCAGACAAGCTCAGGGGAGGTATTCAGCAGGTGCTAACCAGTTCTGGAGAACCGGTAGCAGAAATTTTGAGTAGTTCGGAGAACCGGTAAATACCACCTCTGACTGGCCCTGCCCCCAACTATTCTCTGCCTCCCAAGTCCCAGCTGATCGAGAGGAAATGGAGATTTTACAGTATTCTTCTTTGGAGTGTGATGGGAATGGAGATTTTACAGTATCCTTCCCCTGTCACGCCCACCAAGCCACACCACACCACACCACACCCACAGAACGAGTAGTAAAAAATATTGAATCCAACCACTGGATGAACCGTATTTGAGAATTGGTCTAGCAAAGGTTTTGCATGCCCTAGTTTGCAGTACAATATTACCGGAGAAGAAACTTCACAAGATTAGGTTGACAACTCTTAATGTGTTTTTGGCAATGCTGTTACAGTGAGCTCTGGCACTTAGATCATTTGGGATGAGAGGTCCAAGGTTCTTGACAGAATGTCAACATTACCCTAATATTTGTCACACAATGTACAAAATAATTACCCAGCCTATATGATTCTAATATTAATACACATATTTTTATTGAAATATATTCATGGAAGATCTTTAACTCTTTCTCTTTTTTTCTTTATCCATCATCTCTTACCCACATCAGAACTTTTAGTCTTTTTTTTTTTAACTTGCCTCCCATATTCTTTTCTTAGGTCTTTTACTCAATCTACTTCTAGATCTACCTTCTAGATGTGCAGTATAACTTTTTCTCCCCTCTCTACCCTTTCCCATTGTCTAATTTTAAAGCTATCTGTTCTCACTCCTATCTCTTTTCCCCAAATGACTTCCTGTTTCTCCCATTCTTTTTTTAAACTGCTTAAATTATTTTCCTCCTGCTTTGGTTCTTTAATCATTATTAATTTTAGTAATATCTCCTCCTTATTGTCTTATTTTTGCTAGTTTTTCAGTTCTGCTTTCCCTTCCATTACTTCTGATGGCTCCTTTTCTTTCCTCATTTTCCTGTTCTTTGCTCTTTGTTCCTTGTATAATATTTTCCAGTTTTTGGTCTATGTCATCAAATATTTCCACCATCTCCTTATCTTGTTCCTGTATGAGGTCCTTAATATTTTGAAACATCAGCTCCATTCCATTTAAATCTCCACTGACTTCCACCTTTTTGTTGCATCTTTGCTTAATAGGTCTCCTTTTTAGCCAGTTGTCCAGGAATTGTTGATTCAAAACAGAGCTTCAAAATCACAATTTTTTAATATCTCTTCAATAATCAATCAAATCAAGTTAAAGACACCAGTGGATTATGCACATCTCTTCAAGTAACTTTTATATGTTCAATAATATTCAGGGGTCTTTTAACTAAAACTCTTATTTAATATTCAAATCTTCAGTGGTCCTAGAGTAGATACATATAATTCGGTAAGCATTTTAAGTTCTTCAGCTAGTTATTCAGGCTTCCATGATTTCTTTCTCATCAGCAGGTGGTCCTCTCTGGTTTAATCTGCTTCAGTCTCTCTGCAATGCTGTTGGCAAGTTCAATTTTAATTATTTTAAATTATAAATCCAATAATAAACAGTATTCCTAAAAGATTTTAGATCCATAATTCCAGCATTTTAAAATGCCTTCTTAATACCATATATTTTTACTTTGAAAGTTCAATTTTCTATTTGTTTCTTTTTTTAAAAAAAATATCTACTTAAATTCTCTGATATTTTTTCAAAGTGCTTGTTCGCCACTTTGACGAATAGTTCTAAATATATTTTCCCCTTAGATTTTCTTGGAGTCATATATCAACAAAAAGTATTCTCTCACCCAGTTCACACAATATTCACTTCTCTGCTCCTGTACTGTCTTAGTTACTCAGACTGTCCCCAGCTTCATGGCAGCCATTTTTTGCTGCTGTTGCTCCTCATCTTCAGATGAGGGAGATTTTCCAAGTCAGGGAGGAGAGATGCAGCTCTTCTCAACCTGCAAGGCTCCTCCCTTTACTTCACCACCCCTACAGGGTAGCTATGGCTCCTATTGGAGCACTCTGATGGGGAGAGCTCAGAACAAGGTGACAAAGCTTGTGGTCCTCACTTCCAAAAGTACAGCCGGAAGTCTCAAAGGTGTTTTTTTCAAGAGGCAACTGGACATTATTGTTTTTCTTTGAAGACATTTCACTTCTCATCCCTTGCCTTTGTGACAGTCACTTAAATACTATAACACAGCTATCATGTGTCCCCTAGATTTTCTTTCTATACATCATAGCATCTTCCAATATTTGAGGGACTGTCACAGAGAAGAGGGGGGTCAACCTATGCTCCAAAGCACATAAAGGCAGGAAAAAAACAATGATTGGAAACTAACCAAGAAGAGAAGCAACCTGGAAGTAAGAAGCAACTTCCCAACAGTGAGGATAATTAACCAGTGGAACAGTTTTCCTTTAGCAGTTATATGTGCTCCATCACTGGAGAAGATCTCCAAGGTCCTTTCCAACTCTGTAATTCTATGTTCTATATTCTAAGTTGTCTTATTATTTTCTTATCGCCCATGATTGCTATTTGGGCTAGATATGCTTTGTTGCAGTCCATTCTCCTCATCTGTTTTCTTTATTCCACAGTTATTGTTATTGCAATCTGTCTAAGGAAAATATTCAATGCAAAATTAGTTCAATCTTTTTCAACCTCATGTTTCTCCTGGGATTGGGAGCTGCCGACATTACTGCTGGTTCAGTGCACACTAAATTTTGCATGAGTTCGCTCGCTTTTCTTGGACGCACATACACAGTTGCCCATAAATAAGTCTGTGCGTGTACAGAACATTAAAAAATGGGGGGGGGGGGAACATGCTGCGCCAACCGGGAAACTGGTTCAGAGGCATGGCAGGCTTAGGTCACTGACAATCCAAGCCGGCATACAACTACTGGTTCAGCCAAACTTCTGGAGGTAAACTTCTGGAGGCAAGCTGTTCCACTGATTGATTGTTCTCAATGTCAGGAAGTTTCTCCTCAGTTCTAAGTTGCTTCTCTCCTTGATTAGTTTCCACCCATTGCTTCTTGTTCTACCCTCAGGTGCTTTGGAGGATAGTTTGGCTCCCTCTTCTTTGTGGCAACCCCTCAAATATTGAAACACTTCTATTATGTCCTTCTTTTCATTAAACTAGACATACCCAGTTCCTGCAACTGTTCTTCATATGTTTTAGTCTCCAGTCCCCTAATCATCTTTGTTGCTCTTCTCTGCACTCTTTCTAGAGTCTCCACAACTTTTCTACATCGTGGTGATCAAAACTGAATGCAGGATTCCAAGTGTGGCCTTACCAAGGCCTTATAAAGTGGTATTAACGCTTTACGTGATCTTGATTCTATCCCTCTGCTTAGGTAGCCTAGAACTGTGTTGGCTTTTTTGGCAGCTGCTGCATATAAAAGATAGACTAGCAGTAATATACTGCATTAACATATTAATACAGAGGACCAATGAGATATAGCAAGTTCAACAAGGACTGCTATAAATCAAAGAGCTCCAAGTTGATCTTAAACCCTGTCCTTTATACTGTTCTTCTAACCACATACATGCTTCACAAGTTCACTAACTGTCACTTTCTGTGAACACCTGTGTACATTGCTTTCAATTCCTCATTTCCAACAGTTTCATTCTTCCTGTTTTAAACGAATCCATACACGTGCATATTTTGCAAAAAAAACCCATATTTCACAGTTAGCAACGGTTCAGCAGGATTACAAATATTTCTGGTAAATTTTGGAATCATCCTAGCTGAAACTTTGGTTCATATTTTTTTCTTCTGGGGTTTTCTATTATCCATAGGACTTATTGAATCTAATGGATCAATAGGCCATATTTCTTGATTCTCACAATACTATGTTCTATATTCTAAATTGTCTTATTATTTTCATATTGCCCAAGATTGTTGTTTGGGCTAGATTTGTTTTGTTGCAGTCCGTTATCCTCATCTGTTTTCTTCATTCCAGGTGAACAATTATTGTTATTGGAATCTGTCTAAGAAAAATATGCAATGCAAAATTAGTTCAATCTTTCTCTGCTGCATGTTTCTTCTGATCTCTGTCTTTAAAAAAATGGGGGGAAAAACATGCTGCGCCAACTGGGAAACTGGTTCAGAGGCGTGGCAGGCTCGGTCACAGGTGACCCAGGCTGGCAAACCACTACCAGTTCAGCTGAACCAGTCCGAACTGGTAGGAACTCACTTCTGTCTCTGCCTTTGTCGGCCCTGATCGTACCCACCTACATTTTGGTGCTTCAAGATGACTGAAATCTGACATGACCTGGGAGAGAATTGTATGAAAGGACTTTGAGGAAATGCTTTAATTACCAGACTTGGTGTACCTCCAAGCTTAATGAAGCTTAAAAGAGAACTTTCAGCTATCGGTTCAAGGCAAAGTTTGCAAATGTTGAAGAAAAACATCTTATTGTCATTGTAGCTTCTGTAGGAACAACTGAGGTTTGCCTCGTTGTGCTGATTGGCCTATTCATTTAATGCAAAGTTTGTTAAATCTCTCTCTGTCCCCACTTTTCTCTTGGCTTTTTCCTATCTGACTCTGAAAGGATGAACTTCACTGGCTTATTTTGGTGCTACAACCTGACTTAATTAGCAGGTCTTGCTCAAAAACGCATACAAGACTTTTGAAGAAGTATTTTTGTGCCATTTCTGGGTCTATCATTGTATGAATATGCTTAAGAGAAATGGGTATTTTTTTCCACTGATTAAATGCAGAGTTTGCTCACCTTGGTCAAGAATCCTGTACAGCAGTCCTCGGCTTACGACAGTTAACCTGCAGCGAAAAAAGTGACTTACGATGGATTTTTGCACTTATGACCTTTGCACCATTGGTCGCATGATCAAAATTTGGATTCTTGGCAACTGGCTCATATTTATGACAACAGCAGTGTCCCGGGGTCGCATGACCTCATTTTGTGACATTCCCACAAACGATGTCCATTATAACGGCACTGAAAAAAAGTGATTTATGATGGTTTTTCACACTTATGATCATTGTAGCATTCTTGCTCGCCCCGGCTCTCTTATGATCGCTCTCAGCAGCTTCTTGCTGGCCCCGGCGCATCCTTCGAAGTTGCCCTCCAAGCGCCAGCAGGCTTTGTGGTCTATGCGACCCCGGGGAGAGGCAGCAAGGAAGGCCTCAGTCAGTTCCCGGGCTCACATAGGGCGTGGCCTGCCGGCACTCGGCTGAGGCCTTTCTTGCCGTCGCTCCAGTCCCCAGCCTCACTTGGCTAGCTAAGCCACTTCAGCTCCATGCCAGGTGGGCCTAGTTGACTTGGTTGTCCCTGTGTGACTTCAGTCCAGATTACCTTCAGCGGAAGCATCTGGTCTGGTCGCTTGCAGCCTACATCCATTCCAGCACCCATCTCATCAGAAAGTAGCTGAATCTGCTGGCTGGTAAGAGTTTTTTCTTTTTCTTTATGCTTTTAATGTTTTTTAAAGAATATTTTATTGTTAATTTTTTTCAGGAAATTTGGTTGTTTTTAGGAAATGTTTTTTTAAAATTTATTGTTTTCAGGAAATGTTTCTTTTTTAGTTATTGTTTTTAGGATTCTTTTAATTTATTGCTTTTTAGGAAATGTTTTTTTTTTAATTTGTTTTCAGGAAATGTTTCTTAAAGAAATTTTATTGTTTGTTGGGAATGCTTTTTTTCAAAAAAAATATTGTTTTTAGGAAATGTTTTTTTAAAGAATTTTTATTGTTTTCAGGAAATATTTTATTTGTGATTAAATATCTTGCTTTTAAGCGTGCAGGCTGGTGCATGGTTTGCGAGATTATGTGTGTTTCTGTAGTGAGTGTGAATCACTATAGAAACAAACACACAAAATCTCTCCAAGGTGGCTTGCACCAACCTGCACATATAAAATCAACCATTTTGAGGTGCATAAACTTTATGTTATATGTGCATGTAAATAAAAATAAAATAAAAGTAATAACTTTTCTTAAAAAAAAACATTTCCTAGAAATGAAACCAGAATTTTTCCTTTGGGGACTAATGGAAAAAGAACTGGAGAAAAAATGTGGAACTTTGTTACTATATATGTTGACAGCAGCAAGACTATTATATCTGAAAAAATGGAAAGACACTTTGAATCATACTATGGAAGAATGTTGGCTGAAAGGGCAAAATTGACTTTTTTTGATTAAAGAAAAGAACATAAGTACTTTTGTTTCCACATGGAAACCTCTTCTGAACTTCATGCTTGATGTGGAAAAGAATGCAACTTTGATTTTGGGTTTTATAGATTACATTGATAGATCTTTATCAAAATGGTTGGTTCATATTATCATGGAAAAAGAAAATGCTGTGATTTGATGCTAATGCCTTTTTCTACTGCAACAGAGAGTTGGAAGTCAATGCTTCTTTTTCTTTTCTTCTTTCTACCCTTCCTCACTTCTCTTTTCACACTCCCTTCTCCCCTCACTGCTCTTTGTTTTCCTTTTGTATTCATAATACTTAATCACTAAATAATTTTTTTTAAAAAAAGAAGTGAACTGAGCTTATTACTGATAAAGCTTGGATGATTTATGCTTTTTCAATCAATCAATCAATCAATCAATCAATCAATCAGAATAGAGCTGGAAGGGACCTCGGAGGTCTTCTAGTCCAGCCCCCTGCTCAAGCAGGAGGAGACCCTCTACCATTTCAGACAAGTGGTTGTCCAGTCTCTTCTTAAAAGCCTCCAATGATGAGGCATCTACGCTTTTTGGTTTAATCCCAAATGTGCTGCTTTAGTATTGAGACTTTTCTCAAAATTGCCCCTTGATCCATGGGCAAAATTCACTAGAAAATCAAACTACGGGTCAGTGTAGGCATTTCCTGGAGTTCAAGGTTTCTCAAATCAGTTTGCTAAGCTGAGGTTCATGGCCAAGATGTTCAGTACATAGCAGGAAGGAGAACACCCTGATTAAATGGTTTGGTTCTCGGTGTTCTTTATGCTTGTCCCTGCAGGCGTTTCCTTGTCAAGGTAACAGGGTCCATTCACGAGAGAGTGATGTTCTCCTTTTAAACAATGTTGAGATAATTTTATGTAGCCTGCCTAAAAAATGGTCTGCAGGAAAGCAACCATGATTAAAGAGAAGGATCAAAACAGAACAAGACCTTGACCAGAATCCGATTGTGCTGCAGGGTCAGGAGTAGGAGCTGGTGGAGGAGAACATTTCAACGTTGGATGGTCCAACAGTGGAGGGGCCCATATGATGAGTTGGGGGCGCTTCTTCGTGGCTTCTGATGAGCGACGTGGGAAGTGGGGGCAAGTAGTGCAAATAGCTCCTTGTTTAGCATCCCCGCCTTCTAGAGATGCTTGAGGGCTCACTAATCCAGCAGGTCAGAGGCAAAAGAGCATTTGGGAAACAAGATGAGCATCTCTTGCGCCTCTGAAGTTTGAGGATCTGCAAAGAAAGTTGGAATGCCCTCATTTTTTTATCTTGCTCTTATCTTCTGAATTTAACATACACCTTTACTTGAAAGGTGCTGGTTCTTCATTAGAGAAGAATATACTGATATCACATCTCTTTTCTCCTAGGTTGCTCCTGTGGGCACACCAAAATTTCCAATAGGGAAACATTTTCCTTTGTACATTTTTAATGTAGACCCATGGCTCTTCATGAGATAAGATCAATTGATGATTAGGGGACTGGAGACTAAAACATAGGAAGAACGGTTGCAGGAACTGGGTATGTCTAGTTTAAGAGAAAGAAGGACTAGGGGAGACATGATAGCAGTCTTCCAATATCTCAGAGGTTGCCACAAAGAAGAGGGAGTCAAACTATTATCCAAAGCAGCCAAGGGTAGAACAAGAAGCAATGGGTGGAAACCAATCAAGAGAGAAGCAACTTAGAACTGAGGAGTTAGACATCCTGACAGTTAGAATAATTAATCAGTGGAACAAAAGTTGCCTGCAGAAGTTGTGAATGCCCCAACACTGGAAGTCTTTAAGAAGATGTTGGATAGGCATTTGTCTGAAACGGTATAGGGTTTCCTGCCTAGGCAGGGGGTTGGACTAGAAGACCTCCAAGGTCCCTTCCAACTCTGCTATTGTATTGTATTGTATTGTATTGTATTGTATTGTATTGTATTGTATTGTATTGTATTGTAACGAAAATAATCCACTATTTTTAGAAAATTAAGTTCAAAGTAAAATATTTCCATAAAATAATGTTACCTTTCTTTTTTCCTCAATTATGCCTTTTACACATCAACAATAATGACAGCAGGGAAAGGTAGAATTTCTACCTACCAGTCTTGTCCAACTCACAGGGACAGTGCTCATCCCCCTCAATTGGCGAGGGAGCTAGCGTTGTCCAAAGACATTTTCCTTGTTCATGTGGCCAGCCTGGTTGTATGCCGAAGGCACACGGAACACCCTTCCTTTCCCACCAAAGTGGTACCTATTAGTCTACTCACATTTGAATGCTTTTGAACTGCTAAATCGGCAGGACTCAACGTACAACCACAATTCAGCCCATATTTCCTGTTGCTAAGGGAGACACTTCTGAAATGACTTTTGTCCCATCTTATGACCTTCCTTGCCATAGTTGTTGAGTAAAACATTGCAGTGGTTGGGATAATAACATGGCATAACAGCGCATCTGTCTTCCCTATTGACATTGTTTGTGGGAATGTCAGAAAATGAGGTCATGCGACCCCGGGACACTGCTGTTGTCATAAATATGAGCCAGTTGCCAAGAATCCAAATTTTGATCATGCAACCAATGGTGCAAAGGTCATAAGTGTGAAAAGCTATCATACATCACTTTTTTCGCTGCAGGTTAACTGTCGTAAGCCGAGGACTGCTGTACAGGATTCTTGACCAAGGTGAGCAAACTCTGCATTTAATCAGTGGGAAAAAATACCCATTTCTCTTAAGCTTATTCATACTTAAGGATACAACCAGAAATGGCACAAAACTACTTCTTCAAAAGTCTTGTATGCGTTTTTGAGCAAGACTTGCTAATTAAGTCAGTTGTAGCACCAAAATAAGCCAGTGAGGTTCATCCTTTCAGAGTTAGGAAAAAGCCAAGAGAAAAGTAGGGACAGAGAGAGATTTAACAAACTTTGCATTAAATGAATAGGGCAATCAGCACAACGAGGCAAACCTCAGTTGTTCCTACAGAAGCTACAATGACAATAAGATGTTTTTCTTCAACATTTGCAAACTTTGCCTTGAACCGATAGCTGAAAGTTCTCTTTTAAGCTTCATTAAGCTTGGAGGTACACCAAGTCTGGCAATTAAAGCATTTCCTCAAAGTCCTTTCGTACAATTCTCTCCCAGGTCATGTCAGATTTCAGTCATCTTGAAGCACCAAAATGTAGGTTGGGTATGATCAGGGCAGACAAAGGCAGAGACAGAAGTGAGTTCCTACCAGTTCGGACTGGTTCAGCTGAACTGGTAGTGGTTTGCCAGTCTGGGTCACCTGTGACCGAGCCTGCCACACCTCTGAACCAGTTTCCCAGTTGGCGCAGCATGTTTTTCCCCCCATTTTTGAAAAGACAGAGATCAGAAGAAACATGCAGCAGAGAAAGATTGAACTTATTTTGCATTGCATAATTAACAATACAATACAATAGTAGAGTTGGAAGGGACCTTGGAGGTCTTCTAGTCCAACCCCCTGCCTAGGCAGGAAACCCTATACCGTTTCAGACAAATGCCTATCCAACATCTTCTTAAAGACTTCCAGTGTTGGGGCATTCACAACTTCTGGAGGCAAGCTGTTCCACTCATTAAATGTTCTCACTGTCAGGAAATTTCTCCTCAGTTCTAAGTTGCTTCTCTCCTTGTTTAGTTTCCACCCAATGCTTCTTGTTCTACCCTCAGGTGCCTTGGAGAATAGTTTGACTCCCTCTTCTTTGTGGCAACCCCTGAGATATTGGAACTGTTAGATATTAGCATATATCGGGGGAAGTCTCCTCTCTAGTCCACTGCTACAGCGGGAAACAGGTATCGTTCTGATTGGTCGAGGGGCGTACCCGATCCCTATAAAAGGGGAACCCTCCGACCACAGAGCAAGCTGGATCACTACTACTATTAATAAAGAGCTGATAAGTCACTCCGTGTCCGCAGTCTGTTCTCTCGTTGCCCAGATCCAACATTGGCGACGAAGGTGGGATCGAGAGGCAGATAGGACGAAGAACGCTACCTCCAGAATCTCCGGATTTGATCCAGCCCAGGAATTCGGCAGAAATTCCGGCAGCCATCTCAGGTTACCGCAGCGCGGCAGATTCAAACAAAAGAAGATGGCGATGCACACTCCCCCCGCTCCATTCGACCCAGCGAACGACGAATGGGAAGCCTTCATGATTCGTTTCGAGTGTTTTCTCGAAGCGAACGAATACACGGGGATCACCGACGCCCGGAAGAAAAACATCTTCCTCGGCTACTGCGGGAAAGAAGTCTTCAACACGGCCAGAGACCTCACCGCGCCCACTCCAATACAGGCAGTATCATGGACGGCGTTGCAACAGGCTCTACAGACCCATTACGTGCCAAAACCTTCCCGCCATGTTTGCCAAAAGGAATTCAACACGCGGAACCAGAAGGCGGGAGAATCAATCAATCAATATGTTGCAGCCCTACGTAAAGCAGCAACTCACTGCGAGTTCAGGGATCTGGACGAGCATATCTTAGCGCAGCTCATCTGTGGGTTAAGAGACATTTCACTACAGAAGAAGCTGTTGGCAAACCCGAATTTAACCCTACAGATAGCTCTAAATGAAGCAAGAGCGTCAGAGTCAGCAGAGAAATCATCGGTAACCATACAACGAGGTTTCAGCGTAAACCAGCCAGTACCAAGGCAAACCAGAGTTCACTACGAGGACACAAGTCCCGACTATGAGGATCCCGAGTTCGAGGACAGCCACCTGATGCGGAGCAGTCACATGAGGCCTGGGGGGAGACCCGGATCCCGTTTGCCGCCCTGCGCAAGCTGCGGAGGGAATCACCCCAGGTCTACCTGTAGGTTCAGGAACGTTGTTTGTTCGCACTGCAACAAACTTGGGCACATCGCACGAGTGTGCCGGAGCGAAGTCCCTGCCTCACGGCAGCCACCCATGTACCGCCAACAGAAGCCCAACCCAGGGGCTTGGCGAAATCAAAAAGGGCGCCCAGAGAGAAATCCACAAGTTTTTACCCAGAGAGAAAATTCCCAAAGAGCTGAGCGAACGTATCCCCAGAGAGACTACACACAAAGAGCTGAGAGAGCGTTCTATCAAGACACTCAACGAGAGTATTTTCAGGATACAGATGATGAGATAGAGTTGACCCAGAGAGAGGAATTGCGAACGTATCTCACATCAATAAGCCAGGTCCGCACCAAGCGGCCTAAAAAGCTGAAAGTCACAGTCCTCTTGGAGGGCTCACCTTGTGAGCTGGAAGTTGACACAGGATCGTCCCTGACGATCATTTCATGGGCATCCATGAAACAGGCTATCCCTAGCCTCAAAAAGAGCCAACTACGCGTTCCAGACATCCTGCTACGAGACTACCAGGGGAACCGAGTCCCCATCGTAGGCCAAGGCACGTTCCAGATCCGTTTCAAGGACATCGTAGCCCAGCTGCCCGTAACCATCGCCAGCGCACTATTACAAAACCTCCTAGGACTGGATTGGTTCGAATCCTTGGGGCTAGAAGTCACCGGAATCAACGCCGTGGAAAACAGCAGCGCTGAGCAGATTTTTAAGGAGTTCGAGGATGTGTTCAGCCCCGGTCTTGGTAAGTATGTGGGTAAACCGATATCATTCAATTTAGATCCCAAAGTGGCGCCAATCCGACTTAAACCGAGACGAGTGCCCTTTGCACTCCGCCCCAAAATAGATAAGGAAATAGATAAGTTAGTGGAGCAAGGAATCCTTGAGCCGGTGGATCACGCGCGCTGGGAAACACCCATCGTGACCCCAGTCAAACCAGACGGATCAGTCCGCATCTGCGCGGACTATAAATGCACAATTAATGTCGCGGTACAACAGAGCGCATATCCTGTGCCTGTAGTACAGCACTTATTGCATTCGTTGGGGCCAGGAAAGGTATTTGCTAAATTAGACATGGCACAAGCTTACCAGCAACTGCCAGTTGATAGCACCACAGCGGAGGCCCAAATTATAGTGACGCATAGAGGAGCATTCAAATGCAACCGGCTACAATTCGGTGTGAGTATTGCCCCAGGATTGTTCCAGAGCGTCATGGAACGACTTTTGCAAGGGATACCGGGAGTCGTCCCCTATTTTGACGACATCTTGGTGTCCGCTGCAAACGAGGAGCAATTAAATAAAAGAGTCAGAACTGTTTTGGCCAGAATCAGAGAAAAGGGTCTCCGCCTCAAAAAGGAAAAATGCCAAATTAACGTTCCTAGCGTAGAATTCCTGGGTTATAGAATCGATGGTCAGGGAATACACCCCACTTCTAAGAAAATTAAGGCGATCCAGGACGCCCCCACACCACGAAATCAGACCGAGTTGCAGGCCTTCCTCGGACTACTTAACTTCTACAGCGTCTTTCTGAGGCAGAAGGCGACCGTTGCTGAGCCACTACACCGTCTACTCCAGAGGAACGCACCATGGAAATGGGGACGATCCGAAGCTGCAGCTTTCGCCGGAGTAAAGCGCCTGCTCACCACTGACTCACTGCTTGTCCAATACAGCCAGACCCTACCGCTGGTATTGACCTGCGACGCATCACCCTTTGGAGTTGGAGCAGTCCTCAGCCACAGGATGCCTGACGGAAAAGAAGCACCCATCGCCTTCTACTCCAGGACTCTTTCATCGGCCGAGAGGAATTACAATCAAATGGACAGGCGGAGAGAATGGTGCAATTCACAAAAGAGGCCCTCGCTAGGATGGGTCCAGGTGATTGGCAAACACGCATTGACCATTACCTCTTAATTCAGCATATCACCCCAAGTGCAACGACGGGTAGGAGCCCCGCTGAACTACTCATGGGCCACCGTCTACGGTCTCACCTGGACCGTCTTCACCCAAATTACTCTGCCACAGCTCCCCCAGACTCCACAAGCAAAATTCGGTCTTTTAGCATAGGGGATTCAGTATACGCCCACAACTATGCAGGGGGAACATTGTGGATGCCGGCAAAGGTCATTGGCATCATGGGTCCACGATCGTATCTGCTGGAGCTGGAAGATGGGCGGAACTGGAAAAGGCACATCGATCAACTTCGGGGTCGCCTAGCACACTCAGACCTTCGAAACGAAGACGAGAGTTTCCTGCCAACGGAAAGTCAGCCACGCGAGAGCCCCATCATAGAGAACTACGACACGAGCGAACCCAGGTCGGAACAAGAGATCGAGCACGAAGCAGAGCAAACCCCAGACAACGCAACCGAGCACACTCCGGAACGCCCTAGCAACGAAGGCACGAAACCTCCCGAACGTGAAACAGAAAAAGCATCCAATCCTGCAACCACTTCTAACCAACCCGAACTGCGACACTCCTCCCGAGTAAGGCAAACCCCAACATACCTAAAAGACTATGTTACCAACCGCAACGTTCCGTCTAGGAGGGGAGGGTGTTAGATATTAGCATATATCGGGGGAAGTCTCCTCTCTGGTCCGCTGCTACAGCGGGAAACAGGTATCGTTCTGATTGGTCGAGGGGCGTACCCGATCCCTATAAAAGGGGAACCCTCCGACCACAGAGCAAGCTGGATCACTACTACTATTAATAAAGAGCTGATAAGTCACTCCGTGTCCGCAGTCTGTTCTCTCGTTGCCCAGATCTAACAGGAACACTGCTATCATGTCTCCCCTAGTCCTTCTTTATCTTAAGCTAGACATACCCAGTTCCTGCAACCGTTCTTCATATGTTTTAGTCTCCAGTCCCCTAATCATCTTTGTTGCTCTTCTCTGCACTCTTTCTAGAGTCTCCACATCTTTTTTACATCGTGGCAACCAAAACTGAATGCAGTATTCCAAGTGTGGCCTTACCAAGGCATTATAAAGTGGTATTAACACTTCACGTGATCTTGATTCTATCCCTCTGTTGATGCAGCCTAGAACTGTGTTGGCTTTTTTGGCAGCTGCTTCACACTGCTGGCTCATATTTAAATGGTTGTCCACTAGGACTCCAAGATCCCTTTCATAGTTACTACTACTGAGCAAGGTATCACCTATACTGTACTTGCGCATTCCATTTTTGTTGCCTAAATGTAGAACCTTACTCTTTTCACCATTGAATTTCATTTTGTTAGATAGTGCCCAATGTTCAAGTTTGTCAAGATCCTTCTGTATCTTAAGCCTATCTTCTGGAGTGTTGGCTATTCCTGCCAGCTTGGTATCATCTGCAAATTTGATGAGTTCCCCATTTATTCCCTCATCCAAATCATTGATGAAGATGTTGAAGAGTACTGGGCCTAAAACAGAGCCTTGGGGTACTCCACTGCATACTTCCCTCCACGTAGATGCAGTTCCATTGAGAGCTACACGTTGAGTGCGGTTGGTCAGCCAGTTACGAATCCATCTGGTGGTGATGCTGTCTAACCCACATTATTCTACTTTATCTAGTAGTAGGTTATGGTCTACCTTATCAAAAGTCTTACTGAAGTCCAAGTAAACTATATCGACGGCATTCCTCTGGTCCACTAATTTTGTCACATTATCAAAGAATGCAATAAGATTAGTCTGGCATGATCTGTTTTTGACAAATCCATGTTGGCTTTTGGCTATTACTTTGTTTGCTTCTAGGTGTTCGCAAATTCGTTGCTTGATTATTTTTTCCAGAATCTTTCCTGGTATTGAGGTCTAAAGTGCTGATAGGTCTGTTGTTTCCTGGATCTATTTTCTTCCCTTTTTTGAAGATGAGAACCACATCAGCTCTTTTCCAGTCCCCTGGTAGTTCCCCGGTGCTCCAGGATCTCTGAAAGATATAACTCAGTGGTTCTGAGATCTCGTCTGCTAGTTCCTTCAGAACCCTGGGGTGTAATCTATCCAGTCCTGGTGATTTGAACTCGTCTAGGGTAGACAGGTGCTCACTTACCATTTTCTTCCCTATTTCAATTTGTGTTCCTAATCTGATTTTTGTGGTGCTGCTTTTGATAGGTTGGACTGTTTTATCCCTTTGTGTAAAGACAGATGCAAAACATGATAGTTAATTAAATAGTTCTGCTTTCTCCCTGTTGCTTGTCACCTTCTTGCCACTTTCTCCTAGCAATGGACCAATTGTTTCCTTAACTTTTTTCTTGTTTTTAACATGTTGGAAGAAGCTTTTTTTGTTAATTTTTACTTTTGTGGCAATCAGTGGACAATCAATCAGTGGAACAGCTTGCCTCCAGAAGTTGTGAATGCCCCAACACTGGAAGTCTTTGAGAAGATGTTGGATAGCCATTTGTCTGAAATGGTACAGGGTTTCCTGCCTAGGCAGGGGGTTGGACTAGAAGACCTCCAAGATTCCTTCAAACTCTGCTATTGTATTGTATTATGTCTATTCATTTCTAATGTTCCAAATTATTAGAAACAATAAAACACTGACCTTAAAGTAAGAATTTTTGCTTGTGTTGTTGTCTTTGTTTCCTATTGGAATTTTCTTATGACAGTATTATGGATTTGTTCCTCTGGTCGCGCTCAGAAGGTCAGATGAGGTAGTCATAACTCTTCCGCCCTTGTTCTTAACACTGGTACACCCCAGGGTTGCGTGCTGAGCCCCTTAATTTTTGGCCATTAAAAGCAATGGCTGAAGAGCCAACATTGGCAGGCCGATTGATTGGTGTATTATAGGGGAATGATTTGGATTGGCCACAAAGTCGCCTGCATTAGAACTGGTCCAGGGCTAAGGTAGAGCTTTTGAAATGGGTCAAGCTGCTTTAAATGCAGAAGATTCAAGGAAAAACACCAGTAAAGAAAGGTTGCAAGAATGTGGTTTTTGTACTAATCAAAGACATCCTGGTGGAGGGATTCCCTTTCAATTTTAATCTCCTGGATTTCTTCAGAAAGGACACAGAACTCTACCGAGTGTTTGGGTGTTTTCCCCTCATTTGTCAGGAAAGGGAATCATGGATGCTCTTCGCACTTCCTTGTTTTGAAACATAATAATAAAGATTGATCAGTGAGATAAATAAAATAACTGTCAGCCTTCTACCATTCCGCACATCAACCTGCAAGAAAGGAAAACGGGCGCAGCACATCAAACACGTTACCCACAGTTGAATTTAAATGCAGACATTTATTCAGTTGCCAAAGTACAGAAACAGCAGAACGACACTTGCAGAATGGGAGAAAAGAGAGAGAAGGAGAGGAGGTCAAAGAAAGCAGAAGGGGGATTATGGACCAGCTGGTGGGAAAGGCCAGAAGCATACATCTGCAAGGAAGGTCCATGATGGATGAGAGCAAAACTCAAAAGAGTATTTTAAGGAAGCTCGTTGCAAAGATCAGTTGAGCAACATTTAACCTCCTTTTGGGGGGTTGATTTTGCACATGTTTGGGCACATCCATTTTCCACAACTGGGAAGGAAGCAGAAAACAAGACAATTATTTACAGAGGTATACTGAACCAGAGGTGGTATTCAGCAGGTTCTCACCAGTTCTGGAGAACCGGTAGCGGAAAGTTTGAGTATTTTGGAGAACTGGTAAATACCACCTCTGACTGGCCCCATCCCCATCTACTCTCTGGCTCCAGCTAATTGAGAGGAAATGGGGATTTTACAGTATCCTTCCCCTGGAGTAGGGAGGGAATGGAGATTTTACATTATCCTTCCCCTGCCACACCCACCAAGCCATGCCCAGAGAACCGGCAGTAAAAATTTCTGAATCCCACCACATATTCATGCATTTCCTCCCAGTAGGAGTGCAGACCTCCTTCCTCCTGTACTGAATACTTGGGAGTAAATTATTAAACAAGCATTCTGGGGAAGGTCCTCCTCCCTTGGATATTTCATGGCTTAATCCACAAGGTCCAAAGTTGGTCATGGAACACCCAGATCTCCAGACTTTTCCTCCCTCCTGTCTTTCAAAAATGTTCCCCCAGGTCGAATCTTGGCTGCTCCTATGATAGATGGGGCTCCCATATTCCAAGCTTTTCCGGCACCCCTGAGACTGTCTGGCAGCAGGCCATAACTTCAGGGCACAGACAGGCCCTATATGACCTCCAATTCTTGGCTGCATTTGGGAGCTCTGGTTTCCATACAAGAAGAAAAGTTGTGAAAAACGAAAGGAACTTTGCTTACTAGTTACTGCTGGGGACAAAATATGCTTCAAATTGTAACAGTATGTTTCTCTTGCGGCACAAGATATTATGATATTATCCCAGTAGTAACACAACAGACTCATGACTGGATAAAAGAAACAAAAGAGAGCACACTTATTTTGATATTTCTTTCATCTTGTGCAATCATGTATTAGATCGTAGATTATCTCTGTAGAATAAAGTCAGCCTGGAAAACATGATTAGAAAGATAATAGTATAGTCTGCAAACAAGGAGTCTGTGGGGTCCAGTCCCACCTGAACCAAGAAATCCACACCTGTCAAACTTTCTCTCCCCCCAACCCATTTCTCTGGGTCCTTGTTCAGGGGAAAATGGTATTTGAGCATGAAAAGAGCATTTGGTTTGTTTACCATCTTGGGTTAATAATAAATATAAAGAAGGTGAGATTGAAAAAAAAGCAACTTTTCTGAAAGAGGTCATAAAGTGTCAGCAGGTGAGACCTGAGAGGTTGGTCTCTGTTTGGAGCCTGTTTAATCCTAAAATCCCAGAAATGGCAACCAAACTCAGGTTGATGTCAAAGAAAATCCATTATTGACTTTAAGGTGGCACCTCTGATCCCCTTTTGCCATACACGTGAAAAAACTCAGCTTTAGTAAAGTCAGAGGGACGGAGAGGGAGGATTAAGTCAATGAGATATTTTTTGTTAGATCTGGGCAACGAGAGACAGACTGCGGACACGAAGTGACTTAACAGCTCTTTATTAGTAATAGTAGTGATCCAGCTTGCTATGTGGTCGGAGGGTTCCCCTTTTATAGGGATCGGGTACGCCCCTCGACCAATCAGAACGATACCTGTTTCCCGCTGTAGCAGCGGACCAGAGGGGAGACTTACTACGATATATGCTAATATCTAACACCCCTCCCCTCCTAGATGGAATGTTGCGGTAGGTAACATAGTCTTTTAGGTATGTGGGTGTTTGTCTTGCTCGGGAGGAGTGTCATAGTTCGGGTTGGTTAGAAGTGGTTGCAGGATCGGGTGCTTTTCCTGTTTCACGTTCGGGAGTTTTTGTGCCTTCGTTGCTAGGGCGTTCTGGAGTCTGTTCGGTTGCGTTGTCTGGAGTTTGCTCTGCTTCGTGTGTGTTTTCTTGTTCCAAGCTTGGTTCGCAGGTGTCGTAGTTTTCTATGATGGGGCTCTCGCGTGGCTGACTTTCTGTAGGCAGGAAGATCTCGTCTTCGTTTCGAAGGTCTGAGTGCGCTAGGCGACCCCGAAGTTGATCGATGTGCCTTTTCCAGTTCCGCCCATCTTCTAGTTCCAGCAGATACGATCGTGGACCCGTGATGCCAATGACCTTTGCCGGCATCCACAATGTTCCCCCTGCATAGTTGTGGGCGTATACTGAATCCCCTATGCTGAAAAGACCGAATTTTGCTTGTGGAGTCTGGGGGAGCTGTGGCAGAGTAATTTGGGTGAAGACGGTCCAGGTGAGACCGTAGACGGCGGCCCATGAGTAGTTCAGCGGGACTCCTACCCATCGTTGCGCTTGGGGTGATGTGCTGAATTAGGAGGTAATGGTCAATACGTGTTTGCCAATCACCTGGACCCATCCTAGCGAGGGCCTCTTTTGCAAATCGCACCATTCTCTCCGCCTGTCCGTTTGATGCCGGATGGAATGGTGCGACGAGGGCATGCCGAATTCCCTGACCTGCTAAAAACGTTTCGAAATGCATGGCCGTGAATTGGGGCCCGTTATCAGAGACCAGGAGGTCGGGCAGGCCATGAGTGGCGAAAAGTCGCCGTAGAACCTTAATGACTGCCTCTGCCGTGGTTGAAGTCATTAGGACTACATCTAGCCATTTTGAGTATGCATCCACAACTATAAGGAAAGTCTGACCTTGGAATGGCCCTGCGAAGTCGATGTGTATTCGCGACCAGGGTGCTTTAGGTTTCTCCCATTCTGTGGCGGGCGCTTCCGGGGGTGCTGGTCTCGATTCCTGGCATGGGTCGCAAGTGGCCACCCACTCCTCTATTTCTTTGTCCATGTTTGGCCACCAAACGTAACTTCTTGCTAACGCCTTCATTCTAACAATCCCCGGATGACCCACATGTAAAGCATCTAATACATTCCTACGTAAAACATACGGAATAACAACTCGATCCCCCCACAATAAACAACCTTGTAACACTGAGAGTTCGTCCCGTTTTGACCAAAACATTTTGAATTCCGGGCCCACGTTGCCCTTCGGCCACCCCCTCCAAACCCAAGTTTGAACTTGCTTTATTACATTGTCTTTAGATGAGAACCTTGCAACGTCGTATGAAGAAACCGGTCCAGAGTCCAAACAGTCAATGAGCAATACCGGTACTTCTGGAGTGGGGTCTGGCAGAATGTCAGGTAATGGGCAACGGCTGAGTGTGTCTGCGTGTCCGAGAGTGGAGCCCGGTCGATGAATCAATTTGTATGAGTACGCAGCCAGGAAAACAGTCCACCTGGTCATGCGTGGAGAAAGGGAGACCGGAGTGGGGCGGTTTCCCGCCAAAAGTCCCAACAACGGTTTGTGATCTGTAATTAGTTCAAAATCGTGGCCGTAGAGGTATTCGTGGAAACGCTTTACTCCAGCTACAGCAGCCAGCGCTTCCCTGTCCATTTGGCTGTAATTCCTTTTGGCCGATGACAGAGTTTTGGAGTAGAAGGCGATGGGTGCTTCTTTTCCGTCGGGCATCCTGTGGCTGAGGACTGCTCCAACTCCGAAGGGTGATGCGTCGCAGGTCAATACCAGCGGTAGGGTCTGGCTGTATTGGACAAGCAGTGAGTCAGTGGTGAGCAGGCGCTTTACCCCGGCGAAAGCTGCAGCTTCGGATCGTCCCCATTTCCATGGTGCGTTCCTCTGGAGTAGACGGTGTAGTGGCTCAGCAACGGTCGCTTTCTGCCTCAGAAAAACGCTGTAGAAATTAAGTAGTCCGAGGAAAGCCTGCAACTCGGTCTGATTTCGTGGTGTGAGGGCGTCCTGGATCGCCTTAATTTTCTTTGAAGTGGGGTGTATTCCCTGACCATCGATTCTATAACCCAGGAATTCTACGCTAGGCACGTTAATTTGGCATTTTTCCTTTTTAAGGCGGAGACCCTTTTCTCTGATTCTGGCCAAAACAGTTCTGACTCTTTTATTTAATTGCTCCTCGTTTGCAGCAGACACCAAGATGTCGTCAAAATAGGGGACGACTCCCGGTATCCCTTGCAAAAGTCGTTCCATGACGCTCTGGAACAATCCTGGGGCAATACTCACACCGAATTGTAGCCGGTTGCATTTGAATGCTCCTCTATGCGTCACTATAGTTTGGGCCTCCGCTGTGGCGCTATCAACTGGCAGTTGCTGGTAAGCTTGTGCCATGTCTAACTTAGCAAATACCTTTCCTGGCCCCAACGAGTGCAATAAGTGCTGTACTACAGGCACAGGGTATGCGCTCTGTTGTAGCGCGACATTAATTGTGCATTTATAGTCCGCGCAGATGCGGACTGATCCGTCTGGTTTGACTGGGGTCATGATGGGTGTTTCCCAACGCGCGTGATCTACCGGCTCAAGGATTCCTTGCTCCACTAACTTATCTATTTCCTTATCTATTTTTGGGCGGAGTGCAAAAGGCACTCGTCTCGGTTTAAGTCGGATTGGCGCCACTTTGGGGTCTAAATTGAATGATATTGGTTTACCCACATACTTACCAAGACCGGGGCTGAACACATCCTCGAACTCCTTAAAAATCTGTTCAGCACTGCTGTTTCTCACGGCGTTGATTCCGGTGACTTCTAACCCCAGGGCTTCAAACCAATCAAGCCCCAGAAGGTTCTGTAATGGCGCGCTGGCGATGGTCACGGGCAGCTGGGCTTCGATGTCCTTGAAACGGATGTGGAATGTGCCTTGGCCCACGATGGGGACTTGGTTCCCCTGGTAGTCTCGTAGCAGGACGTCTGGAGCGCGTAGTTGGCTCTTTCTGAGGCTAGGGATAGCCTGTTTCATGGATGCCCATGAAATAATCGTCAGGGTCGATCCTGTGTCAACTTCTAGCTCGCAGGGTGAGCCCTCCAAGAGGACTGTGACTCTCAGCCTTTTTGGCCGCTCAGGGCGGACCTGATGTATTGTGGTGAGATACGTTCGCAACTCCTCTCTCTGGGTCAACTCTATCTCATCGTCTACATCCTGAAAATACTCTCGTTGAGCGTCTTGATAGAACGCTCTTTCAGCTCTTTGTGTGTATTCTCTCTGGGGATACGCTCGCTCAGCTCCTTGTGAGTAATCTCTCTGGGGATACGCTCGTTCAGCTCTTTGGAAATTTTCTCTCTGGGTAAACACCTGTGGATTTCTCTCTGGGCGCCCTTTTTGATTTTGCCAAGCCCCTGGGTTGGGCTTCTGTTGGCGGTACATGGGTGGCTGCCGTGAGGCAGGGACTCCGCTCCGGCACACTCGTGCGATGTGCCCAAGTTTGTTGCAGTGCGAACAAACAACGTTCCTGAACCTACAAGTAGACCTGGGGTGATTCCCTCCGCAGCTTGCGCAAGGCGGCAAACGGAATCCAGGTCTCCCCCCAGGCCTCAAGTGACTGCTCTGCATCAGGTGACTGTCCTCGAACTCAGGATTCTCGGAGTCGGGGCTTGTGTCCTCGTAGTGTACTCTGGTTTGTCTTGGTGCTGGCTGGTTTACGTTGGCCCCTCGTTGTATGGTCACCGATTATTTCTCCGCTGACTCTGACGCTCTTGCTTCGTTTAGCGCTATCTGTAGGGTTAAATTCGCGTTTGCCAGCAGCTTCTTTTGTAGCAAAATGTCTCTTAACCCACAGATGAGCTGCGCTAAAATGTGCTCGTCCAGATCCCTGAACTCGCAGTGAGTTGCTGCTTTTTGTAGGGCTGCAACATATTGATTTATGGATTCTCCCGCCTTCTGGTTCCTCGTGTTGAATTCCTTGTGGCAGACATGGTGGGAAGGTTTTGGCGCGTAATGAGTTTGCAGAGCCTGTTGCAACGCCGTCCACGATACTGCCTGTATTGGAGTAGGCGCGGTGAGGTCTCTGGCCGTATTGAAGACTTCCTTTCCGCAGTAGCCGAGGAAGATGTTTTTCTTCCGGGCGTCGGTGATCCCCGTGTATTCATTCGCTTCGAGGAAACACTCGAAACGAATCATGAAGGCTTCCCATTCGTCGTTTGCTGGGTCGAAAGGAGCAGGGGGAGCATGCATCGCCATCTTCTCTGTTTGAATTTGCCGCGCTGCGGTGATCTGAGATGGCTGCCGGAATTTCTGCCGAATTCCTGGGCTGGATCAAATCCGGAGATTCTGGAGGTAGCGTTCTTCGTCCTATCTGCCTCTCGATCCCACCTTCGTCGCCAATGTTAGATCTGGGCAACGAGAGACAGACTGCGGACACGAAGTGACTTATCAGCTCTTTATTAATAGTAGTAGTGATCCAGCTTGCTCTGTGGTCGGAGGGTTCCCCTTTTATAGGGATCGGGTACGCCCCTCGACCAATCAGAACGATACCTGTTTCCCGCTGTAGCAGCGGACCAGAGGGGAGACTTACTACGATATATGCTAATATCTAACATTTTTCATCACATTCCCAAGATTAATCCCATGACTGAATTCAATTTGCAAAGGAACCTCTACTTTCAGAGGCAGTCTACCCCAGAATAACAGCTGGGCCAGCCACTGTCTCATCTTGGGGCTTCTCTTCAAATTGAGAAGACCTATTCCCACCTAAAGGCCTACCATGGACCCTCCTTATGCAGAACAGAACAGGGAGAAAATCCCACCACCAGAATGGAGCACAACGGCTTCAAATACCAAACTTCCCTCAATCTGTCTTTGATCATCATCTGAAATCAAAGGTTCAGGAGCCTACCTGGGTTCTTGCACATGAGTGCCACTAACAACAACGCAAATAGCAAAGCTTTCATCTTGCAATATTCTCCCCAGCCTTCAAAGTGTAGCCCAGGATGGGAGAAAACAGTTATATATACCACTACCCCACCTCGTGGGGGCTGGAGGTGCAGGTTTAAGAGGGGGAGGACGTATGTCTAGTAAATGTTGGAAGTGTAACCAAGAACCTGGCACATATTATCAGCTGTGGTGGACGTGTGCTAAAGCAAGAAAACTTTGGCCAAAAATACACATGTGGCAAGAAAAGATGTTAGGAAAACATGTTGATCTAAAACCTGAACTTTTTTTTTTATTAGACATAGTACCAGAAAAGTTTGATAAACAAAGTGCATATCTAAAATCGCATGTATTAACAGCAGTGAGGGTCGTATTTGCTCAGCATTGGAAAAATGAAGAAATGCCACCAGATGATGAGATAATTAAGAAGATGTTGGACTGTGCAGAAATGGAGAGACTTACTTTGAAGATCAAAGGGAAAGAAGATACAGAATACTACCAAACATGGAATCTATTTTATCAATGGCTGGAAAAAACGTGGTAAAGATTAGGAATATAATTTGTATTGTTAAGCAGACAAAACAACCCAGAGAACACGATGTTTACTAAACACTAATTAAATGTAATAGTAGAAAATTAATAAAACTTTATTTAAAAGAGAAGGGGGAGGGGGGAGAATTGGGAAAGAAGGGAAACTGGAAAAGACCCAATGAAAAAGCAACCAGTCTCTGTCTTGAAGATGGAAGGTACCATTCCACACGCAATAGATGAGCTCCTCTACAATTGCCATCTCTTCCTGGATTTATTGAAGGGAGCACAACCTGCGCAGAGTACAAAATTCAAAATATAACACTGAACTCCCTAAAACAGAAGACGTGAACTAAGCTTATTACTGATAAAGCTTGGAAGATTTATGCTTTTTCAATCAATCAATCAATCAGAATAGAGCTGGAAGGGACCTCGGAGGTCTTCTAGTCCAGCCCGCTGCTCAAGCAGGAGGAGACCCTCTACCATTTCAGACAAGTGGTTCTCCAGTCTCTTCTTAACAGCCTCCAGTGATGAGGCACCTAAACTTTTTGGTTTAATCCCAAATGTGCTGCTTTAGTATTGAGCCTTTTCTCAAAATTGCCCCTTGATCCATGGGCAAAATTCACTAGAAAATCAAACGATGGGTCAGCGTAGGCATTTCCTGGAGTTCAAGGTTTCTCAAATCAGTTTGCTAAGCTGAGGTTCATGGCCAAGATGTTCAGTACATAGCAGGAAGGAGAACACCCTGATTAAATGGTTTGGTTCTCGGTGTTCTTTATGCTTGTCCCTCCAGGCATTTCCTTGCAAAGGTAACAGGGTCCATGCACGAGAGAGTGATGTTCTCCTTTTAAACAATGTTGAGATAATTTTATGTAGCCTGCGTAAAAGATGGTCTGCAGGAAAGCAACCATGATTAAAGAGAAGGATCAAAACAGAACAAGACCTTGACCAGAATCCGATTGTGCTTCAGGGTCAGGAGCAGGAGCTGGTGGAGGAGAACATTTCAACGTTGGATGGTCCAACAGTGGAGGGACCCATTTGATGAGTTGGAGGCGCTTCTTCGCGGCTTCTGATGAGCGACGTGGGAAGTGGGGGCCAGTAGTGTAAAGACCTCCTTATTTAGCATCTCGGTCTTCTAGAGATGCTTGAGGGCTCACTATTCCAGCAGCTTTGTCCGGCATGATCTGTTTTTGACAAACCCAAGTTGGCAAATCCAGCACGTCAGAGGCAAAAGAGCATTTGGGAAACAAGATGAGCATCTGTTGAAACTCTGAAGTTTGAGGATCTGCAAAGAAAGTCCCGATGCCCTCATTTTTTTCATCTTGCTCACATCTTCTGAATTTAACATACACCTTTATTTGAAAGGGGCTGGCTCTTCCTTAGAGAAGAATATACTGATATCACGTCTCTGTTCTTCCCAGTTGTATCTCTCGGCGCACCAACAATGGCAATAAGGAAACTTTTGCTTTGTATATTTTTATTCATTTATTTTCAAATAGTTTAATTTTTAAAATATTCTAAAATATGCTAAGACATCTTTCTTCCCTGTGTGGCCAGCTGATTTGTTTTGGTGTCGGGGGCAAAAAGGCCACACCCCCTGCACTTTCGTTTCCTGCTGAATCTCCGTGTTCTTCTTTCTTAATCCTAGAGATCCACCCTCTACCCACCACCCACTCTATCTCAGAGGGGTATAAATAAGTGTCTGCTTCCATCCTGGGCTACACTTTGCAGGCTGAAGAGAAAATCTCAAGATGAAAACTCTGCTGCTGGCCTTGGTGGTGGTGACAGTCGTGTGCCTGGACTATGGTAAGGTCACCAAACTTCGATCTTGGGTGGCAATCAAACCCAAAACAAGGGGAGTGGTAGGGTAGTTGTGATCCATCCTATTGCTCTTTCTCACTGTTTTGCTCCGTGGAAAACAGGCGCGCGCGTACAGCTCGGCAAATTACAGCCTGGGAGACTTGTCATTTGCCGGGGTTATGCAGAAGCTTCCCTCCGAAGCCCGAGAGGAGGGAGGGAAGCGGGCGCCCGGCACACAGAAGAGCCGCATTAAAATGTTTAAAGAGCCACATTTTTTTTTGGGTTGTTCACTGGAGTATAAGCCGAAGTGGATTTTTCAGCCCAAAAAGTGGGCTGAAAAATTCGGCTTATACTCAAGTATATACGGTAATAAGATTACCAAAAAATATATCAATTTTTCATCTGTCCCCATTAGGATCTTCTGAAATGCTGTTGGTTCTTTGTTTAGACCGTGTGTTTTAACATCTTTCTTGTATCTTGATTGTATCTGAAGATATGGCCGTAAGAGGCTTTTTGGATGAGAAGCGAAATGTTTTCAAAGGGGGAAAAAATACGACAGGAATAAAAAAGAACAAATTGTTATTAGACTATATTACTTATTATCCCGCCTTGTCCCGCCTACTCCTTTAGTGAAAATGTATAAAGCTTTCTAAATCCTTTCTTCTTGGCTCTCTTGGCATCTTAGCCAGGAGCCCTTTTCCTTGGGGTACCCCAATAAAAAGTAATTAAAAAAACCTGTGCCTCATGTCCGGCCTCCTTCATTGGCCTCGGCACCAGGCTCAGAACGGAATTGGGGACAACTGAGGCATGAATGTGTTCAATGTGGCTTTACCATTTTGTTCAGCAACAACCACAGATCTATTCTTTGGTGTTTTTTTTTAATAATCATTCTTTGTGTTTCCTCAAAGGATTAATGGACATCAAGGGATGTTCTGCTTCTTGCCCTGCTCTTGGAACCCAATGAGGACATTTTGTGTTGCTCAAGTGACTTCTGCAACTTTTAGTTCTACCAATGGCTAAATTCCATGAGTTTGGCTCTCATCCATCATGGGGCATCCTTGAAAATTTATGCTCCAGGCCTTTACCACCAGATGGTCCATAATAGCCCGTCCCGCTGCTCAGAGGTGGTATTCAGCAGGTTCTGACCAGTTCTGTAGTGGAAATTTTGAGTAGTTTAGAGAACCAGTAAATACCACTTCTGACTGGCCTCGCCCCCATCTATTCCTTGCCTCACCAGTCTGAGCTAATTGGGAAGGAATGGGGATTTTGCTGTAACCTTCCCCTGGAGTTGGGAGGGAATAGAGATTTTACAGTACCCTTCCCCTGCCATGCCCATCAAGCCACGCCCACCAAGCCACACCATGCCCACCAAACCACGCAGACAGAAATGGTAGTAAAAAAAAATTGAATCCCACCACTGCGCTGCTCTCTTTGACACCTCTCCGTCTTTCCACTTTCTCTTGTTCTGTAAGTTTCCTTCTGCTACTTCTGTAGTTTGAGAATCAAATAAAGCTTAGCATTCAACTCAAGTGTTTTGATTGTTTGGAAACATTCCTTTCACAAAACCCACAGGGAGAGAGTCTTCCTCCAGGATCCAGCAGGCAGTTTATGTTGGGATGGGCAGGATTACATCCAATCCCTGTTGAATCATGGCTTGGATTGGCTAACTGGGTAATCACCTTACAGTCAGACAGGGTCAAGAAGGTGGAGAAACCATTAACTGTGTCTTTCCTTAGTGAAACCTCAAACCTCAGTGCTACTTCTCCCCCCCCCCTTTCTACTCCCTGGGGCAAACTGGGAGGAAGAAGAAGATGATTTGAAGCAGTGGGGGATTTGGGGTGAAGAATGACAGGCCCCTTCTCCATCATGCCCACCTGAGAGGAGACAGATCTTGATTTGACAATTGGCTCTGAAGGCTGGTCTCAAGCTCTTCTCAGTTCTACAGTGTGAATGTTGAAAGGGGCACCAGAGATCACTTAGCTGGATGTCAGGGCTGAGTGGAAATTTTTCTTTTGGTTCTTTTCAAATCTAGGTACCACATAGCATAGAAAGAAAACAACAAATACACATTGCAAAAATGTAGTAAGTCGGAATTACAGTGGACAAATCTTGTTCACAGCATAACAGTGAGGTAGTTGCACAAGGGGCTCCAGCAACAAACTCCAGGGAGAGGGGTAGGACTTGAAGGGCCTCTAAATCACCATGAGATGGAAGCCACCTGGATCTGCAGTGTATCAAGCCCTGGGGTCCTATATCTTCCCCTCTAATTGATCATCTGAATGAAACCACTGGCTTGCTGGCCTGAAGTTGGGTGGGAGAACGAAAAATCCATGATGCTAAGAATACAATAAATCAGTGAAATGACAAAATTAAACAATGGGTGATTAGATAATAAAAGAATATACTTTACTGTAAACATGTATATTAATAGTAGAATCACACGGTTTGGAAGATTGGAAATAATATTAATAGATGTATTTTAAATGTTTAAAGCAGGACTCCTCAAACTGCGAGCCGGATACGGCCCACCAATGCAAAGTATCCAGCTCATGGAGTGGTGGGATGAAAAGCAGCTGCCAGCTTGTAAAGAAGTGCTTTAAAAGTCTTTAAAAATGATTAAAAGTCATTAAAAACAGCCTTTCAGATGTTATGCAATCACAGCCATGTGATTCATTAAAAGTATTTAGAAGTCATTAAAAGTCTTTAATTTAAAGAGTTTTAAGGCCTTTTAAAGACTTTTAAAGACTTTTAATGACTTTAATGGATCACATGGCTGTGAAAAACACCTGAAAGGCTGTTTTTAAAGACTTTTAAAGACTTTAAAACTCTTTAAAAACAGATGTTTTTCACAGCCATGTGATTCAGGACCGGTGGATGAGAAGGAGAGGCGGTGGTGCTGGCTTAATACAATACAATACAATAGCAGAGTTGGAAGGGACCTTGGAGGTCTTCTAGTCCAACCCCCTGCCTAGGCAGGAAACCCTATACCGTTTCAGACAAATAGCTATCCAACATCTTCTTAAAGACTTCCAGTGTTGGGGCATTCACAACTTCTGGAGGCAAGCTGTTCCACTGATTAATTGTTCTCACTGTCAGGAAATTCCTCCTCAGTTCTAAATTGCTTCTCTCCTTGATTAGTTTCCACCCATTGCTTCTTGTTCTACCCTCAGGTGCTTTGGAGAATAGTTTGACTCCCTCTTCTTTGTGGCAACCTCTGAGATATTGGAATAATGCTATCATGTCTCCCCTAGTCCTTCTTTCTCTTAAGCTAAACATACCCAGTTCCTGCAACCGTTCTTCATATGTTTTAGTCTCCAGTCCCCTAATCATCTTTGTTGCTCTTCTCTGCACTCTTTCTAGAGTCTCCACATCTTTTTTACATCGTGGCGACCAGAACTGAATGCAGTATTCCAAGTGTGGCCTTACCAAGGCATTATAAAGTGGTATTAACACTTCACATGATCTTGATTATATCCCTCTGTTGATGCAGCCTAGAACTGTGTTGGCTTTTTTGGAAGCTGCTGCACACTGCTGGCTCATATTTAAATGGTTGTCCACTAGGACTCCAAGATCCCTTTCACAGTTACTACTACTGAGTAAGGTATCACCTATACTGTACCTGTGCATTCCGTTTTTGTTGCCTAAATGTAGAACCTTACTCTTTTCACCATTGAATTTCATTTTATTAGATAGTGCCCAATGTTCAAGTTTGTCAAGATCCTTCTGTATCTTAAGCCTATCTTCTGGAGTGTTGGCTATTCCTGCCAGCTTGGTATCATCTGCAAATTTGATGAGTTCCCCATTTATTCCCTCATCCAAATCATTGATGAAGATGTTGAAGAGTACTGGGCCTAAAACAGAGCCTTGGGGTACTCCACTGCATACTTCCCTCCATGTAGATGCAGTTCCATTGAGAACTACACGTTGAGTGCGGTTGGTCAGCCAGTTACCAATCCATCTGGTGGTGATGCTGTCTAACCCACATTCTTCTACTTTATCTAGTAGTAGGTTATGGTCTACCTTATCAAAAGCCTTACTGAAGTCCAAGTAAACTATATCAACGGCATTCCTCTGGTCCACTAATTTTGTCACATTATCAAAGAATGCAATAAGATTAGTCTGGCATGATCTGTTTTTGACAAATCCATGTTGACTTTTGGCTATCACTTTGTTTGCTTCTAGGTGTTCGCAAATTCGTTGCTTGATTATTTTTTCCAGAATCTTTCCTGGTATTGAGGTTAGGCTGATAGGTCTGTAGTTTCCTGGATCTAATTTTTTCCCTTTTTTGAAGATGGGAACCACATCAGCTCTTTTCCAGTCCTCTGGTAGTTCCCCAGTGTTCCAGGATCTCTGAAAGATATAGTTCAGTGGTTCTGAGATCTCGTCTGCCAGTTCCTTCAGAACTCTGGGGTGTAATCCATCCGGTCCTGGTGATTTGAACTCATCTAGGGTAGACAGGTGCTCACTTACCATTTTCTTCCCTATTTCAATTTGTGTTCCTAATTTTGTGGTGCTGCTTTTGATAGGTTGGACTGTTTTATCCCTTTGTGTTATCCCTGCAGCTGTCAGGTTGTAAAATAGTGATGAAAGAAATGTCCTTCTGGGTTCGGCTCCAAGTGGGGAAAAAGACACTGGAGACATGGAGGCTGCTTGGAAAGATGGTTTATTGGTGGACAGGACCACATGGCTTGAGCTCCTGAACAGACAAGGGGGACCAGATGTTTCCAGATGTTGGGTGAAGGAGAAAATAGGCAAAGATGCTGAAAGTCCCTAGTTTTATGCCCTCTCTGCCTTTGATCTTGAGCTTGTGTTCTGATTGGTTGTCAGACTCCCATGGGGCCATGCAGGGGCAACTCTCTAGGCTTCGTTTTGAATCCAGGTTTGGTTGAGTTCTCAGATGCCCTGTGGCGAGTTGGGTAAAGGGCCAATATTATCATGCCTTAATCCCATCCCCCTGGAGCTGAAGGGGAGAACTCTTTATTATGTAGAATAGACTGCCTTGGGCATCTTAATGGCCCATTGACAAAGTGGGTGGAGGCAGGAAGCTACAAGGGGCTATTTTCTCTTTAAACATGTTTCTTCCTTTTCACATCCAGGGAAATGTAATATTCTGCCTTTTCAATATTTCTTAGGATATTTCATTTTTCTGGGAGAGGGCTGGGTGATAGCTTTCCACAGTAGTGTGTTAAAAATCTTTCAAAACAGCTTTTCAGATGTTTTTTCACAGCCATGTGATCCAGGATCGGTGGGTGAGCAGGGAAGGGGCTGCTTTTAAAGTAGTGCTTTAAAAGTGAGGGAGTGAGTGAGGGGTGGAGTGAGTGGGTGGGAGGTGAGGGACATGTCCCCACATCTCCTATCTTTTTCAAAATCAGCTTAAGTTGGCTAACACTAATTCAAATGCAACCATAATATAATGCCTGAAGGAGAATTCACCCACTGCTTTGATTCTTCCCATATATAAAGTACATCCACCAAATTGGTTGCTGAACCATTTTGGTAGATATTCATGTGTGTATATACACAAGCACATGTATGGCAACAAGCAAATCAGTTTGTGAATTCTCCTCTGGGCTTAAAAGACCTTTAGCCCTGTAATCCCAAATAAGCAGGCCCACACTTCCCATTGAAAAAGTAGCATATCTATGTTGGTTAAAATTGTTCTTCATTTTAAATTTTGTATTATTTCATGGGGGAGGGGGTGCACTACAAATGAAGATATGCACATAGAAACTTGTTCATATTTTTTTTCAAACTATAGTCCAGCCCCCAACAGTCTGAGGGACCATTATCCATCCTTAATTCACCATTGGAGGCTGGGTGTGTGGATTCTCGCCATGTTTTCCTCCAAACCATTCTGCTTCCAAAGGATACTTAGGTATTTATGGCCCATCTAGCAGACCTGCAGCCATTAGAAAAGGAAGAGAATTTTGGGGGTTTGCATGTTGAGAATCTAAGCTTCCTGGTGTGAGAGGCTTTATCAGCTGGAAAGGTGCCAGTTTAAACATCTCTATCTTAGCTCAATCCTACCCTCTGTTTTGGCCATGGGGATGGATTGAGATCCTCTGAAGACTGTGTTTAGCACAACTCCTGATAGAGAGGATTCCCCTTCTATTTTAATCTCCTGGATTTCTTTAAGAAAAGGCATAAAAGGTTTGTGTGTTTTCCTGTCATTTGTCCCAGAAGGGCTATGCATGCTTGTCATCGTCATGTCCCCGTCAGAGCCTGAATCTTTGGAGGAAGAGAAGCTAGAACCTGAGCTGACACAGATTGAGGGGCAGCTTTGTTGGCTTGGGAGGAAAATGGGGAAGTGTAGGGCCAGTCAGGCCAAGGCACTTCAGGATTAGAACAGCTTGTAGGCAAAAGAGAACAGGGGCAGGATGAACATGAGAGACTGAGGTGATGGGCAAGGACCACCCCCTCCTGATCCTCGAGCACGGAGAGTGGAGAGAAGGCAAGAACAGACTGAGCAGATTACTAAGGAGGAGAATGCCACACCCATCTTCACAAGCCACACCTGGGGAATGAGACTTAAGAAGACACTGTGTCCTATCAAACACCTCCACTAAACTTGAATTTAAATGCAGAAATTTGTTCAGTTGCCAGACTACAGAAAGAGAAGAACAAAGCTTGTAGACCAGGAGAAAAGGGAGAGGTGCCAAAAAAAAAAAGCAGAACAGGAATTATGGACCATAAAGGCGACAAGGATAAATCTGCAGAGATGGTCCATGATGGAGGACAGCAAAACTCAAAAGGATATTTTAGAATAGAATGAAGTAGAATAATAGAGAAGGAAGAGTCTAATCCAACCCCGCACACAAGAAGGAGATCCAACACCTACACCATTTCTGACAGATGGCAATCCAGTCTCTTCCTGAAAGCTTCCAGTGATGAAATTGCCACAACCTCTGAATACAAGCTGTTCCATTGGTTGCGTCAGGGTAATGATTTAAGAGCTGTCCAGCTGCTATGATGATGTATTGCTAGGAATGGGTCAACAAGGATTTGGGGCTGATATCACTTTAAGAGCCTGTAATAAGAAGAGGCCCTGTTGGGTCCTATCTCTGTCCCGATGTGTGCTTCCATGCTGTAATTACTGATTGCTGTTTGTTTGAGGTCTGATTAAAGTACATGTGTGTATATATTCTTTGTAGATAAAAACACTTTTTTTTAGCTTGCCAGGAAGTAAATTGTGGTCTTCTTTGTTGAATGCCTTGCTGAAGTCTAAGTATATCACTGTATGTCCACAGCATTTCTCTGGTCCACCAATTTAGTACCTTTGTCAAAGAATGAAATGAGACTGGTTTGACATGATTTGTTTTAATCCATGTGTGCTGATTAACTAAAGACAACTAGTTGCAAAAGTTAGTTCTGCAACATGTTACTTCGTTTGAGCCGTCTTTCGGGCAAACTTTACTACATCCTTTTCTTAAGTATCCTGGGGAAAAAACCATAAAACAAAACTATTATTAACAGTAACAAACAATTGATCTATAGTTGTTTCTGAACAAAAAGCTAAACCCACATTGAACACAGTGTGAGAAAATTTATATCCAAATATGTTTTAATACAATAATAATACAATACAATACAATACAATACAATACAATACAATACAATACAATACAATACAATACAATAGTAGAGTTGGAAGGGACCTTGGAGGTCTTCTAGTCCAACCCCCTGCCTAGGCAGGAAACCCTATACCGTTTCAGACAAATAGCGATCCAACATCTTCTTAAAGACTTCCAGTGTTGGGGCATTCACAACTTCTGGAGGCAACTTCTGTTCCACTGATTAATTGTTCTCACTGTCAGGAAATTTCTCCTCAGTTCTAAGTTGCTTCTCTCCTTGATTAGTTTCCACCCATTGCTTCTTGTTCTACCCTCAGGTGCCTTGGAGAATAGTTTGACTCCCTCTTCTTTGTGGCAACCCCTGAGATATTGGAACAATGCTATCATGTCTCTCCTAGTCCTTCTTTCTCTTAAGATGAACATACCCAGTTCCTGCAACCATTCTTCATATGTTTTAGTCTCCAGTCCCCTAATCATCTTTGTTGCTCTTCTCTGCATTCTTTCTAGAGTCTCCACGTCTTTTTTACATCATGGCGACCAGAACTGAGTGCAGTATTCCAAGTGTGTCCCTACCAAGGCATTATAAAGTGGTATTAACACTTCATGTGATCTTGATTCTATCCCTCTGTTGATGCAGCCTAGGACTGTGTTGGCTTTTTTGGCAGCTGCTGCACGCGGCTGGCTCATATTAATTCTTTATAATGTTTCTATTGTTTCTTTAAAAAATTAACATAGTCAACAATGGACAATTGTTTGTATCCAACTCATGTAGCCATCTTGCTGTGGCCAACTCAACACAGAACCAATCATTGCAGGACCAGAGTTACATTAATATCAAAGAAATGGTGGTATAAAATCATTATCGAAGAGATGCAAAAGGATGGACAGAATGAAATATGAACGGCAAAAATTAAAACATTTCTTATTTATTTTAAATAATGAAATAGGACTGTTAAATTGACCTTCAGTGAGTTATCCTGTGGTAAGTTGACTATGGTGAGTGTGCCAAGTTGCCCCATTCCATCCACAATGGTCTTAGAATCAGTGTCCCACCCACTAGATAATTGACAGTCAAGCTGAAACTAAATGAATCAAGTAAAAATAGGTGCTCTCCCATTCTCAGCTGCATTTGGGAGCTCTACTTTCCATTCAAGAAGAAAAACTGTAAGAAAGAAGAGGAACTTTGCTTACCCTCTTCTGGATCAGTCACAGCATAACAGAACGTTTCTGCTTTCCAACATTCAATCCTCTGAAGCCATCCATCTTCACTATCCTCGAAACATTTCAGACTCTCGACTGGATGAAAGAAATAAAACAGAGCAATCTTACTTTGGTATTTATTTCTTAGATCTCATCTTACTATGTATTGAATAATAGATTATTGAAGAATAATAGTGAAAATTTCACTAGGAGGACAATTAAAGGATCTGCAAACAGGGAGTCTATGAGTTGCAGTCCCACCTTAGCGCAGAAAGCCACTTGGGTGCCTATGGGCCAGTCAATATTTTTTAGTCCAACCCACTCCACTCAGTCATTGTTCAGGGAAAGCAGAGGAAGAAGGAGTGTGTGGTTTGTTAACCAACCTGGATTTATTATAAAAATGTTTAAAAGAACTTTTTTTTTCTTAAAATGGCTGTAAAATGTCACAGTTATATATACCTCTACCCAACCTTGATGGGGCTGGAGATGCAGGTTCAAGAGAGGGAGAATTGGGAAAGAAGGGAGGAATCCTTGTTTTCCCCTCTACCTAAAGGGAAACTGGATCTGATCAGATGAAGAACCAACAGGTCCCCATGTTGGAAAAAGGAGGTACCATTCCACGTGCAAAAGATGAGCTCCTGGACAATTGCCATCTCTTCCTCAATTTAGAGAAGGTAGCACAATCTATGCAGAGAACATAATCGAACCAATCTAAAATCATTACCTTGAACTCCCTTCAACAGGAGAAGTGAACCCAGATGATTTCTGATAAAGCTTGAATGATTTTTGTTTTTTGGTTCGATCCCAAACATGCTGTCTAAGTATTGCGCATATTCTCAAAAGTGCTACTTGAGCCATATGCAAAATTCACTAGGAAAGCAAATGATGAATCAGTGTAGACATTCTTTGGAGTGTAAACTCCCTGAAATCAATTGGATAAGCTGAGGCCCATAGCCAAGATATTCAGCCATCACCTCCGCTCACTTCTCCTCTTGTAAGGAGTTCAGTGTAATATTTTGGTTTAATTTTGTACTTTGCGTAGGTTGTGCTACAATCTATAACATCAGGAGGGTCTTCTAGGACCTTCAGGCTGCCACACTTGGCCATGCCTCCTTCGCCTCCTTCCTCCTCCCTCCTGGCTCCTTCCTCAACCCATTTACAGCCAGATATCCTCCTCCACTGACCCTTCCCCAGCCATTCGCCCTGACCAATGGGCCTCCGACCTTCTGCACTGTGTCCTTCAGCACAACCAGTTCAGTGACATACCTTTTGACTTGGAGCTTTGGCCACATGGGGACAATCAGCCGGCACCCAATCAGTTGGCAGGCAGGATGGCAGGGGCTGTGGGGCTATGGGGGAAGTGCAGTAACTGAACGGTGGTGAGGCACAGCTTCTGGCATGTGGGGGAACAGCAGCTGAACAGCATTGGTGCACAGCTTCAGGTGATTGGGCAAAGCAGTTTCTGGCATGGAGTGGGAGGCCAACTACCCATTTGGGGTTAGGCAGGCAGAATCAGGTACAGGGCGGCATTGTGGGGGGGGGCAGAGTCAATGGAAGGAGAGGGGGGGAAGGAAAAAAGCTCTGCTGGTTTTTTCTAAGGCTGCAGTTCCAGGGAGAGTGGACAACAGGCAGAAAGAGGTGAGTTGTGGGCTTCCCATTTTGACCCCTCATGGGAGGGTGGGAGATTGGGAAGGAAGCAATCAAGGGAGGAAGGATAGCTGGGGCTCTGGGTGTGGAGTCTGCCTAGACCGTCTGCCGAATACCAACCGGGAACAGCCACTGTTCAACTATGGGATTCTCTTCTCCCCTAGAGGCTCCCAGGGACCCTCCTTATGCAGAGCAGAACAGTGAGAAAGTCCCACCTCCAGAATGGAGCCCAACTGCTTTGAATGTTGTATTTCCCTCTGAGCCCTCAATCTTGGTTTGATCCTTTACTTTTCCACTCATGGAGACCCACGTGATGTTGTCGCCACCTTTTCACACTAGTGCGCTCTATGTGGGTCTCCCTTGAACAGCATTCAGTCACTACAACTGGTGCAGAGTGTGGCACTGCAGGTAATTGTGGGGACCCAAGAATGGCCCCTGGCATAGCACTGCTCCATGAGCCTCACTGGTTATCAGTGTCCTTGAGATACTATGGTGCAGTGGTTACAGTAGTCTATTTCTGCTGACTGCCAGATGCCTGAATTTTGGCTGTTAAAATCTCACCAGGCTCAAGGTTGACTCATCCTTCCATCTCTCCAAGATGGGTAAAATGAGGCTCCCAATTGTTGGGGTCCATATGCTGACACTTTAAACCACTTAGAGAGGACTGTAAACCACTGTAAAGCAGTATATAAGTCTAAGTGCAGTCTAGGTGCAATTCAAGGTGTTAATGATCCCCTTTAAAGCCCTGGCATGGGTCCTGGTGACTTAAGGCATCTTCTCACCTAACTGGAATTGGCTCATACCACACACCCTGGCAGAGGAGGCATGCTGAGGGTCCCATCAGCCCAATTACTCCAGCTGGTAGGGTCTAGAAAGAGGGCCTTCTATGCTGTGGCTCCTGCTCTTGGGAACTTCTTTTCCTCCGATGTAAGGTTGGACCCAAAGCTCCTACTTTTTCATGAGGGCCTGAAGACATGGTTTTCCAAATCCGCTTGGGGGCCCTGTGGGGGATCAGTGCAAAGGAGTTGGTGGATTGAATAATAACAGATCCTACTTCCACCCCACTTCACTCCCACCCTTGATATTTATCTTTGGTTTCAATTTTAACTCTTTATCTGTAGTGCACCAAGAGTTACCCTGTGGTACAATGGGCACCCAATCAATTTTACAAATAAAGGACTAATGAAACCCTCAACCCAGCTGAAAGGTTCAGGAACCTACCTGGGTCCTTGCACATGAAGGCCACCAACCACAAGACAAACAGCAAAGCTTTCATCTTGCAATCTCCTCTCCAGCCTCCAAAATGCAGTCCAGGATGGGAGGAGGCAGGTATATATATACCTCTGTCCCACCTTGTGGGGGCTGGAGATCCAGGTTGAAGAGAGAAGATCAGGGAGGCCTGGGAAAGAAGGGAGGGCTAAGAGGCGTGATCTCATTATCCCTGCTACCAAAAGGGAAACTGGATCAGACCAGATGAAGTATTGAAAAAAAAGAAGCTATCATTCCGTGTGCAAAGCATGGGCTCCGGGACAATCTCTTCCTGAATTTAAAGAAAGGAGGACAACCTGTGCAGAAAGCATAATCAAACCAGTCCAAAATCATTATGGTGAACTCCCTGCAAGAGAAATGAACCCAAATGATTGCTGATAAAGTTTGAATGATTTATGCTTTCTGGTTTGGTCCTAAACATGCTGCTTAAATATTGTGTGTTTTCTCAAAATTGTTCCTTGATCCATATGCAAAATTCACTAGAAAAGTAAACTGTGGTCAGTGTAGGCATTTTTATTTGAGTGCAGGCTTTCTTAGATCGGTTTGACAAGCTGAGGTTCATGGCCAAGATGATTAGTAGATTTTATTTATTTATTTATTCAAGCATGAATTAGATAACAGATATAAGTATAGACATACAATAATACAATAGTAGAGTTGGAAGGGACCTTGGAGGTCTTCTAGTCCAACCCCCTGCCTAGGCAGGAAACCCTATACCGTTCCAGACAAATGGTTATCCAACATCTTCTTAAAGACTTCCAGTGTTGGGGCATTCACAACTTCTGGAGGCAACTTCTGTTCCACTGATTAATTGTTCTAACTGTCAGGAAGTTACTCCTCAGTTCTAAGTTGCTTCTCTCCTTGATTAGTTTCCACCCATTGCTTCTTGTTCTGTCCTCAGGTGCCTTGGAGAATAGCTTGACTCCCTCTTCTTTGTGGCAACCCCTGAGATATTGGAAGACTGCTATCATGTCTCCCCTAGTCCTTCTTTCTCTTAAGCTAGACATACACAGTTCCTGCAACCGTTCTTCATATGTTTTAGTCTCCAGTCCCCTAATCATCTTTGTTGCTCTTCTCTGCACTCTTTCCAGAGTCTCCACATCTTTTCTACATCGTGGCGACCAGAACTGAATGCAGTATTCCAAGTGTGGCCTTACCAAGGCCTTATAAAGTGGTATTAACACTTCACGTGATCTTGATTCTATCCCTCTGTTGATGCAGCCTAGAACTGGGTTGGCTTTTTTGGCAGCTGCTGCACACTGCTGGCTCATATTATGATTATGAATACATGAAATGAATGTGAATGGAAGGAAATATTAAGACAGGGATAGTAAGCACGCTGGTGTGCTTACATTCGCCCCCTATAAGGTTAAAGTTTTGGGGGTTTGGGGAAGAAACCAGTTTCAAGTAATGAATTCCAGGCATTGACCACTCTATTACTGAAGTCATATTTTCTGCCATCAAGTTTGGAGCGTTTTACCATAGGTTTATATCAGTGACGTGCGGTGAGGTTTTTGGCTGGTGAGGCTGGTGACGTCATCCAATTATCATCATGAAGGGAGGACTGTGACAACTTTGATCCTTGCAAGCGTGCAAGCAAAATACCCCAGGATCACGGTGGCAGGGACAGCAACTCCTTCCGCTGCGCTGCAGAGAAGAGTGATGCTGTGCTCCTCAGCGCTAGCCTCAGATCAGCGCGAGCCGCGGTCCCCTTCCCCTGCACACGTGGGCTTCTGATGAGCGACATGGGAAGTGTGGGGAAGTAGTGTAAAGAGCTCCTTCTTTAACATCTGTCTTCCAGAGATGCTTGAGGGCTCACTAATCCAGCAGGTCGGAGGCAAAAGAGTATTTGGAAAAGCATTGTGTATAGTCTCAAAAATGAATTACACATATAGGGATGCAGTAGCTCAGTGGCTAAGACAATTTGGCACTTTATATCTCTAGCACTGTGTAACGGAGTGAGCCAACTTTTTAGGGCTCATCGGAAGGACCGGAGGTCGGAGATTATGCGAAGCTCTGGGGGCAGCTCATTCCAGAGGGAAGGCGCTCCCACAGAGAAGGCTCTCCCCCTGGGGGTCACCAGCCGACACTGCCTGGCCGAAGGCACCCTGAGGAGGCCAACTCTGTGGGATCGTACTGGACGGTGGGAGGCTACTGGTGGCAGTAGGTGGTCTCGTAGGTACCCTGGGCCTAAGCCATGGAGCGCTTTAAAGGTCATAATTAGTACCTTGAATCGCACCTGGAAAACAACCGGCAACCAGTGCAGGCCGCCTAAAAGGGGTGTGACATGGGAGCACCTAAGGTACCCCCATGACAACCCGCGCGGCCGCATTCTGGACCAGCTGAAGCCTCCGGGTGCTCTTCAAGGGCAGCCCCATGTAGAGAGCATTGCAGTAGTCCAGGCAAGAAAGGACGAGGGCATGAGTGACTGTGCATAAAGCATCCCGATCCAGGAAGGGGCGCAACTGACGTACCAGGTGAACCTGGTAAAAGGCCCCCCTGGTCACGGCCTTCAGGTGTTCTTCTAAACTAAGCCGTCTGTCCAGGAGGACTCCCAGATTGCGAGCCTTCTCTGAGGGGGGTAAAATTTCTCCCCCTATCGTCAAAGATGGAACAAGATGTACAAATCGGGATGACGGGAACCACAGCCACTCAGTCTTGGAGGGATTGAGCTTGAGTCTGTTCCTCCCCATCCAGATCCGCACAGCCTCCAGGCATCAGGACATCACGTTGAGGGCATCGTTTGGGTGGTTTGGGGTAGAGATGAAAAGTTGGGTATCATCAGCATATTGATGATACCGTACCCCAAAACCACGGATGATCTCGCCCAGCGGTTTCATATATATGTTGAACAGGAGGGGTGAGAGAACCGACCGCTGGGGCACCCCACAAGTGACACACCTCGGGGTCGATCCCTGCCCTCCAGTCAACACGAACTGCGACCGATCTGACAGGTAGGAGGAGAACCACTGTAAAATCTTTAACGTACACCAGCCAGCTCCTAATTAGATAAGATCAATTGGAATGGAAATAATCTGTGTTTATTTACCAGCTGAAGTACAATGTGAAATATTTCCATTTAACTAATGAACTTATGCCAACCCTCTTTTTTTCTCAATTATGCCTATTTACCTCAGCAATAATGACAGAAAGGGAGTGTAGAGGTAAAGGGTCTAGAGGCCCTGGGCCCAGATACAGCCCATGGGGTGCTTAGATCTGGGCCACAGGGCTGCTCTGGAAACAGTGAAGGATAGGCCCACACTACCTCTGCCAGAGAAAATGGAGCTGAGATGGCCATGTGTGGAATTCCTGAGCTCTGTTTTTTGCTGGCAGAGGGTTGCAAGAGTCCATTGCAGCTGAAAATGGAGCTCGGGAGCCCGTTTTTTTCTGGCAGGGAGGAACAAGAAACAGGTTCTCCTAATCCTCAAATACAGAGGATCTGTTAATTCAATTTAGGTTTGCACTGGCTTTTGGGTTGCCACCGGCCACTGTTGGCTCATATTTAATTGGTTGTCCAATTAAGACTCCAAGATCCCTCTCACAGTTACTGCTATGAAGCCTGCTTTCTCCTAATCTATATATGTACTTTTGGTTTTTCTTCCCTAAGTGTAAGACCTTGCTTTTCTCTACATTGAATTTCATTTTGTTAGATAGGGCCCAGGGTTCAGATCTGTCAAGATCCATCTGGATCTTGAGCCTGTCATCTAGGGTGTTAGCTATTCCTGCCAGCTTAGTATCATCTGCAAATGTGATAAGTCCCCCTTGTATTCCCTAATCTAAATCAGTTATGAAGATACTGAAGAGTACTTGGCTTAAGGCAGAACCTTGTGGTACCCCACTGCTTACCGTATTTTTCAGAGTATAAGAGGCACCAAGATTTTGAAGAGGTCAATTTTTTAAAAAATTGCCCTCCCTGGCTCCCTGGAGCACTATTCAGGCCTCCCAAACCTTCTGAAAACTGAGGGAGGAAGAGAGGTTGGGAGGTCTACAAAGTGCTTCTGGGGGCCGGGGAGGCAAAAATGCAATGTGTGTGGGCTCAATCATCCTAAAGGGTAAGGCTTTTATCAATCTCAAATCTGCTTTTCTTTACCCCTCCCCATAGCAGGGCAGGACTAAACATCTCTCTCTGCACTTTATTTTTTCCTCCTTCCCTCTGACCAGCGACCACACAGAGCTGCTTGGCCCAAGGAGCAGCAGTTGGCTCGCTTCTTCTCTTCAGCGAGGAGAGAAAGACATGTGGGGGCTACTGAACGGCTGCTCCTGCGCTCGAGCAGGAATGGCCCATTGGGTGAGGAGGGGTGAGGATCCCTTCCACTTGAATTAACAGTTCCTTGTGGTGATGCCTGAGCAGCAGAAGGGAAGAACCAAAGAATACGATCTGGCAAGGCTGCCTCCTTTAAAAACTGGGCTTGTTCACAGCCCTCTTTGCAACCCAGCTTCCTTAGTCTCGGTGCAAAAGCAGGTGCCAGGCTCCCAGCTACCATATCTCTTTGCTGCATGACCCAGATCTGGGCAGATTGGAGGTGGGGGTGGAGGAAGAGAAGAGGAACAGTCTCCTCTCCATGAAGGCTTTTCTAAGGGGGCTAGATTGGGAAGTTAGAAACCTGGAATGGGATACAATCAAGCTCCGGAGATCACTTTGTTGCTACCCCAAAATGCTGTTACTGTGATCTCTGCCACCTGGAACTGCCCTAGAAGGGGCAGGTGAAGTGGGCTCTGCAGAGATCGCTGTAACAGCATTTTTGGGTGGCAACAAAGAAGAAAGAAAGCTGCGCTTGGAACCTGCCGAAAACCGCCGCCCAAAAACCATGGCTTTCTTTCCCAGTTACTCAGAAACCTTTGAATATGCCGCCATCCTCCTCCTCCTCCTGCAAATGAGAGGTGCCTCAGAGATGCTACATTTCTCTGGATGCTAGATCAGGAAGTTAAAAGCCTGGAATGGGATACAATCAAGCTTGATTCAAAGCCTTCTGCCCCATGGAAAATATGAGCAGCTCCACTCTTGACCTCTTCCCACGCTGCTTGGACTGAAACAGGATTGTGGAGGAAAGCATTTTCAGGCCAAGGAGCAGCCGTGGGGAGAGCGCACACCTCCTGAGCTGCAGGAAGCCGCTGTCCGCGATGCCCTCTGGGTGATGATGTTGCGAGCGGAGAAGGCTCAAGCCCCTCAGGAGCCACCAAGACCTTGCCACACTTCTGATACCCGTGAGGATTGTGGAGGAAAGCATTTTCAGGCGGCGGGTCTCCTCCCCGATTCCAAAAACGGTGCGTGCGGAAGGCGCTGCCACCTGAAAGCTCTTTCCTTTATGATCCTCACATTTCAGGTGGTGGATCTGGCCAGGGGAAAAGAGAAGATGCATCTGCAGTGGGGGGGCTCAGTGGGTGTCAGAGGGGTGGCAAGCACTTGGCGGCTCCTGAGGGGGCCTTCAAAAGACTTTATATCAATTCACTGGGCCGCTTTGGGAATCAGGCTCCATGTGGAAGTGAGGATCCCCACTGCCTGAAACCACCCGAAAATCCAACGTGCGGACCAGATGGGTGGGGCTACATTCGGCGTATAAGATGCACCCAGATTTTCACCCTCTTTTGGGGGGTAAAAAGGTGCATCTTATACTCCGAAAAATATGGTACTTCCCTCCATGTAGATATAGTACCATAAAGGACTACTTGTTGAGTACAGTTTGTCAGTCACTTACAAATCCATCTGGTGGTGATGCTGTCTAGGCCACTTTATTCTAACTTTCCAAGAAGTAGGTTGTGGACTACTTTGTCGAATGCCTTGCTGAAGTATACCATGTCCACAGCATTTTGCATGTCTACTAATGTAGTCACTTTGTCAAAGAATGAAAAGACTGGTTTGGCATGATTTATTTTAATTAACACATGCTCATTAACTAAAGAAAGCTAGTTGCAAAAGTTCCTTGGGCAACATTTTCCGTTGGTTGTCATGTCTTTCGGGCAAACTCGACTACATCCTTTACTTCTGGATACTGGAAATTAACCATAAAACAAAACAATTATTAACAGTAACAAAGAATTGATCTATAGCTGTTTCTAAACAAAATGCTAAACCCACATTGAACATAGCGTGAGAAGGTTTATATCCAAATATATTTTATTCTTTATAATGTTTCCATCCTTTCTTAAAACGTTAACGTAGTCTACAAAGGGGTCTATGACAATTCTTCATGCCTAACTTGCCTGGCCATCTCACTATGGCCAACTCGAGACAGAACCAATCATTGCAGGACCAGAGTTATATTAATATCAAAGAAATGGTGCTATAAAATCATTACAGAAAAGATGCAAAAGGATGGAAACAATGAAATGTGAATGGCGAGTTGACTAAGGTGATTTTGCCACAGCAAATTGAGTGTGGCAAGTTGCCCCATTCCGTCCACAATGGTCTGAGAATCAGTGTCCCACTAGATCAGTGTTTCTCAAACTTGGCGACTTTAAGTCCTGTGGACTTCAACTCCCAGAATCCCCCAGCCAGCATAGCTGGCTGGGGAATTCTGGGAGTTGAAGTCCACAGGACTTAAAGTCGCCAAGTTTGAGAAACACTGCACTAGATAAATGACAGTCAAGCTGAAACTAAACGAATCAAGCAGAAATAGGTGATCTCCGATTCTCAGCTGCATTTGGGAGTTCTAGTTTCCATTCAAGAAGAAAAACTGTGAGAAAGAGCAGGAACTTTGCTTACGAGGTTTACGTGGATCTTTATAACAGAACTTTGCTCCTTTCCTACATTTTACGGGGACATTACACTGGTCTAGTTGGTTCTCCAAAGAAAAATACGGGCGACACTTGAAACAATTCAGACTCTCGGCTGGATGGAAGAAATAAAACAGAGCAATTTTATTTTGACATTTATTTCTTTGATCTTATCTTACTATGTATTGGATAATAGATTATAGAAGAATAAATAGTCTGCAAACAGGGAGCCTATGAATTGCAGTCCCACCTCAGCCCAGAAAGCCATTTGGGTGCCTCTAGGCCAGTTAATCTTTCTTAGCCCCACCCACTTCACTCGGTCATTGTTTGGGGAAAGCAGAAGGAGGAAGAGTATGAGGTTTGTCCATCACCCTGCATTTATTATAAAAAATAACGTTTAAAAGAACATCTTTTCTTGAAGAGGCCATAAAATGTCAGCAGCCAAGTACCTGAGAGGTTGGGCTCTGTTTGTAACCTAAACATGGTTGGGGCTGGTTAATTTCTGAAAGGGTGACCCCCTGGGCTGCAGGCTAGACTGAGGAGTCTCAGAAATTACAGCACTGGCAATCAATTGATGTCAAGGATAAACCATGCTTCACTTGAAAGGGGTTTCTCTGATTCCCCCTTGGTTGGACCATCAAAAATGCTGAATGTCATCAAACCAGAGGGAGGAAGATGGAGGGCAAAGAAAAGGAAACATTTTTCCTTTCACTCCCAAGAGTAATCCAGGGAAGAATTCACTATGCAAAGGAGCCTCTACTTTCAGAGGCAGTCTACCTCGGAATAACAGCTGGGCCAGACGCTTTCTCAGTTGTGGGCTTCTCTTCAGATTCAGAACTCTTCTTCCCTCCTAAAAGCTCTTGTGGAGCCTCCTTATGCAGAACAGAACAGACAAAAATTCCCACCACCAGAATGGAGCACAACTGCTTCAATCACCAAACATGCCTCTTTTTGTCTTTGATCATCATGTGCAATCAAAGGTTCGGGAGTCTACCTGGGTCCTTGCCCATGAAGGCTACCAACAACAATGCAAACAGCAAAGCTTTCATCTTGCAATACTTCTCTCCATCCTTCAAAGTCCAGTCCAGGATGGGAGAAGGCAGTTATATATAACTCTGTCCTACCTGGTGGGGGCTGGAGATGGTTTAAGAGAGGGAGAATTGGGAAAGAAGGGAGGTGTCTTTCTTTTGCCCTCTACCTAAAGGGAAGCTGGATCACACCAGATGAAGAACCAACTGGTTCCCATGTTGAAGAAAAAAGGTACTATTGCAAGTGCCAAAGATGGGCTCCTGGACAATTGCTATCTCTTCCTGAATTGAGAGATGGTAGCACAACTTGAGCAGAGAACATAATCAGACCAATCCAAACTCATCACCTTGAACTCCCTTTAAGAGGCGAAATAAATCGAGCTGATTGTTGATAAAGCTTGAATGTTTTTTTTTTTTGGTTCGTCCCCAAACATGCTGCCTAAGTATTGTGCATATTCTCAAAATTGCTACTTGATCCATATGCAAAATTCACTAGAAAAGGAAATGATGCGTCGGTGTAGGCATTTTTTGGAGCATAAGCTTTCTCAAATCAATTGGATAAGGGGACGCCCATGGCCAAGCTGTTCAGCAATCAATTTGCCTCACTTCTCCTCTTGTAAGGAGTTCAGTGTAATATTTTGGTTTGGTTTAATTTTGTACTTTGCATAGGTTGTTTTACCTTCGATAAATTCAGAAGGGTCCAGCACCTTCAGGCTACCACCCTTGGCCACACCTCCTTCACCTCCAGCCTCCTGCCTCAACCCATTTACAGCCAGATTTCCTCCTCCACTGCCCCTTCCCCAGCCATTCACCTTGACCAATGGACCTCTGACCCTCTGTGCTGTGTCGTTCAGCACCGCCTATTTGATGACATCCTGTTTGTGCTGGACTTTTGGCTACTTGGGACAATCAGCCACCACCCAATCAGTTAGCAGGAAGGATGGCAGGGGCTGTGGGGCTATGGGGGAAGTGCAGCAACTGAACGGTGGTGGGGCACAGATTCTAGCATGCGGGGGAACAGCAGCTGAATAGCATCGGCTCATAGTTTCTCGCATGGAGCGGGAGGCCAGAGACCACAATCAGAGGGGAGGGTGGGAAGAAAAGGAAGATGCTGCTCTGCATGTTTTTTAAAGATTTGCAGATGCAGGCACATTGGTCAACAGGCAGGCAGTGAGTTGGGTTAGAGTTGGGGTCCCGTTTTGACCCCTCAAGGGAGGGTGGGAAAGTGGGAAGGAAGCAATCAAGGGAGGAAGGATAGCTGAGGCTCTGGGTGTGGAGTCTGCCTAGACCGTCTGCCGAATACCAACCACTGTTCAACTATGGGCTTCTCTCCAAATGAAGACCTCATCTTCTCCCCTAGAGGCTCCCAGGGACCCTCCTTATGCAGAGCAGAACAGGGAGAAAGTCCCACCCCCAGAAAGGAGCCCAACTGCTTTGAATGCTGTATTTCCCTCTGAGCCCTCATTCTTGGTTTGATCCTTTGCATTTCCACTCTAGGCCACCCAAGGGATGCTGTTGCCACCTTTGCACACTAATGCGCTCTATATGGGGCTACCCCCGAACAGCATTCAGTCACTACAACTGGTGCAGAGTGTGGCACTGCAGGTAATTGTGGGGGGCCCAAGAATGGCCCCTGGGATAGCACTACTCCATGAGCCTCACTGGTTATCAGTCTCCTTGAGACACTGTGGTGCAGTGGTTACAGCAGTCTATTTCTGTTGCCTGCTGGCTGCCTGCAATTTGGCAGTTCAAATCTCACGAGGCTCAAGGTTGACTCAGCCTTCCATCCTTGAGAGGTCAGTAAAATGAGGCTCCCAATTGTTGGGGACCATATGCTGACACTGTAAACCACTTAGAGAAGGCTGTTAATCACTGTAAAGCGGTATATAAGTCTAAGCGTTATTGCTATTGCTTCTGGGTGCAATGCAAGGCATTAGTAATCCACATTAAAGCCCTGGATACTTGTCTCACCCCCAATGGAATTCACACATGATGGAGAGGAGGCATGCTGAGGGCCCCATCAGCCCAATTATTCCAGCGGGTGGGTTCCTGCAGGAGGGTCTTCTATGCTGTGGCTCCTGCCTGCTGGAACATCTTGCCCAACAATGTAAGGTTGGACTCAATGCTCCTATCTTTTCATGAGGGCCTGAAGACGTGGCTTTCCCAATCTGCTTGAGGCCCCCCATGGGGGATCAGTGCAAAGGAGTCAGTGGATTGAGTAATGACAGATCCCACTTCCACCCCACTCCACCCGCACTCTCGATATTTGTCTTTGGTTTTAATTTTTAATTTTTATGTTTTAGCTGTAAGCCGCCCAGAGTTACCCTGTGGTACAATGGGCAGACAATAAATTTTATAAATAAAGGTCTAATGAAATCCTCAACCCAGATGAAAGGTTCAGGAGCCTACCTGGGTCCTTGCACATGAAGGCTACCAACAATAAGACAAACAGCAAAGCTTTCATCTTGCAATCTCCTCTCCAGCCTCCAAAGTGGAGTCCAGGATGGGAGGAGGCAGGTATATATATACCTCTGTCCCACCTTGTGATCTCATTATCATTGCTACCAAAAGGGAAACTGGATCAGACCACATGAAGCATTGAAAAAAAAGAAGCTATCATTCCGTGTGCAAAGCATGGGCTCTGGGACAATCTCTTCCTGAATTTAAAGAAAGGAGGACAACCTGTGCAAAGAACATAATCAAACCAATCCAAAATCATTACCTTGAACTCCCTGCAAGAGAAGCGAACCGAGCTGATTGCTGATAAAACTTGAATGATTTATGCTTTCTAGTTCGATCCTAAACATGCTGCTTAAATATTGTGCACTTTCTCAAAATTGCTCCTCGATCCCTATGCAAAATTCACCAGAAAAGTAAACTGTGGTCAGTGTAGGCATTTTTATTTGGAGTGCAGCCTTTCTTAGATCGGTTTGACAAGCTGAGGTTCATGGCCAAGATGATTAGTAGATTTTATTTTATTTATTTATTTCTTCAAACATGAATTAGATAACTGATATAAGTACAGACATGATTATGAATACATGAAATGAATGTGAATGGAAGGAAATATTAAGACAGGGATAGTAAGCACGCTGGTGTGTTTATGTTCGCCGCCTTACAGACCTCTTAGGAATGGGGTGAGGTCAGCAGTAGACAGTCTATAAGGTTAAAGTTTTGGGGGTTGGCAGGGGGGGGGAATCACACTTTCAGCTAGTGAATTCCAGGCATAGACAATTTTTTACTGAAGTCATTGGAGCAGTTTACCATAAGTATGTACCTATTGTGTGCTTGTGTGTTGTTGTGGTTGTTGAAGCTGAAGTGTTCATTGACAGGTAGGACATGGTAGCAGATAATTTGATGTACTACATTTAGGTCAGATCGAAGATGGCAAAGTTCTAAGTTGTCTAAGCCCAAAATTTCAAGTCTGGTGGTGTAAGGGATTCCATTGCCAGCAGAGGAGAGGAGGACTCTTCTCGTGAAATATCTCTGGACTCGTTCGATTGTATTAATGTCTGACATGCAATGCGGGCTCCAGACAAATGAGCTATATTGAAGAATTGCTCCAGCAAAAAAAAAAGTTTTTTATGCCCTAGTTTGCAGTTCAATATTACCGGAGAAGAAGCTTTCCAAGATCAGGTGAACAATTCTTAATGCCTTTTTGGCAATGCTGTTACAGTGAGCTCTGGCACTTAGATCGTTTGAGATGAGTACTCCAAGGTCAATGAGAGTGTGAGGGTCGAATACGAGGTCCAGACATACACCAGGCAAGAGGAAACCCTGATTAAATGGCTGAGTTCTGGGTACTCTTTAAAAAGCGAATTTTGAGTCAGATATAGGGACAGAGTAGCTCAGTGGCTATGACACTGAGTTTGTTGATCAAAAGGTCAGCAGTTTGAATCCCTAGTGCCATGTAATGGCATGAACTCCCATTACTTGTCCCAGCTTCTGCCAACCGAGCAGTTTGAAAGCACATTAAAAATGCAAGTAAAAAAATAGGGACCTCTTTGATGGGAAAGGAACAGCATTCTTTTTTTTTAAAACAAAGTTTTATTGGTTTTCAAATATTTAGGGAAGGGTAAATAGGTATACAAAATTTTTTGGCAGCTTCCATACTGTTGGTAGAGATCCCAGCACGATACTCATATATATAACATTGTACAAACAAAATTATAAAAGAAAACATTAAACCAAATCTTACTCTATATTGTTAGTCTTGTGTTCCTACATGTTTCTCTTTGTCATTTTCTAATATATCACTAAATGCTATTGTTCCAGATAATTTTATTTTTGTGATCTGAGCCTTTTCGATATTGCTTCTTCTTCCCTGTCGCCAGAGAGAGCCTCAGTGCCCCCCTCCTTCCCGTCTTGAGTCTTACTATCTTGTGTTTTACTGTCTCTTTCACTACTCCCACTCAATTCCTCCTCTGAGAGCGGAAAATTCTTTTTGATAAAGGCCTCCGCCTCCTGAACTGTATTAATTCTGATCCTATTTCCCTCCCAGAAGATTAACATCCCCTCTGGTATCAACCATTTAAACCAAATCCTTTTTTCATACAATCTTTTGATAGGGAGGAAAATTTCCTCCTTCTATCTCTTATTTTTTTCGGGATCTGTTTGAGAATGATGATCTCTTCATCTTTGTATTTCAGTGGTCCCTCCATTTGGGTCACAAGTACCTCATCCCTTGTGGATCTCCTGACAAAGGGAACAGCATTCTGTGCACCTTCGGTATTGAGTCATGCCAGCCACATGACCAGAGAGACGTCTTCGGACAGCGCTGGCTCTTCGGCTTAGAGACAGAGATGAGCACTGCCCCCTAGAGTCAGGAACAACTAGCACACATGTGTGGGGAAGCTTTAATGTACCTTATAGGGATTTGGGGGAGTGTAAGCTTTCTCATATAAGTTTGATAAGCTGAGGTTCCTTGCCAAGATGTTGAGTAGATAACAGGGAAGAGGAAACCCTGATTAAATGGTTTATTTCTGGGTGTTCTTTATACTTGTGGTGTCCCTGCAAGCATTTCCTTCTCAAGGTAACACTGGTAACACCACAGAGAGCAATGTTCTCCTTCTAAACCATGCTCAGATAATTTTATGTAGCCTGCTTAAAAAAAGGATCTGCGGGAAAGCATCCACATTTAAAGAGAAGAATGAGATCATAACAGGACCTGGACCAGGAGAACCTTTTTTACACTGGATGGTCCAGGAGTGGAGGGACCCATTTGATGAATTGGGGGAGTTCTTCATGGCTTCTGATGAGCGACCTGGGAAGTGCGAGGAAGTAGTGTAAATTCCAATGAGGTGCACCCCTCCCAACCCTGCTGGAGTAATCTCTGATCTGACTCTAGCTGAAAGTATGGGTGGAATGCACTCCTCCCCCATTCCCTCAACATGGCAACTTTAGGAGTTGACACTGGTATTTGGCTGCTATTCCAAAGCTGTTTTTGAGGTCTGATTAAGATATGTGTAAGTATACATTCTTTGTAGATAAAACCACTATTTAAACACAAACCTCTGTTTACCGTATTTGCTCCTGGTTTGTCTCACAGAGACACTCTGACAGGTTGATTGTTCTCACTGTCAGAAAATTCCTCCTCATTTCCAGGTTAAATCTCTCCTTGATCAATTTCCATCCATTATTCCTTGTCTGGCTTTCAGGTGCTTTGTGAAATAGGCTGACCCCTCCTCTCTGTGACAATCCCTCAAGTATTGGCACAGTGGTATCATGTCACCTCTGCTCAGGGACGTGCGGTCAGGGGAGGCAGGGGAGGCAGAGCCTCACCGCTCTCATCATGAAAAAAAACAGGGAAAAGGGATAAGGTGCTGAGGAGCCTCGGGGAATGGGACTGCACGAGCCGTGGTCCCCTTCAGGTTGACTCAGGAAGGTGGGGAATGGGACCACGTGTGCAGGACAGAGGGAGGTGCAGGAGGATCCTCTAGCCTCAGCCTCCCTCCTGCACAGGTGGTCCCATTCCCCGGCCTCTGTCGGGTTCTGACGCCGGAGCTCATGTTCCAGGGCGAATACGCATGCGCGAGTGGCTCCCTTCCTTGCACTGAGCAACGGCAGGTTTACGGAAAGTTGCTTGCGAAAGCAGAAAGTGCAACGGACTTTTCGGACCGTCAGCTACCATTTCCCTGCCAGCTCGCTCGCGAAAGGACCATGGAAACCGAGTCGTGGCCAGCGCATTGTTAAGAATAACCCACCTTCCTGATGATGTCACCAGCCATAAACCTCACTGCACGTCACTGCCCCTGCTCCTTCTTTTTACTACACCTACCATACCCAGTTCCTGTAACAATTTGTCATATCTTTTAGTCCCCTAGTACTCTTTGTTGCTCTTCTCTGCACTTTTTCTTAGAGTCTCAAAATTTATTTCATTGGTGTGGTGATGAAAACTGAATGCAATATTCTAGGTGTGGTCTTACTAAGGGTTTATAGAGTTCCTTACATGATCGTGATTCAATCCCTCTGTTAATGTAATTTTGGATTGTATTGGCTTTTATGGCTGCCGCCGCACACTGTTGGACCCTATTTAATTGGGTTTCCACTTAAGACTCCATGATTCCTCTCACTGTTACTTCTATTAAGCCTGGTTTCTCCCAATCTATATTTGTATTTTTGGTTTTTCTTGCCTAAGTGTAAGACTCTACTTTTCTCTACATTGAATTTCATTTTTCTTAGTTAGGGCCCAGTGTTACAATACAATAATACAATAATACAATAGTAGAGTTGGAAGGGACCTTGGAGGTCTCCTAGTCCAACCCCCTGCCTAGGCAGGAAACCCTATACCGTTTCAGACAAATGGCTATCCAACATCTTCTTAAAGACTTCCAGTGTTGGGGCATTCACAACTCCTGGAGGCAAACTGTTCCACTGATTAATTATTCTGTCAGGAAATTTCCCCTCAGTTCTAAGTTGCTTCTCTCCTTGATTAGTTTCCACCCATTGCTTCTTGTTCTACCCTCAGGTGCCTTGGAGAATAGTTTGACTCCCTCTTCTTTGTGGCAACCCCTGAGATATTGGAACAATGCTATCATGTCTCCCCTAGTCCTTCTTTCTCTTAAGCTAAACATACCCAGTTCCTGCAGCCGTTCTTCATATGTTTTAGTCTCCAGTCCCCTAATCATCTTTGTTGCTCTTCTCTGCACTCTTTCTAGAGTCTCCACATCTTTTTTACATCGTGGCGACCAGAACTGAATGCAGTATTCCAAGTGTGGCCTCACCAAGGCATTATAAAGCGGCATCAACACTTCACGTGATCTTGATTCTATCCCTCTGTTGATGCAGCCTAGGACTGTGTTGGCTTTTTTGGCAGCTGCTGCACACTGCTGGCTCATATTTAAATGGTTGTCGAGTAGGACTCCAAGATCCCTTTCACAGTTACTACTACTGAGCAAGGTATCACCTATACTGTACCTGTGCATTCCATTTTTGTTGCCTAAATGTAGAACCTTACTCTTTTCACCATTGAATTTCATTTTATTAGATAGTGCCCAATGTTCAAGTTTGTCAAGATCCTTTTGTATCTTTAGCCTATCTTCTGGAGTGTTGGCTATTCCTGCCAGCTTGGTGTCATCTGCAAATTTCTCTGGTCCACTAATTTTGTCACATTGTCAAAGAATGCAATAAGGTTAGTCTGGCATGATCTGTTCTTGACAAATCCATGTTGGCTTTTGGCTATTACTTTGCTTGCTTCTAGGTGTTCGCAAATTCGTTGCTTGATTATTTTTTCCAGAATCTTTCCTGGTATTGAGGTCAGGCTGATAGGTCTGTAGTTTCCTGGATCTAATTTTTCCCTTTTTTGAAGATGGGAACCACATCAGCTCTTTTCCAGTCCTCTAGTAGTTCCCCGGTGTTCCAGGATCTCTGAAAGATATAATTCAGTGGTTCTGAGATCTCGTCTGCTAGTTCCTTCAGAACCCTGGGGTGTAATCCATCTGGTCCTGGTGATTTGAACTCGTCTAGGGTAGACAGGTGCTCACTTACCATTTTCTTCCCTATTTCAATTTGTGTTCCTAATCTGATTTTTGTGGTGCTGCTTTTGATAGGTTGGACTGTTTTATCCCTTTGTGTAAAGACAGATGCAAAACATGAGTTAAATAGTTCTGCTTTCTCCCTGCTGCTTGTCACCTTCTTGCCACTTTCTCCTAGCAATAGACCAATTGTTTCCTTAACTTTTTTCTTGTTTTTAACATGTTGGAAGAAGCTTTTTTTGTTAATTTTTACTTTTGTGGCAAGCCTTTCTTCATTGTGAGCCTTAGCTTTCCTCACTTCATCTTTACAGGCTCGGGCTATTTGCTGATATTCTGCCTTAGTTATGTCCCCCTCCTTCCACTTTTTATACTTACCATTTTTGTCTTTCAGTTTGTCAGATAGTTCTTTATGCAGCCATGCTGGTTTCTTTTGGGAGCTGTTATTTTTCTTCTTCATTGGTATTGTGCTAGACTGGGCTTTTGTAATCTCATTTTTCAAAATTTCCCAAGCTTCTTGAGTTGTTTTCCCCTTGAGGATTCTCATCCATGGAATTTTTCCCAAGCACTCTCTAAGTTTTTTGAAATTAGCTTTCTTAAAGTCCAAGACTCTAGTTTGACTTTGTTCTACCACTTGTGTTTGCATAATGTTGAAATCCAATATTGCATGGTCACTTGCCCCCAGGGTTCCTATGGCTTCAACACCTTCTATCATTTCCTCTCTGTTAGTGAGAATTAAGTCAAATATGGCTGATCCCCTTGTTCCCTTCTCTACCTTTTGGAAAACAAAGTTGTCTGGTAGGTTTGTTAGGAACCTGTTGGATCTTCCACTTGGTGCAGAGTTTGTTTCCCAGTTGATGTCAGGGTAGTTAAAATCTCCCATTACTATTGTGGTGTGCTTCCTACATACCTTAGTTAGCTGACTAGCAAAAAGTTCATCTACTTCCTCTGCTTGGTTGGGTGGCCTGTAGTATAGACCTATGACAATGTCATTTCCTCCACAACCTTTAATATTGACCCAAATGCATTCAAGATAGTTCTCATCATTGTTGTGCTCTATTTCTGTAGAGACGTAGTTATTTCTTATATATAGTGCAACTCCACCTCCTCTTTTATTTGGTCTATTTCTTTTAAATAATTTAAATCCTTCTAGCTGTATGTTCCATTTGTCGGTTTCATCCAACCAAGTTTCTGTAATGGCAATAATATCGTATCTGCCCTCTTTTACTTGAATTTCTAATTCGCCCTGCTTATTCCTCATGCTCTGTGCATTGGTGTATAGACATTTGAGTCCATTTTGATTGACCTTGTGTTTACTGTCTACATAACCTGTGTTATGCCTGACTGCCCCTATTTTCTTGCCACTTGTGTGATTCGTGCACATGGTATGGCAATCACTATTAAATGCTTGGTTTTGCTTGACAGCAGGAGTGATAATCTTACCCACGCACACATCTATGTTACATGCACTTATAACCCTATGAATTTTAGTTTCCTGGGGACAGAGATGTTCTGTATCTATTAATTCTATGTCCCCCTTCTTCAGTTTAAATGTTATTCAAGAAAATCTGTAAATTTAATGCCAAGTAACTCAGTCCCTTTCTTGGATGGGTGCAACCCATCTCTTTTGTACAGTTTTTCATTGGACCAGCTACAGGCATCATGACTAATAAAACCAAAGCCTTCCCTTTTACACCACTCCTTTAGCCACACATTAAACTCTGCTACACACTGGCCCTTCCCTTTTTGTTCCTTATATACTGGTAAAACCTCTGAAAAGATAAGCCTACAGCCTATACTATTAAGTTCATACCCCAAGTTCTGGAAATCATTCTGCACAGAAAGTACATCTTTCTGGGACAGATCATTAGTGCCAACATGTATAATAGCATCAACATCACAGTCCTTACTTGCATTCTTGACTATCTTAATGTTCAAGTCTTGACCCGTGTTCAAGATCCATCTTGATTTTGAGCGATCATCTAGGGTGTTAGCTATCCGTGCCAGCTTAGTATCATCTGCAAATTTGATAAGTTCCCCTTCTATTCCCTAATCTAAATCAGTTATCAAGATATTGAAGAGGACTTGGATTAAGACAGAACCTTGTGGTACCCCACTGCTTACTTCCCCCCATGTAGATGTAGAACTGTTAAAGACTACTCATCTAGTAGAGTTTGTCAGCCAGTTACAAATCCATCTGGTAGTGATCTGTCTATCTCACTTTTTTTTAACCTTACTAAGAAGTAAGTTGTGGTCTACTTTGTCGAATGCCTTGCTGATATCTTAGTATATCATGTCCCCATTTTGCTGGTCTACTAATTTAGTCACTTTGTGAAAGAATGAAATAAGACTGGTTTGGCATGATTTCTTTTAATCAACACATGCTGATTAACCGAAGAAAGCTACTTGCACCTCAGTTGCATAAGTCAGTTTTGCAACATCTTATTACGTATAAGGGGACCGTTGGACAAAGTGGAACACATCCGCCTAATAGGTGTCCGGCTAAGGAAACATAAAACAAAACAATTATTAACAGTAAGAAAGAATTGATCTATAGTTGTTTCTTAAAAAATGCTAATCCCACATTGAACACAGTATGAGAAGATTTATACAGAACTATCAGTGGTGAAATGCAATTTTTTTGCCACCTGTTCTCTGGGTGTTGTTTGGTGGGCTTGGCTTGCTGGGGGGTGGGTCATGTGACTGGGTGGGCATGGCCAACTTTTTTTTTAATTTTTAAAGCTTTTTTTTACTACATATTCACCCAAACCAGTAGTAAAAAAATGCTTTAAGAAGTGGGAGGAAAGGTTCAGGTGTGCTGTGCGATCATGGGAGCCCCCCCCCTTTTAAAGTATTTTTTTACTATTGGTTTGGGTGAATAGATAGGAAATAATTCTTTAAAAAGTGGTGGGGGGGGGAAATGTTCTGATGAAAACAGCTCACAGCTGATCTGAGCGATTGTCGAAAGCTTTCCAGATCCCCTCTTTTAAAAACATTTTATTCCTACCTGTTCGGTTGAAATGGCAGGGGGAAAAAATGCTTTAAAAAGTGAAAAAAAAAGCTTCCAACCATTGCATGATTTACAGCTGAGCTGCATGATGCTCAGAAGCTTTTTTTTTATTATTCAGAGGACCAATGACAATTGGCCTATCGGTCTTTGCAAACCTGTGCGAACCAATAGCCTTTTATCCCTGACAAATATGTTTTATTCTTTATAATGTTTCCATCTTTTCTTAAAACATGAACATAGTCATCCATGGGGTCTATGACAATTCTTCGCACCCTACTCAGCTGGCCATCTCATTATGGCCAACTCAACACAGGGCCACTCACTGCAGGGCAAGAGTTACATTACTATCCAAGAAACGGTGGTATAAAATCATTATAGAAAAGATGAAAAAGGATGGACAGATTGAAATGTGAACGGCAAAAATCGATTTTTTTTTTAAATTTTAAATAATGAAATAGAACTGTTAAATTGTCCTGCAGTGAGTTTTCCCATCGTCCATGGTGACTTTGCCACAACAAATTGAATGTGGCAGTTTGCCCCATTCCATCCACAATGGTCTTGGAATCAGTGTCCTACTAGGTACCGTATTTTTCAGAGTATAAGATGCACCTTTTTTCCTCAAAAAAGAGGCTGAAAATCTGGGTGCGTCTTATACACCGAATACAGCATTTTTTGCCTCCCAAAGCCTCGCCCCCTTCACAAAAATGGCCCTGCATACCCTTATGGCAGCTTTCAGAGAACTCCTGGGGGCTGGGGAGGGCAGAAATAAGAAAAAAACCTGCTTGTTTTTCCCCCCCAGCAGCACTCTATAAGCCTTTATAGGGCTATGCATTAAAAAAAATTGACATAAACCGGGCCCTTTTTCGTGAAAAACGGGCCATTTTTTGCTCGTTTTTTGCCCCACCCCCACCCCGCAGGAGCACTCTGCAAGGCCCCCCAAGGCTATTCATGCCTCTTTTTTGGAAAACAAATGGGTCTGTTTTTGTGAAAAAAGGACCGTTTTTGGGAGGTTTGCAGAGTGCAAAAACTTTTTTTTCCTTTGGAAAGCTCTTTAACTGATTGATGAGAATTACATTGATCAAGTGCTATGCCAGCAGAAACAAAGTCTTAGGTGCTGAGATTTCCTTCTCCAGCACATGGATAAATACAGCTGGGAACATCTACCTACCTACCTACTCTCTCTCTCTTCCACCCTCCCTACTGTATTTCTCTCTCTCTCTCTCTATTTCTCTCTATCCCTCTACCTACCTACCTACCTACCTACCTACCTACCTACCTACCTACACACTCTCTCTCCCTAACTACCTACTGTATTTCTCTCTCTCTCTCTCTATTTCTCTCTATCCCTCTACCTACCTACCTACCTACCTACACACTCTCTCTCCCTAACTACCTACTGTATTTCTCTCTCTCTCTCTATTTCTCTCTATCCCTCTACCTACCTACCTACCTACCTACCTACCTACACACTCTCTCTCCCTAACTACCTACTGTATTTCTCTCTCTCTCTATCCCTCTATCTACCAACTACCTACCTACTCTCTATCTCTCCCTACCTATCTACTGTATCTCTCTCTCTCTCTCTCTCTTTCTCTCTATCCCTCTACCTACCTACCTACTTACCTACCTACCTACCTACCCTCTCTCTCCCTACCTACCTACTGAATTTCTCTCTCTCTCTATCCCTCTATCTACCTACCTACCTATTCTCTCTCTCCCTATCTATCTACTGTATTTCTCTCTCTCTCTCTCTTTCTCTCTATCCCTCTACCTACCTACCTACCTACCTACCTACCTACCTACCTACCTACCTACCTATTCTCTCTCTCCCTATCTATCTACTGTATTTCTCTCTCTCACTCTATTTCTCTCTCTCACTCTCTCTCACTCTACCTACCTACACACACACACTCTCTCTCCCTACCTACCTACTGTATTTCTCTCTCTTTCTCCCCCTCTCTATCCCTCTATTTACCTACCTACTTTTTTAAAAATTTGCCTGTTCAAAACCTTGGTGCGTCTTATACTCTGAAAAATGTGGTAATTGACAGGCAAGCTGAAACTAAACGAATCAAGCAAAAATAGGTGCTCTCCTATTCTCAGCCACATTTGGGACCTCCAGTTTCCATTCAAGGAGAAAAACTGTGAGAAAAAAACAGCAACTTTGCTTACCCTGTATAGGATATGCAGTATAACAGTAAGATTGTCTGGGACAGTAAATCTTGTAATCACAATAACCTGCTCTACATGCGTAACATCTCAGACTCTCGACTGGAAGAAAAGAATAAAACAGAGCAATCTTACTTTGATATTTATTTCTCAGCTCTCGTCTTACTATGATTTGGATAATAGATTCTTGAAGAAGATTAGAGAAAATTTCACTAGGAAGACAATTAAAGGGTCTGCAAGCAGGGAGCCTATGAATTGCAGTCCCACCGTAGCCCAGAAAGCCACTTGGGTGCCTCTGGGCCAGTCAGTCCTTCTTAGCCCCACCCACTTCACTCAGTCATTGTTCAGGGAAAGCAGAGGAAGAAGGAGTATGAGGTTTGTTCATCACCCTGGATTTATTAAAGAAATGATGTTTAGAAGAACATCTTTTCTTGAAGAGGCCATAAAATGTCAGCAGCCAAGAACCATAAAGGTTGGTCTCTGTTTGGAAGCTAAACAGGGTCGGGGCTGGTTAATTCCTGGATGGGTGACCCCAAGGCTGAAGGCTAGACTGAGGGGTCTCAGAAATTACAGCAATGGCAACCAATCTAAAGTTGATTTTAAGGATAATCCATGCTTAACTTGAAAGGGGTTTCTCTGATCCCTTTTGATTGGACCATCAAAAATGCTGATTGGCATCCAAGCCAGAGGGAGGAAGATTGAAGGCAAAGAAAAGGAAACATTTTCCCACATTCTCCAAGAGTAAGCCATGGAAGGATTCACTATGCCAAGGAACCTCTCCTTTCAGACGCAGTCTACCCTAGAATAACAGTTGGGCCACCTGCTGTCCCTGCTAAGGGCTTCTCTTCAAATTGAGAACTCCTCATCCCTCCCAAAGGCTCTCATGCAGAAGACAACAGTGAAAAAGTCCCAACATAATCAGTTGGCAGGCAGGATGGAAGGGGCTGTGGGGCTATGGGGGAAGTGCAACAGCTGAACAGCATCAGCTCGCAGCTTCAGGCACATGAGGAAAGCAGCTTTTGGCATGGAGTGGGATGCCAACTGCCTGTTGGTGGTGTTATTCAGGCAAAATCAGGAACAGGCTGGCATGGCGCGGGAGGCCAGAGTCCACAAAGAGAGGCAATGTGGGTTGTGGGAGGAAGGCGCTGATACAGAGATTTTCTTTAATTGTACAACAAGCAGAGTGGACAACAGGCAGTCAGTGGTAAGTTGGGGGCTTCCCATTTTGACCCCTCATGGGAGGGTGGGAGAGTGGGAAGGAAGCAATCAAGGCAGGAAAGATAGCTGGGGCTCTGGTGTGGAATCTACCCAGACCTACTGACAAATACCAGCCTGGAACAGCCAGTGTTCAACTCTTCAGATAGAGACCTCCTCTTCTCCCCTAAAGATTTCCAGGGACCCTCCTTATGCACCCCTGCTGGCAGAGGAGGCATGCTGCGTGTGCCATCAACCCCATTATTCCAGCCAGTGGGGTCCAGGAGGAAGGCCTTCTATGCTGTGCATCCTGCCCTCTGGAACATCTTGCCCCCCAATGTAAGGTTGGACCCAACGCTCCTACCTTTTCATTTGGGCCTGAAGATTTGGCTTTTCCAATCTGCTTGGGGCCTTAGTGGGAGGTCAGTGCAAAGGAGTTGGTGGATTGGGTTATAACAGATCCCACTTCCGCCCCACTCCACCTGCACCCTCGACATTTGTTTTTGGTTTTAATTTTAATTTTTTATGGGCAGCCAATCAATCTTATAAATAAATGGCTAATGAAACCCTCAACCCAGATCAAAGATTCAGGAGCCTACCTGGGTCTTTGCACATGAAGGCCACCAACAACAAGACAAACAGCAAAGCTTTCATCTTGCAATCTCCTCTCCAGCCTTCACAGTGGAGTCCAGGATGGGAGAAGGCAGTTATATATATATATATACCTCTGTCCCACCTTGTGGGGGCTGGAGATCCAGGTTGAAGAGAGAAGAAAAGGGAGACCTGGGAAAGAAGGGAGGGCTAGGGGGTGTGATCTCATTATCATTGCTACAAAAAGGGAAACTGGATCAGACCAGATAAACTATTGAAAAAGAAGTTATCATTCCATGGGCAAAACATGGGCTCTGGGACAATATCATCCTGAATTTAAAGAAAGGAGGACAACCTGTGCAAAGAACATAATCAAACCAATCCAAAATCATTACCTTGAACTCCCTGCAAGAGAAGTGAACCGAAATGATTGCTGATAAAGTTTGAATGATTTATGCTTTTTGGCTTAGTCCTAAACATTCTGCTTAAATATTGTGCGTTTTCTCAAAATTGCTCTTTGATCCATATGCCAAATTCACTAGAAAAGTAAACTATGCATGTAGGCATTTATTTTGGAGTGCAAGCTTTCTCAGATGGGTTTGATAGGTGAGGTTCATGGCCAATATGTTCAGTAGATAGCAGGGAAGAGAAAACTGTGATTAAATGGTTGGGTTCTCGATGTTCTTTATGCCTGTGGTGTCCCTGCAGACGTTTCCTTGTCAAGGTAACATGGTCCATGCACGAGAGAGCAATGTTCTCTTACTAAACCATGCTCAGATAATTTTATGCATCCTGTTTTTTAAAAAAAGGATCTGCAAGAAAGCAGCCATGAATAGAATAGAACAACAGAGTTGGAAGGGACCTTGGAGGTCTTCTAGTCCAACCCCCTGCCTAGGCAGGAAACCCTACACCACTTCAGACAAATGGTTATCCAACATCATCTTAAAGACTTCCAGTGTTGGGGCATTCACAACTTCTGGAGGCAACTTCTGTTCCACTGATTAATTGTTCTCACTGTCGGGAAATTTCTCCTCAGTTCTAAGTTGCTTCTCTCCTTGATTAGTTTCCACCCATTGCTTCTTGTTCTACCCACAGGTGCCTTGGAGAATAGCTGGACTCCCTCTTCTTTGTGGCAACCCCTGAGATACTGGAAGACTGCTATCATGTCTCCCCTAGTCCTTCTTTCTATTAAACTAGACATACCCAGTTCCTGCAACCCTTCTTCATATGTTTTAGTCTCCCATCCCCTAATCATCTTTGTTGCTCTTCTCTGCACTCTTTCCAGAGTCTCCACATCTTTTTTACATCGTGGCGACCAGAACTGAATGCAGTATTCCAAGTGTGGCCTCACCAAGGCATTATAAAGTGGTATTAACACTTCACGTGATCTTGATTCTATCCCTCTGTTGATGCAGCCTAGGACTGTGTTGGATTTTTTGGCAGCTGCTGCACACTGCTGGCTCATATTTAAATGGTTTTCCACTAGGACTCCAAGATCCCTTTCACAGTTACTACTACTGAGCAAGGTACCACCTATACTGTACCTGTGCATTCCATTTTTGTTGCCTAAATGTAGAACCTTATTCTTTTCACCATTGAATTTCAGTTTATTAGATAGTGCCCAATGTTCAAGTTTGTCAAGATCCTTCTGTATCTTAAGCCTATCTTCTGGAGTGTTGGCTATTCCTGCCAGCTTGGTGTCATCTGCAAATTTGATGAGTTCCCCATTTATTCCCTCATCCAAATCATTGATGAAGATGTTGAAGAGTACTGGGCCTAAAACAGAGCCTTGGGGTACTCCACTGCATACTTCCCTCCATGTAGATGCAGTTCCATTGAGAACTACACGTTGAGTGCCGTTGGTCAGCCAGTTATGAATCCATTTGGTGGTGATGCTGTCCAACCCACTTTTTTCTACTTTATCTAGTAGTAGGTTATGGTCTACCTTATCAAAAGCCTTACTGAAGTCCAAGTAAACTATATCAATGGCATTCCTCTGGTCCACTAATTTTGTCACATTATCAAAGAATGCAATAAGATTAGTCTGGCATGATCTGTTTTTGACAAATCCATGTTGGCTTTTGGCTATTACTTTGTTTGCTTCTAGGTGTTCACAAATTCGTTGCTTGATTATTTTTTCCAGAATCTTTCCTGGTATTGAGGTCAGGCTGATAGGTCTGTAGTTTCCTGGATCTAATTTTTTCCCTTTTTTGAAGATGGGAACCACATCAGCTCTTATCTTAAGTCTATCTTCTGCCAACTTGGAATCATCTGCAAATTTGATGAGTTCCCCATTTATTCCCTCATCCAAATCATTGATGAAGATGTTGAAGAGTACTGGGCCTAAAACAGAGCCTTGGGGTACTCCACTGCATACTTCCCTCCATGTAGATGCAGTTCCATTGAGAACTACACGTTGAGTGCGGTTGGACAGCCAGTTACGAATCCATCTGGTGGTGATGCTGTCTAACCCACATTCTTCTACTTTAACTAGTAGTAGGTTATGGTCTACCTTATCAAATGCCTTACTGAAGTCCAAGTAAACTATATCGACGGCATTCCTCTGGTCCACTAATTTTGTCACATTATCAAAGAATGCAATAAGATTAGTCTGGCATGATCTGTTTTTGACAAATCCATGTTGGCTTTTGGCTATTACTTTGTTTGCTTCTAGGTGTTCACTAATTCGTTGCTTGATTATCTTTTCCAGAATCTTTCCTGGTATTGAGGCCAGGCTGATAGGTCTGTAGTTTCCTGGATCTATTTTTTTCCTTTTTAAAAAAAATATTGGTTTTTTGAACATTTTGGGGGAAAAGGTGAAAGGGTACATAAAATTTTTTGGCAGCACCCACGCTAGTGGTAGAAATCCCACCAAATCCCACCAGTTCTTACAATCATAAAAACAACGTATAAAGGATAAACAAAAAACAGTATTTTCTTCTACATTATATCAACCATGTGTTCAATCATTTTTCCTTTGTCACTTTCTAGTATATCAACAATTACGAATATTTCAAATATTTTTATTTTTGTGACCTGAGCCTTTGTGATATTGCTCCTTCCTCCCTGTCCCCTGGTGGAGCCGCAGCCCCCCTCCCTCTTTCATATCTTTCGATTTGCTGCTCTTTTCACTACTTTCCCTTTGTTCGTCTTCTAGTGGAGTAAAATGTTTTTTAATAAAAGCTTCAGCCTCATGGACTGTATTAATTTTAATTCTATTTCCCTCCCAAAAGATCAACATTCCCTCTGGAAATAACCATCTGAACCAAACTCCTTCATTATATAATTTCTTTGATAAGAAGGAATACTTCCTCCTTTTTTCTCTTATCTTTTTTGGAATTTGCTTAAGAATGGTAATTTCTTCATCTTTATATTTTAGTGGTCCCTCCCTTTGGGCCCTCAGCACCTCTTCCGCTGTGGTCCTCCTGAGAAATTTAACATGTACCTCCCTTGGAACATTATGAGTTCTAGCATATGTTGAGTTAATCCTGTATACCAGATCCATGTCCCACCACAACTGTTCTTTATCTCACTTCCGGTTCTTGATGGTGACGGACACATTGTCCGCCGCTCGTCTCCTCAGTTGGCTTCGTAAGAAGCACAGAGGGCCTTGAAGGGGTCTTCTGCTGAAGGGCAGTTCACTGAAAACCTCCAGAAGCGTCGGCAGCTGGCGGAGCAAGTCTTCTTACACATAATGATTTTGCAACTAATGTGCAAGTAGCTTTCTTTAGTTGATCAGCAATAATTGATTAAAACATATCAAGCTAAACCTGTCTTATTTCATTCTTTCACAAGGTGACTAAATTAGTAGACCAGCGAAATGGGGACATAGTATATTTAAACGTGAGCAAGGAATTTGACAAAGTAGACCACAACTTACTTCTTAGTAAGCTAAGAAAAAAAGTGGGATAGGCAGCATCACCACCAGATGGATTTGTAACTGACTGATAAATTGTACAACTTGTGCAACTTAGAACTGAGGAGAAATTTCCTGACAGTTAGAACAATTAATCAGTGGAACAGCTTGCCTCCAGAAGTTGTGAATGCCCCAACAGTGGAAGTCTTTAAGAAGATGTTGGATAGCCATCTGTCTGAAACGGTATAGGGTTTCCTGCCTAGGCAGGGGGTTGGACTAGAAGACCTCCAAGGTACCTTCCAACTCTACTATTTATTGTATTGCATTGTACTCAATGAGTATTCTTTAATAGTACTACACCTACATGGAGGGAAGTAAGCAGTTGGTACCACAAAGTTCTGTCTTAAGCCAAGTACTCTCCAATATCTTGATAAATTATTTAGATTAGGGAATAGAAGGGGAACCTATCAAATTTGCAGAGGATACTAAACTGGCAGGGATAGCTAATACCCTAGATGATTGGCTCAAGGTCCAGATGGATCTTGACAGACTTGAACAGTGGACTCTAGCTAACAAAGTGAAATTCGGTAGAGGAAAGTAAAGTCTTAACACTTAGGGAAGAAAACCAAAAGTACACATGTAGATTGGGAGAAACCAAGCTTAATAGCAGTAACTGTAAGAGGGATCTTGGAATCCTAAGCGGACAACCAATTAAATATGAGTCAATAGTTTGTGCCAGCAGCCATGAAAGCCAATGCAATCCTAAATTGCATTAACAGAGGGATTGAATCACAAGATGACAAAAAGGAAGCATTAGGATTTTCGTTCTAGAGCCTAAATCTTCAGAGTTGCCACAGATGCTCATCTTGCTTCCCAAATTCTTTATTTGCCTCTGATCCGCTGGATTATTGAGCCATTAACCATCTCTGGAAGATGGAGATGCTAAAGAAGGAGCTCTGTCCGCTACTGGCTCCCCACTTCCCAGGTCGCTAATCAGAAGCCATGTGAAGTGCCTTCAACTCATCCAATGGTTCCCTCCAATGTTGGATCATCATACAAGCATAAAGAATACCTAGAACTCAACCATTTAATCAGGGTTTTCTCTTCCTGGTATATGCTTGGATATGCCCTCACAGACAACCCCCACACTGTCTAGGACCTTGGAGTACTCATCTCAAACGATGTAAATGCCAGGGCTCTCTTTAACAGTATTGCCAAAAGGGCATTTAGAGTTGTTCATGTAATCTTGGAAAGCTTCTTCTCCAGTAATATTGAAGTGCAAACTAGGGCATAAAAAACATTTTGCCAGAGCAATTCTTGAAGACAGCTCAATTGTCTGGAGCCCGCATTGCATGTCAGACATTAATACAATCGAAGGAGTCCAGAAATATTTCACGAGAAGAGTCCTCCGCTCCTCTGCTCACAACAGAACACCTTACACCACCAGAGTTGAAATATTGGGCTTAGACAACTTAGAACTTTGCCGTCTTCAATCCGATCTAAGCGCATCTGTTATCTAATTCATGCTTGATGAAATGAATGTATGAATACGTACATACATACATATATACATACATACATACATACATACATACATACATACATACATACATACACGAATAAATAAAATCTACTGAACATCTTGGCCATGAACCTCAGCTTAGCAAAGTGATGTGAGAAAATTTGCACTACACCCACCACAGTTTACATTTCTAGTGAATTTTGCATAGGGACCAAGGAGCAATTTTGAAGAAATGCCCAATATTTTAGCAGCATGTTTAGGACCAAACCAGAAAGTATAAATCATTCAAACTTTATCAGCAATCATTTCGGTTCATTTTTCTTTGATTATGTTCTCTGCACAGGTTGTGCTACCCTCTATAAATTCAGGATGATATTGTCCCAAAGCCCATGTTTTGCCCATGGAATTATAACTTCCTTTTTCAATACTTCATCTGGTCTGATCCAGTTTCCCTTTTTGTGGCAATGATAATGAGATCACACCTCCTAGCCCTCCCTTCTTTCCCAGGTCTCCCTGCTCTTCTCTCTTCAACCTGGATCTCCAGCCACCACAAGGTGGGACAGAGGTACAAATATATAAGTGCCTTCTCCCATCCTGGACTGCACTTTGGAGGCTGGAGAGGAGATTCCAAGATGAAAGCATTGCTGTTTGTCTTGTGGTTGGGGGCCTTCATGTGCAAGGACCCAGGTAGGCTCCTGAACCTTTCATCTGGGTTGAGGGTTTCATTACCCATTTATTTATAACATTGATTGGCTGCCCATTGTACCACAGGGTAACTCTGGGCGGCTTACAGTTAAAACATAAAAAGTTAAAATTAAAACTAAAGATAAATGTCAAGGGTGAGGGTGGAGTGGGGTGGAAGTGGGATCTGTTATTACTCAATCCACCGACTCCTTTGTACTGATCCCCCACAGGAGCCCCAAGCAGATTGGAAAAGCCACGTCTTCAGGCACTGATGAAAAGACAGGAGGATTCAGTCCAACCTTACATTGGGGGGCAAGATGTTCCAGAGGGCAGGAGCCACAGCATAGAAGGCCCTCCTCAAAAACCCCACTGGGTGGAATAATTGGGCTGATGGGACCCTCAGCATGCCTCCTCTGCCAGCGTGGGTGGTGTGAGCCAATTCCAGTGGGGTGAGAGCAGGACTCATGCCAGGGCTTTAAAAGGGATCACTAAGACCTTGAATTGCAGCCAGAAGCCATAGCCATAGCAATTTGACTTATACACTGATTAACAGTGCTTGACAGCTGTCTCTAAGCAGTTTACAGAGTCCGCATATTTGCCCCCAACAATCTGGGTCCTCATTTTACCCACCTCGGAAGGATGGAAGGCTGAGTCAACCTTGAGCCTGGTGAGATTTGAACTGTGTATCTGCAGGCAGCCGGCAGGCAGAAGAAATAAACTGCTGTAACCATTGCACCACCATGTCTCAAGGACAATGATAACCAGTGAGGCTCTTGGAGCAGTGATATGCCAGGGGCCATTCTGCCTGCCTGTTGTCCACTCTGCTTGGAGCTGCAGCTTTAAAAAAAAAACCCTGCGGAGCAGCGTCTTCCTCCCCCCACCCTTTGACTCTGCTAGTGAACTCTGACCTCGTGCCCCATGCCAACCTGTACCTGACACTGCCTGCCTAACAACAAATGGGCAGCTGGCATCCTGCTCCATGCCAGAAGCCATTTTTCCCATGGCCTGAAGCTCTGAGCCATTGCTGTTCAGCTGCCATGCCCCCGAATGCAAAAAGCTGTGCCCCACCACTGTTCGGATTCTGCACTTCACCCATATCCCCACAGCCCCTGCCATCCTGCCTGCCAACTGACTGGGTGGTGGCTGGTTGTCCCATGTGAGCAAAAGTCCAGGACAAACGGCGTGTCAGCAAATTGGCTTGAGTGAAAGACACAGCGCAGAGAGTCATACGTCCATTGGTCTGGGTGAATGGGGAAGGGCTGGTGGAGGAGGAAATCTTGTTGCAAATGGGTTGAGGAAGGAGGCTCGAGGCGAAGGAGGCATGACCAAGGGTGGCAGCCTGAAGGTCCTGGACCCTCCTGAATTTATAGAAGGTAGCACAACATACACAAAGTACAAAATTAAACCGAACCAAAATATCACACTGAACTCCTTACAAGAGGAGAAGTGAGGAGAACTGATTTCAGAATATCTTTCCCATGCTCCTCAGCTGATCTAATTGATTTGAGAAAGCGTACACTCCAAAATATGTCTACAATGACACATCATTTCCTTTTCTAGTGAATTTTTCATATGGATCAAGTAGCAATTTGGAGATATGCACAATATTTAGGCAGCATTTTTGGGATCAAACCAAAAAGTATAAACTATTCAAGCTTTGTCAGAAATCAGCTCAATTCATTTCTCCTGTTGTGGGGAGTTCAAGGTAATGATTTTGAGTCGGTTGATTATGTTCTCTGCTCAGGTTGTGCTGCCTTCTATAAATCCAGGAAGAGATGGCAATTGTCCAGGAGCCCATCTATGGCACCTGCAATGGTAACATCTTTCTTAAACATGTGGACTGGTTGGTTCTTCATTTGGTCCAATTTCCCAATTTCCCTTTTGGTAAAGGGGAAAACAAGAACGCCTCCCTTTCCCCTCAATTCTCCCTCTTTTAAACCTGGACCTCCAGCCCCACAAGGTTGGGTAGAGGTACATATAACTGTTTTCTCCCATCCTGGATTGTACTTTGGAGGCTGGAGAAGAGATTACAAGATGAAAACTCTGCTATTTCCATTGTTGTTGGTCATGTTCATGTTCAAGGACCTAGGTTAGCTCCCGAACCTTTGATTGCAGCTGATGATCAAGGGAAGTTTGGCATTTGAAGCAGTTGTTCTCCATTCTGGTAGTGGGACTTTTTCACTGTTCTGCTCTGCATAAGGACGGTCCATGGGAGCCTTCAGGAGGGAAGAGGAATTCTGAATTTGAAGAGAGGCCCATAACTGAGACAGAAACTGGCCCAGCAGTTGTTCTGGGGTGGACTTCCTCTGAAAATAGAGGTTCCTTTAGATAGTGAATTCTGCCACTCTTGGGAGTGAGAGGAAAAATGTTTCCCTTTGTTTGCCCTCCATCTGCCCCCCTCTGGCTTGGATGACATTCAGCATTTTCAACGATCCAATCAAAGGGGATCAGAGAAACCCATTTCAAGTGAAGCATGGATCAACCTTGACATCAAGCTGAGATTGGTTGCCATTGCTGTAATTTCTGAGATTCCTCAGTCTAGCCTGCACCCTTGGGGATCACCCATCCAGGAATTAACCAGTCCCAACCCTCTTTAGCTTCCAAACAGAGACCAACCTTTATGGTTCTTGGCTGGTGATCTTTGATGGCCTCTTCAGGAAAATATGTTCTTTTAAACATTATTTATTTCATAAATTCAGAGTCGTGAACAAACCTTGTACTCCTTCCTCTGCTTTCCCCAAACAATGACCCATTGAAGTGGGTTGGGCTAAGAAGGACTGACTGGCCCAGAGGCACCCAAGTGGCTTTCTGTGCTAAGGTGGGACTGCAACTCATAGGCTCCCTGTTTGCAGACCCTTTAATTGTCCTCCTAGTGAAATTTTCGCTATTATTCTTCAAGAATCTGTTATCCAATACATAGTAAGACGAGATCAAGGAAATAAATAGCAAAGTAATATTGCTCTGTTTTATTCCTTTCGTCCAGTTGAGAGTCTGAAATGTTACACATGTAACCTGACATTGTGTAAGATCAAGATAGAATGTTCGCAAGAAGACAGGTTCTGTTTTAAGAGGATACCTCCACCAGGTAAGCACATTTCCTGTCCATTCTCTCAGTTTTTCTTCTTGAATGGAAAATAGAGCTCCCAAATGCAGCTGAGAATGGGAGATCGCCTATTTTTCCTTGATTCATTTAGTTTCAGCTTGACTGTCAATTATCTAGTGGGACACTGTTTCTAAGACCATTGTGGATGGAATGGGGCAACTTGCCACAGTCAATTTGCTGTGGCAAACTCACCATGTTCAGCAAACTCGCTGCAGGACAATTTAACAGTTCTATTTAATTATTTAAAAGAAATAAAAAATATTTAAATTACTGCCATTCACATTTCCTTCTGTCCTTTTGCATCTTTTCTATAGTGATTTTATACCACCATTTCTTTGATATTAAAGTAGCTCTGGTCCCACAGTGAGTGGTCCTTTGGCGAGTTGGCCAGGCGAGTTGGGCATGAAGAATTGTCATAGAATTGTGATTATGGACCATGTTAATGTTTCAAAAAAGGATGGAAACATTATGAAAAATAAAACATATTTGTCAGGAGTGACATGCTACCAGTTCGCACCGGCTTGTGCAAACTACTAGGGCCGATCCTCGTTGGTTTTGCGAACTGATACTAAAAAACTAGCTTCCAAGGATCGTGCTGCTGAGCTGTAAGCCACATGATTGGTGGAAGTTTTTTTTCTGCTTTTTAAAGCATTTTTTCCTGCCTATTCGCCCGAGCTGCCCCAAAAATGCTTTAATAAGGGGAAAAAGAGAGCATCCAACAATCGTGTGGATCAGCTGTGAGCCGTTTGATCATTGGAAGGTTTTTTTTTCACTTTTAAAGCCTTTTTGAGTAAATAGGCAGGAAAAAATGCTTTAAAAAGCAGGGGGGGAAGCTTTCGATGATCACTCGTATAAGCTGTGAGCTGTGCGATCTTAGGAACTTTCCCCCCCCCCACTTTTTGAAGAATTTTTTTACTATCTATTCACCCATACCAGTAGTAAAAAAAATACTTTAAAAGTTTCCCACTATCGCACAAACCTTTTTTCCCCCACATCTTAAAGCATTTTTTCACTACCAGTTCAGGCAAATATGTAGTAAAAAATGCTTTAAAAATCAAAAAATATTGGCCATGCCCACTGGAGTCATATGACCCCCCAAAAAAGCCACACCCACAAAGCCACGCACAGAGAACATTGGCAAAAAAAATACATTTCACTACTGATATTTTTATATAAATCTTCTCACATTGTGTTTAATGTGGGTTTATCATCTTGTTTTAGAAAAAACTATAGATCAGTTCTTTGTTCCTGTTAATACTAGTTTTGTTTTATGTTACCTTAGGTGGATTCCTAACAAGCGGATGTGCTCCAGTTTGCAACCAAGTCTTCTTACCCTTAATAACATGTTGCACAACTGACTTTTGCAACTGAGGTGCAAGTAGCTTTCTTTAGTTGATCAGCAATCATTGATTAAAACATCTCATGCTAAACCTGTCTTATTTCATTCTTTCAAAAGGTGACTAAATTAGTAGACCAGTGAAATGGGGACATAGTATATTTAAACATGAGAGAGGCATTTCACAAAGTAGACCACAGCTTACTTCTTAGTAAGCTTTAAAAAAGTGGGATAGACAGCATACACCAACAGATGGCTTTGTAACTGACTGACAAACTGTACTCAATGAGTATTCTTTAATGGTACTACACCTACATGGAGGGAAGTAAGCAGTTGGTACCACAAAGTTCTGTCTTAAGCCAAGTACTCTCCAATATCTTGATAAATTATTTAGATTAGGGAATAGAAGGGGAATTTACCAAATTTGCAGATGATACTAAGCTGGCAGGGATAGCTAACACCCTAGATGATGGATCAAGATGGATCTTGACAGACTTGAACAGTGGACTCTAGCTAGCAAAGTGAAATTCAAAGTAGAGAAAAGTAAAGTCTTAACACTTAGGGTTGAAAACCAAAAGTGCACATGTAGATTGGGAGAAACCAAGCTTAATAGCAGTAACTGTAAGAGTGATCTTGGAGTCCTAAGCGGACAACCAATTAAATATGAGTCAATAATTTGTGCCAACAGCCATAAAAGCCAATGCAATCCTAAATTGCATTAACAGAGGGATTGAATCACAAGATGACAAAAAGGAAGCATTAGGATTTTCGTTCTAGAGCCTAAATTTTCAGAGTTGCCACAAATGCTCATCTTGTTTCCCAAATGCTTTATTTGCCTCTGATCCGCTGGATTATTGAGCCATTAACCATCTCTGGAAGATGGAGATGCTAAAGAAGGAGCTCTGTCCGCTACTGGCTCTCCACTTCCCAGGTCGCTCATCAGAAGCCATGACGAAGTGCCTTCAACTCATCCAATGGTTCCCTCCAATGTTGGATCATCATACAAGCATAAATAACACCCAGAACTCAACCATTTAATCAGGGTTTTCTCTTCCTGGTATATGCTTGGATATGCCCTCACAGACAAACCCCCCCCCCCCCCCCACTATCTAGGACCTTGGAGTACTCATCTCAAACGATGTAAATGCCAGGGCTCTCTTTAACAGTATTGCCAAAAGGGCATTTAGAGTTGTTCATATAATCTTGGAAAGCTTCTTCTCCAGTAATATTGAAGTGCAAACTAGGGCATAAAATTTTTTTTGCCAGAACAATTCTTGAAGACAGCTCAATTGTCTGGAGCCCGCATTGCATGTCAGACATTAATACAATCGAACGAGTCCAGAAATATTTCACGAGAAGAGTCCTCCTCTCCTCTGCTCACAACAGAATCCCTTACACCACCAGACTTGAATTATTGGGCTAAGACAGTGCTTCTCAATTATTTTCTGTCATGCCCCCCCTAGGAAGAAGAAAACATTTCGCGCCCCCCCCCCCCCCGCGCGACTGTAAATAGTATAATTTGTCTATAAAATTGTTATAAGTACACCTCTGCATAACATAGCACACCGGTCTTTCCTCGTCTCCCACCGTAGTCACATGCTTTCTTTCCTCTTTCCCTCTTACTTGTCTATCCTTCCTTCCACCCTCCCTTCCTCCTTCCCTTCCTTCCTGCCTCCCTTCCAGTTCCCTCCTTCCTCTTTCCCCCTGCCTGCCTGCCTTCTTTCCTCTTTCCCTATCCTCCTATCCTTCCTTTCTCCCTCCCTCCTTCTCTGCCTCCCTTCCAGTTCCATTCTTCCCTCCTTCCTTCTGCCTCCTTCCTGCCTGCTTGCCTTCTTTCCTCTTTCCCTCTTGCTTGTCTATCCTTCCTTCCTTCCTGCCTCCCTTCCAGTTCCCTCCTTCCTCTTTCCCCCTGCCTGCCTGCCTTCTTTCCTCTTTCCCTATCCTCCTATCCTTCCTTTCTCCCTCCCTCCTTCCCTGCCTCCCTTCCAGTTCCATTCTTCCCTCCTTCCTTCTGCTTGCCTTCTTTCCTCTTTCCCTCTTGCTTGTCTATCCTTCCTTCCACCCTCCCTTCCTCCTTCCCTTCCTTCCTGCCTCCCTTCCAGTTCCCTCCTTCCTCTTTCCCCCTGCCTGCCTGCCTTCTTTCCTCTTTCCCTATCCTCCTATCCTTCCTTTCTCCCTCCCTCCTTCCCTGCCTCCCTTCCAGTTCCATTCTTCCCTCCTTCCTTCTGCTTGCCTTCTTTCCTCTTTCCCTCTTGCTTGTCTATCCTTACTCCCTCCTCCCTTTCTTCCCTCCCTCCCTGCCAGCAGCTCCTCCAGCATCCCAGCTGGAAGCAGCAGCACACCAGGGGCGAAGGGGTGGCGGTGGCAAGATCGGGCGACCGCCGCCCCTTTGTCCCTTCCCCAACAGCAGCTGTTGTGCTTCCACTTCCAGACGGAATCCTGGCGGTGGAGCTGCTGGCGGGGAGGCGAGCTACCTGCATAAAGACGCCGCCGAGGGCATGGCAGAATATATCCCGGCTTGAAGTGGCAGCGCTGGGGACTGCTCAGAGACTCATCAGAGCCGCGGGCTGGAGCTGTGCAAAAAGTCTGCTTGGGCTGGGGGGGGGAGGGAGGGAAGCCTGGGACAGCCATGCTTCCCTCCCTCCCACCCCCGCCCGAGCAGGCTTCTTGCACAGCTCCAGCCTGTGGCTCCAATGAAAATCCACAGTCCGAAGTGCTGCCACTTCCAGGCGGGATATATTATGCCTCGCCCACGCCGCCGCCGTTGCACCCAGATGGAAAGGGAGCCTTCGCGCCCCCCTTTACGGAGCCTCGCGCCCCCCCAGGGGGGCGCGCCCCACTATTTGAGAACCGCTGGGCTAAGACAACTTAGAACTTTGCCGTCTTCAATCCAACCTAAGGGTATCTGTTATCTAATTCATGCTTAATAAAATGAATGAATGAATGAATGAATGAATGAATGAATGAATGAATGTATGAATACATACGTACGTACGTACATACATACATACATACATACATACATACATACATACATACATACATACAAGAATAAATAAAATCTACTGAACATCTTGGTGTCAGGCCTGTAATTATATTCTTTTTAGGATCTTTGGCCTGCCACACTTTTTAATAATTTTCTATGCTGTTTCATTAGTGTAGTAGTTGGGAGGGGGGAATAGAAAGGAGTAGGATTGTAGAATGGATTGTTGACATTCTTTTGTAGAAGCCAAGGTCATCTTTTGTCTTCGCATCTCGACACCTGGCCGGAAGAAGATGGGTGTACATGCCAGTGTGGAAGAATATGATTGGAACATGTGATGGATTTGTGGGTGTGGGGAGAGATCATGAACTTTCAACTGGTTGAACTTAGAGGATGTAATTTAGAGTTGAAATTTCCATAGCCGTACTAACATGCCTGCGGAATAAATTGCACCTTAAAGGATGTTTTGCCTTGGACAATGATTTATTTCTGCATGGTATTTAGAACCCTAACATTATTTCAACTCTCTCTCTCAAAATAATTCACTAGCACCCCACCTCGCAGGGGGGGGGGCTGGTGATGGGGGCCTCGGCATTCCCAACGCTGACTGGGACAGCGTAAATGTCAGCGGAGAAATAATGAGAAGCTTTTGGTGATAAGAAGCTGAGTGCGGAACTTCAAAGGCAATGGAATGTTGTTTCCAGTTGCATTGGGAGGAATGCAGGAGGAGACACGACAAGACGAAGGAAGATCTCAGACGTGCTTCGTCAGCAAATTGTGAGTGCACGCTTCCCCTCCTTCCCCCCCAGCTTAGAAGCAAGATTGGAAAAAAAAACCCTTAGAACGGAGGTTTGGGCTCCTTCCAGACGGCAATAAATAAAATGGCTTATCACCATGCAACTAGCTGGGAGAAAGATTCCCTTTCAAAATGGGAATTTCAAAGGAGACAGGAAGAAGGGATTTTTCCAGCATCTGTCACTTGCAAGCCACCACAAATGGGGCTGCAACCAGTAAATGAAGCAAATTGGGCAGTAAATTGGGCTTTCCTCCCAGGACTTGGATGGAAGAGATGCTACTTACCAACTCCTTTGCCATCAGCATGGGGAAATGCTCCAAGCCAGCAGAGGGCACCTACTTGGCCCATAACTCATCCAAGCCAGCAAAGGACACCTACTTGGCCCATAACTCCTCCAAGCCAGCAGGAGGGTCCTTGGCACGTAAAACCCCCTAGCCAGCCATCATTGGTTGAGCTGCAACCTGTGAAGCAGGCAACCCCGGGATAGGTCTTAACCCCAGGTCATGGATGGGAGGGATGCCAGTGGGCACCTGCCCTCCCTCAGCAGATGGCACCATGGCAGAAAGCTGGGCAGTGGCCAACCGAGGGATTGACCTCCCCACCGGTTCCAGTCTCCCCTGCAAGGCCCAAAAAGGTTCTTACCAGACCTTCCTACAGAGAAGAAATCTCCATGGAAGAAGGGATTACCAAACAGAGGCCTGCATTGTGGATGGGGGGAAAATGTGCGCCTGCAAGGCCCCAAGTGGTTCTTACCCCACCTTCCTACAGAGTAGCAATCACCAACATGGAAGAAGGGATTACCAAAGCCAGGCCTGCAAGATGGGAAGCGGGACAAGGTGCATCTGCAATGCCCCAAAAGGTTCTTACTCCACCTTCCTACAGAGAAGCAATCTCCACCATGGAAGAAGGGTTTACCAAGGGGGCAGCTGCAAGTTGGAGAGCAAGGCAGTGTGATGAAACGGTTCCTGAGTTTAGAGATGTAACTAGGTTCCATTCCTCGTGGGGCCCAATTAAATGCCACCATTGTTGTCAACTTGGCCACAGAGCATCAGAGTGCTTGGCTCCAGCCCCAATGCCACAAACGTGCGCACCAACCACCACGGCGGTAAAGAGAGGGTCCCAGATGCCACCACAGAAGAGTCATCTGGGCCAACAACCTCTGGAAGAGGATCCCCAACTTAAGGTGAGGAAGTGTCCTACCAAGGGGGAGGCCTCGGAAGAGGAAAAGGGCAGACATTCTCCGGAGGAGGATCCCCAACTTAAGGTGACAAAGAGTCCAACTAAGGGGGAGGCCTCAGAGGGGGAAAAGCCTAAACGACCTCTGGAAGAGAACCCCCAACTTCAGGTGACGAAGAGTCCTACCAAGGGGGAGGCCTCGGAGGAGGAACAAGGCCAGCCGTGGATGATTGAATCCAAGAGCCCAGAACCTACAGCACCTGCAGCAGAGAGCCCTAAACGGCCATGGGAAGAGGTCGCAATGGACTTCATCGTGGAACTCCCAGACAGCAGTGGGCATAAAGTAATTTGGACTGTTATTGATTTGTTTTCTAAGCAGGCACACTTCATTGCTTGCTCAGGATTGCTATCCGCAAACGAATTAGCGAAAATGTTTGTGAAACACATTTATCGCCTGCACGGAGTACCCAAGAGGATCATTTCAGACCGCAGAGTCCAGTTCACAACCAAGTTCTGGAGAGAGGTCCTGAGATCTATTGGGTCCACACAAGAACTGAGCTCAGAGGTTCATCCCAGCATGAACGGCGCAGCAGAGGTAGCCAATGCGGCGGTGGAACGATACATCAGGTGTTTTGTGGACTATCAGCACGACAACTGGTCGGACTTGCTACCCTTTGCCGAAGTGGCGTACAACGATGCGGTCCACAGCAGCAGAGGATTAGCGGGTTTCCAGATTACCAGTGGCATGGAAGTTGTTGCCATGCCTGAGTTGCCTAGAGAACCTCCTTCTTTCATGTCTTTGAGTGAATGGATGGACATGCTAAAGAAAGGATGGGAGAATACGAAGAAGGCTCTAGCAGTTGCGGCAGAAGCCTACCAGAAGCAAGATGATCAACGTCGCTCACTCCTAAACCCCTACCGTGTGGGGGACAATGTTTTTGTATCTACCAAATACATAAGATTAGAAATGTTTAGCAAGGAATTGGGTCCAAAATTGCTAGGTCCATTCCCTATAGTGAAGATAGTTAGCTCAGTTACAGTTCAACTCAGTCTACCCAGAAGTCTAGGGGAAATTGACCCAGAATTTCATTGTAGCTTGTTGAAACCAGTAATTGGGTCTAACAGAAGAGCATCCACCCAAGCTCAATCTCCTCCTTTAGTGATGGAAGGGGAATCACAATCTGAGGTGGAAAAAATTGTAGATTTCAGGCTGAATAGGGGTTGCTTACAGTACTTAGTGCATTGGAAGGGTTACCCTTGGTCTGAAGCTAATTGGGTGAACAGTGGGAACCTAAAAGTGGAGAAGTTAGGAAAGCAAGTCAATGGGAAGTTTCCCGAGAAGTCAAGGGGTTCCCCTGGGTGGAGAAGAGGTGGTTAATTTTGTTATATTAACTTTTATGTTATTCTCTTTGCAGGAAACGTTTTTCTTTTGAGGAGAGGCCGCCTGTCAGGCCTGTAATTATATTCTTTTTAGGATCTTTGGCCTGCCACACTTTTTAATAATTCTCTATGCTGTTTCATTAGTGTAGTAGTTGGGAGGGGGGAATAGAAAGGAGTAGGATTGTAGAATGGATTGTTGACATTCTTTTGTAGAAGCCAAGGTCATCTTTTGTCTTCGCATCTCGACACCTGGCCGGAAGAAGATGGGTGTACATGCCAGCGTGGAAGAATATGATTGGAACATGTGATGGATTTGTGGGTGTGGGGAGAGATCATGAACTTTCAACTGGTTGAACTTAGAGGATGTAATTTAGAGTTGAAATTTCCATAGCCGTACTAACACGCCTGCGGAATAAATTACACCTTAAAGGATGTTTTGCCTTGGACAATGATTTATTTCTGCATGGTATTTAGAACCCTAACATTTGGCCATGAACCTCAGCTTAGCAAAGTGATGTGAGAAAATTTGCACTACACCCACCACAGTTTACATTTCTAGTGAATTTTGCATAGGGACCAAGGAGCAATTTTGAAGAAATGCACAAAATTTAGCAGCATGTTTAGGACCAAACCAGAAAGCATAAATCATTCAAACTTTATCAGCAATCATTTCGGTTCACTTCTCTTGCAGGGAGTTCAAGGTAATGATTTTGGATTGGTTTGATTATGTTCTCTGCACAGGTTGTCCTCCTTTCTTTAAATTCAGGATGATATTGTCCCAGAGCCCATGTTTTGCCCATGGAATGATAACTTATTTTTTCAATAGTTCATCTGGTCTGATCCAGTTTCCCTTTTTTTAGCAATGATAATGAGATCACACCTCCTAGCCCTCCCTTCTTTCCCAGGTCTCCCTGCTCTTCTCTCTTCAACCTGGATCTCCAGCCTCCACAAGGTGGGGTAGAGGTACAAATATATAAGTGCCTTCTCCCATCCTGGACTGCACTTTGGAGGCTGGAGAGGAGATTCCAAGATGAAAGTGTTGCTGTTTGTCTTGTTGTTGGTGGCCTTCATGTGCAAGGACCCAGGTAGGCTCCTGAACCTTTCATCTGGGTTGAGGGTTTCATTAGCCATTCATTTATAACATTGATTTATTTATTAGCTTTATTAGCAATCATCTTGGTTCATTTCTCCTGTTGTAGGAAGTTGAAGGTAATGATTTTAGATTGGTTTGATTATGCTCTTTGCACAGGTTGTGCCACCTTCGATAAATTCAGAACTAGATTGTCCTGGAGTCCATCTGCTGCACGTGGAATGGTACCTTCTTCCTTCCACATGGGGACAGGATGGTTCTTCATCTGGTCCGATCCAATTTCCCTTTTGGTAGAGGGGAACACAAGGACACCTCCCTCCTTTCCCAATTCTCCCTCTCTTGAACCTGCATCTCCAGCCCCCACAAGATGGGGTAGACTTATATATAACTGCCTTCTCCCATCCTGGATTGTACTTTGGAGGCTGGAGAGGAGATTGCAAGATGAAAGCTTTGCTATTTGCATTGTTGTTGGTCATGTTCATGTTCTAGGACCCAGGTTGGCTACTGAACTTTGGATTGCACCTGATGATCAAGGGAAGTTTGGCATTTGAAGCAGTTGTTCTCCATTCTGGTGGTGGGACTTTTTCACTGTTCTGCTCTGCATAAGGAGGGTCCATGGGAGCCTTTAGGAGGGAAGAGGAGCTCTAAATTTGAATAGAAGCCCTTAGCTGAGACAGCAGCTGGCCCAGCTGTTATTCTGGGGTAGACTGCTTCTGAAAGTAGAGGTTCCTTTGCATAGTGAATTCTGCCACTCTTGGGAGTGAGAGAAAAAAAATGTTTCCTTTTCTTTGCCCTCCATTTGCCTCCCTCTGCTTTGGATGACATTCATCATTTTTGCTGATTACAATCAAAGGGGATCAGAGAAACCCCTTTCAAGTCAAGCATGGATTATCCTTGAGATCAACCTTAGATTGGTTGCCATTGCTGTAATTTGTGAGACTCCTCAGTCTAGTCTGCAGCCTTGGGGGTCACCCATTCAGAAATTAACCAGCCCCAACCCTCTTTAGCTTCCAGAGATGAACCTCTATGGTTCTTAGATGGTGATATTTGATGGCCTCTTCAAGAAAAAAAATCTTATTTTAAACATTATTTTTAAATAAATTCAGGGTGATGCTCATTCTCCTCCTTCCTGTACTTTCCCCAAACAATGACCAAATGAAGTGGGTGGGGCTAAGAAAGATTGACTGGCCCAGAGGAACCCTCATGGCTTTCTGGGCTAAGACGGGACTGCAACTCATACGCTCCCTCTTTGCAGACTCTTTAATTGTCTACTATTATTCTTCAAGAAACTATTATCCAATACATAGTAAGACAAGATCAAGGAAATAAATATCAAAGTAATATTGCTCTGTTTTATTCCTTTCATCCAGTTGAGAGTCTGAAATGTTATGCAGGTAGCCGAATTAAAATCAAGATAAAATGTTCGAGAGAAGACATATTTTGCTTTAAGGCGATATCTCCAACAGGTAAGATAAGTTACTGTTCTTTCTCTCGGTTTTTCTTCTTGAATGGAAGCTAGAGCTCCCAAATGTGGCTGAGAAAAGGAGAGCACCTATTTTTACTTGGTTCATTTAGTTTCAGCTTGACTGTCAATTATCTAGTGGGACACTGTTTGTCAGATTATTGTGGATGGAATGGGGCAACTTGCCACAGACAATTTGCTGAAGCAAACTCACCATGTTCAACTCGCCATGGGAAAACTTGCTGCAGGACAATTTAACAATTCTATGTATGGCAGTTCACATTTCATTCTGTCCATCCTTTTGCCTCTTTTCTATAATGATTTTATATCACCATTTCTTTGACATTAATGTAACTCTGGTCCCACAGTGAGTGGCCCTGTGGCGAGTTGGCCATAGCGAGTTGGGCATGAAGAATTGTCATAGAATTATCATTGTGGACCATGTTAATATTTTAAGAAAAGATGGAAACATTACAAAGAATAAAACATATTTGTCACAGGTGAAATGCTACCAGTTTGCACCAGTTTGCACCAGTTCATGTGAACCGGTAGGGCCGATCGTCATTGGTTCTGCAGAAAAAAAAAGCATCCAAAATCACTTGGATCAGATGTGATCATGGGAACCTTTCCCCCCTACTTTTTAAAGATTTTTTTTACTATCTATTTGCCCAAACTGGTAGTAATAATACTTTAAAAGTGGGAGGGGGAAGGTTCCCACAATCACATGACACAGCTGAACTTTTTTTTTCTACTTCTTAAAACATTTTTAGTACCATTTTGAGCAAATATATAATAAAATTGCTTTAAAAATTAAAAAAATGTTGGTGATGCCCACTGAGTCACATGACCACCCCACCAAGCCACATCCACAACGATTCGTCCAGAGAACTGGTGGCAAAAGTTTTTACATTTCACCACTGATATTTTTATATAAATCTTCTCACACTATGTTCAATGTAGGTTTAGCATTTTTTAAAAAAAACAATAGAGGAGAGGGGATGCTGACATCGTGATGACACGACATGCAATCTTGGAGCTCCAAGATCACATTCGATACTTTTGCCACTGGACGGTCATTTTGGACCTAAACTGTCCTGAAGAGATGGTGATAGGGAAGAGTACGTCCTGCTGATCTCAGGGACACCGCAAAGTCCCTAATTGATCCAGGAGAAACTCTTTTTGCCAGTGACAGAATGTGCAGCCATTGAAGATGCTGAAGTTGGTACAGCTCTGGAATGGAAGGAAAACGGAAAGAGAAAGTGTGTCCATCTGGTGAGGAAATCCTTTTGTTATAAAAGAGTCTTCCCAAAAAAATGAAAGCTAAATTAAATTTGAAAACAGAAGAGAATAAGCAGCGAAATTAAGCCACATTAGACAGTTTGTTATCCTTTTTCCCCTCTTTTATGGATGGAACATCTGCAAAGGTTTCCTATTCCTTAAATTGAATGGATTAGTTTTTCTTCTTCTACTTTTTTATATCCTTTCTTTTACCTATGGATTAAAATCTTTTTCCTTATTTTTATAATGCTGGATTGGATGGGGGTTTTTTGCTCCATTTAAGAATTTTGTTTTCTTTAAGCCTGGAATATAAAGAAGAAATACAAGGAATACAAAGAGGGCTGTAATAACAGAGCGAAAGGAAGTAACACTGCCACTTGGAGGCTGGAGGTTTGGAAAGATTGGAAATATTGTCTTTTCTTTTTTTCTCTTTGATCATTTGATTTTGCATTTCCTCAGCTTGTTTACAGAGAGTGATAGTGAGAAGAGCATGGGTTGTTTATACAGGTGATTTTTGGGAGCTTTATTGGCAGCTGGAGTGGAGTGAAAACAAAGCTTTGTCTTTAAAGATTATAAATGAACTTGCTTTAAACCTAATAAAAAGTTTTGAATGCCAGAGTGGCAGTGTTTACAAGTTGGAAGAATGGCGCAACATGAAAAAGAAACCTTAACATTGCAAAAGATTATTTTGAAATTCAAAAATTATTAGAAGTAACAGAGAAAATTGAGAATAGATTGGAGATCATAGATTGTAGAACACTAAAATTTGATGGAAAAATTGAGGATGTTCATCAAATGAAAAAAGGGGAGGTCAGAGCTCTAAAAACTGAAGGAAAAAATAAACAAAGAATTAAGAAAATTGTTGATACCGACAGTGAACTAAGCGTGGTTGGAAATGGAAAGAGTGGAATATGGAAAGGGGAGAAAGAGAGAAGAATTTATGGAACCAACAAGAGAAATCTTGTTAGAAGCACTAGTGATAACCAAAGATAAGCTGATTTGAGACGACTTCTGGTCCCCGAAGACGATGGACGTGTGCGTCCGCCGCTTGTCTCTTCGGTGGGCTCCTTTTAGGAGCACAGGGGGCCTTGGAGGGGCTCCCTGCCACAGGGCGGCTAACCACAAGGGGGTTTCCAGCCTCGCCCCAGGAGCCGGGGAGCGTGGAGGGTGCATGGCGGCGTTTTCCACTGTCGCTGTGTGCCTTCACCGATCGGATTCCGGAAGGAAAGAATCAATTAGACGTTACAGCTGAAGTGCGGTGAGGTGAGAGGTTTCCCTCAATCTCCTGTAAATCTATCTAACTGATGAACAGCAGCTTCTCCAAATTGTCGATTCAATCCTTTGAAGTGTTAAGATTGGAGGGGGGGATTTTCCACCACCCCTCGGAAAAAGCGGCACTTGGAATATTTCTCTGTCTCAGAGGAGAGATAGAGTTAAAAGCTAACTTTCACTTCCTCTAACAATGGGAGAATGATTTTTGCTACAATTGCAAGGGATGACTGCTGAGTTGTTTTTTAAACTACCTTATGAAAACTTTGGACATGTTGCTCCCTGGTCCCCTGTGAAGGCGGAGCCAAGATGGCCAACTTCCTCCTTCTTCTTTGCTTTTATGAATGAAGTTTCCCCTTTGAAAGAATTTCTGGCTTTATATTATTCTACACCCCGAAGATCTCCTAGATTAGAGCCTCTCCGTGGTTTTGGGGTTGAATACCATCTGTACGCTGATGATACGCAGCTGTACATTTCAACCCCAAACCACCCCAACGAGGCTGTCGCAGTGATGTCCCGGTGTCTGGAAGCCATCGGGGTCTGGATGGGGGACAACAGACTCAAACTCAACCCCTCCAAGACTGAGTGGGTGTGGCTTCCGGCACCTCGGTTCAGCCAGCTGACTCCATTGCTGGCCATAGGGGACGAGCTACTGCCCCCTGTGGAACGGGCGCGCAATTTGGGCGTCCTCCTAGATGCCCGGCTGTCAATGGATGACCATGTGGCAGCCGTGGCAAGGGGGGCGTTCCACCAGGTTCGCCTGGTGCGCCAATTGCACCCCCTACTGGACCGGGATGCCCTACGCACAGTCACTCATGCGCTGGTGACGTCTCGCCTAGATTACTGTAATGCTCTCTACATGGGGCTTCCCTTGGGATGCGCCCGGAGACTGCAGCTAGTCCAGAACGCGGCCGCGCGGGTTATCATGGGGAGGTCTAGATACTCCCACGTAACACCGCTCCTGCGCGAGCTGCACTGGCTACCTGTGGTTTTTCGGGTGCGTTTCAAGGTCCTGATTACTATCTTTAAAGCGCTCCATGGCTCAGGACCTAGTTACTTGCGGGATCGCATCCTCCCACATACATCCCTGCGGCCAATCCGCTCTCACAGAGAGGGCCTTCTCCAAGTGCCGTCCACTAGGCAATGCCAGCGGGCGGCGCCGAGGAGTAGAGCCTTCTCTGTGATGGGCCCAACCCTCTGGAATGACCTCCCCCTCGACATTAGAACCACCTCGGACTTCCGCTCCTTCCGTCAAAAATTGAAGACTCACCTGTTCCGACTAGCTGGCCTGGCATGATTATAAATGTTACATCTATGAACTCCTGGTAGTATATTCTCATCTGGTTATTTTAAGGGTAATGTTTTAGTTTTAATTGTTTTTAGGGCTTTTAGCCTCATAGTTATTCTTCTGTACAGGACTCTTAATTTTAACCTCCTCCACATACATACATATATTTATAGCTCTATTTATATTTGTATTTTATCTGTGATTTATTGTGGACTGTACACCGCCCCGAGTACCTTTTTGGGAGAGGGGGCGGTTTAGAAATGTGAATTAATAATAATAATAATAATAATAATAATAATAATAATAATAATAATAATAATAATAATAATAATAATAATAATCTCTTCTTATGTGGTCCCCTTGGATTTGGATTTGATTCTTATCCTCTGGCTTGCAGCTGTACAGGAGGATTAACTTTCACTTCTGGCTTGTTTGCCTCCATGATCTCTCCCAGCTGTGTATTCCACAGATGCCATTCCTTTTGCATAAGACTTATAGCTATCTCTGAACTTAGTATGGGATCTAAAAAGCCACCGCCTGGTAAGGCATCTTCGGCCCCGACATCTTCTATGTCTAGTACGATTACACAACAGACACAAATGGCTTCATTTCTACAACCTAAAACAACTGAACAGAGTTCAAAGGACTTATCTGTTGCCCAAATGTTTCAAAATATTTTGAAGGGACAGGACGAACTGAAAAAACAATTGGCAAATTTAAATGAACAGCTCAGAGAAATGCAACAACAAGCAACACAAAATAAACAGAGAATAGGTGTGTTGGAGGAAGACATGACTGGGTTGAGGGAGGAGGTTAAGACAGTCTAGAAGGGGAATAGAGAATTTGAAAATCATATGATAAAGGTGGAATTTGAAAGAATGTCTTTTTTTCTTAGATTTCAAAACTTACCAGAGACAGAAAATGAAGACCTTAAGGAGATTATGACCACAATTTTATCAGAATACATTAAAAGAGACAAACAGCTATCGTGGGATATTGATTTGATTTATAGGATCAATTCAGCATATGCTAGAACACACAATGTTCCAAGGGAAGTACATGTTAAATTTCTTAGAAAGACTACAAGAGATGAGGTCTTAGGAGCTCAGAGGGGGGGGAACCATTAAAATATAAAGACAAAGAAATAGCCATTCTTAAACAAATTCCAAAGAAAGTAAGAGATAAGAGGAAGAAATATTCCTCTTTATCAAAGAAATTATATGATAAAGGAGTTTGGTTTAGATGGTTATTGCCAGAAGGAATGCTGATTTTCTGGGAGGGCAGTAGAATCAGAATCAACACAGTTGTGGAGGCAGAGGCCTTCATTAAAAAACACACTGCCTTTCTAGATGAAACAGGGGACAGTACACAAGATATGAAGGAGGGAAGGGCCGTGGCTCTACCAGAGGACAGGGGGGAGGAAGCAACATCGAGAACACTCAGGTCACAAAAATAAGTTTGAAATATTATTGCAATTGTTGTTATAATGTAATTGTTGGAAGTGACATATAACATGATTGAATATATTGTTGATATAATGTAAAACAAAAAGCTGCCAATGTTTATCTTTTAATCTTTGATCTTTAATTTTTTTTCTGTAAAAGTTGTGAGATTTGGGGGGATTTCTACCTTTCGCACGATGTAGCTGTCAAATTTTTTTATACCTACCTACCCCTTCCTATAAATATTTGTAAAAACCAATAAAATTCTTTTTTTAAAAAAAAAACAAAGATAAGCTGATTGAAGAAGCAGATGGAGGGTTTCGAGCTTATACAAGATATGCAATAAGCAAGAAGTTGCAAAGAGAAGTCCATACAAAACTTACTAAGGAATTAACCAGAATACTAATGCCACAAATGGCAAGAGACAGGTTGATATGTGAAAGCTCATTATAAAAATTAAGCCAAACTTAGTTAAATTTAGAGCATTATGTAAAAATTGAAGTGATAAAGGATATAGTTAAATGAATGATTGATAATGATAATAATGTATACCTATGTATTGGTTTGATAAGAGGAAATTTGATATAAATTGCAAATGGTAACTACGAAAGGAGGTTTAGAAACTCTGTCATTAAATATAACCAATTTTTATATAGAACATGTTATAAAGATGTAATGTTACTGGATGATATTGCCATTGTGTGCTTTTTGCTTTAAATCTGGAATATTTTAGATAAAAGGACGCAAAAACAATTGCAGTCAAATGAAGGTTGAGGTATAATGACAGTAATATATATAAATATATTTGATGTAAAATATATGATTTGACATGAATTGTAGGTGAGGACGGAGGAAGGGGCGCACAGAAGCTTTTGTAACCAATCGGCACACTTTCTGCAATTTGTAATGGAAGATAGTTTTGTGGTTTTTTTTTTTTAATGTGTTGTCTGTTTGTGTTTATTCAAAAATAAAAATTAAAAAAAGAAAAAAAGAATACATCAATTCTTTCTTACTGTCAATAATTGTTTTGTTTTATGTTTCCTTAGGCAGACACCAAATAAACGGATGTTCTCCAACTTGCCTGAAACCCCCCATACAGATAATACAATGTTGCACAAGTGACTTTTGCAACTGATGTGCAAGTAGCTTTCCTTAGTTGATCAGCAAGCACTGATTAAAACAAATCATGCTAAACCTGTTTTATTTAATTCTTTCACAAAATGGCTAAATTAGTAAACCAGCGAAATGAGGACATAGTATACTTAGATGTGAGCAAGGCATTCGACAAAGTAGACAACTTACTTCTTAGTAAACTAAAAAAAAGTGGGATAGACAGCATCACCATCAGATGGATTTGTAACTGACTGACAAACTGTACTCAATGAGTAGTCCTTAATGGTACTACATCTACATGGAGTGAAGTAAACAGTGGGGTACCACAAAGTTCTGTCTTAAGCCAAGTACTCTTCAATATCTTGATAAATTATTTAGATTAAGGAACAGAAGAGGGACTTATCAAATTTGCAGATGATACTATGCTGGCAGGGATAGTTAACACCGTAGATGATAGCTCAAGGTCCAGATGGATCTTGACAGACTTGAACAGTGGACTCTAGCTAACAAAGTGAAATTCGTTGTAGAGGAAAGTAAAGTCTTAACACTTAGGGAAGAACACCAAAAGTGCACATATAGATTGGGAGAAACCAGGGTTAATAGCAGTAACTGTGAGAGGGATCTTGGAGTCCTAAGTGGACACCCAATTAAATATGAGTCAACAGTTTGCAGCAGCAGCCATGAAAGCCAATGCAATCCTAAATTGCATTAACAGAGGGATTGAATCACAATCACATGAGGTACTAATGCCACTCCATAAACCCTGAGTAAGACCACAGCTAGAATATTGCATCCAGTTTTGGTCACCACCCTAATAAAAAAGATGTGGAGACTCTAGAGAAAATGCAGAGAAGAGCAACAAAGAGGATTAGGGGGCTGGAGGCTAAAACATATGAAGAACGGTTACAGGAAGAGAGCATGGCTAGGTTAGTGAAGAGAAGGACCAGGGGTGATATGATAGCAGTGTTCCAACACTTGAGAGGTTGTCACAGAGAGGAGGGGTCAACCTATTTTCCAAAGGACCTGAAACCTGGATAAGGAATTAGGGATGAAAACTGATAAAGGAGAGAGTCAACCTGAAAATGAGGAGAAATGTTCTGACAGTGAGAACATTCAACCTGTCAGAGACCCCAGTGTGACTATGTGAGACAACCCAGGAACAAATACAGTAAACAGAAGTCTGTTTGCAAATTGTGGTTTTATCTACAAATAATGTATATGTGCACATACATTAGTCAGACCTCAAAAAAAAAATCAGCAATTACAGCATGGAAGCACACATGGGGAGAGAGGGCCTCTTCTTATTACAGGCTCTTAAAGTGATATCAGCCCAAAAACCTTGCTAACCCATTCCTAGAAGTACATCATCATAGCAGCTGGTCAGTTCTTAAATCATTTCCCCGATGCAACTAATGGAATGGCTTGTCTTCAGAAGTTGTGGGAACTTCATCACTGGAAGCTTTCAAGAAGAGACTGGATTGCCATCTGTCAGAAATGGTGCAGGATCTCCTGCTTGGGTGCAGGGTTGGACTTGACTCTTCCTTATCTATTATTCTACTTTATTGTATTCCAAAATTAATTTTTGAGTTTTGCTGTCACCATCATGGACCATCCTTGCAGATTTCTGTTTGTGGCCTTTATGGTCCATAATTCCTGTTCTGCCTTTCTTTGACACCTTTGCCTCTCTCCCTTTTCTCCTGGTCTACAAGCTTTCTTTTCCTCTTTCTGTTGTATCGCCACTGAATAAATGTCTGTATTTAAATTCAAGTGTAGTGGAGGTGTTTGATAGTACGTGTCCATTTTCATTTTTTGAAATTTTATTTGCAAAAAAGTAGGATGAAGGTTGTTGGTTTTTTTGTAATCCATCTTACTGATAAGCCTTTAATATTGTTTTCTTAAACTGGGTAAGAGTGACTGTGATGATCCAGGGCACGGTACAGAGATAACACGAGGATCTGGCAGTTCAAGCCACCCCTTTATTATTCCAAATTTCCCCAAAAGCTCCCAAGCAAGGACTATTGGACATTCAAACATTGGCATTCAATACTTGAGCAACAGAGATTTTTCCCAACAAATGCCAGTCCCCACAGTGTCTCCTTAAGTCTCATTCCCCAGGTGTGCCTTGTGAAGATGGATGGGGCGTTCTCTTTCTAAGTAGCCTGCTTAGTCTGCGTTGTTCTCACCTTGTCTTCATTGTCCATACCCGAGGATCAGGAGAGGTTGGTCCTTGCTCATCGTCTGAGCTCGGTCTCTCATATTCATCCTACCACTTTTCCTCCCTGTCTACAAATTGTTCTAATCCTGAAATGCCTTAGCTTGACTGGCTCTACACTTCCCTATCTGCATATTGCACCCTGCAGCAATATGCAGATCTCCTTCAAGGCCATGTCTAGCATTGGTTCCCCCATAAGTGGAAGCCAACTGCTTCTCGGCCTATAGAAGAGGTGTGATGGCCTAGAGATGGAGCTCTCACCTCACAATCAGGGGGCTGTGAGTTCGATCCTAGGTAGAGGCAGATGTTTCTTTCTCTGCGCACAATGAGAATACATCTAAATCCAGTCAGGCAAATCAAGAAGTTCAGGAAGAAAAGGATCCAATTAATAAGTCCAAGAACTCTTAGAAAGTTCAAACGTCAGCAGTCAACGTTTCATGAACTCAGAGTTTGTTCCCAACAAATGCTCCTCCCCCAGTGTCTCTTTAGTCTCATTCCCCAGGTGTGCCTTGTGAAGATGGTTGGGGTACTTTCCTCCTGAGTAGCCTGCTCAGTCTGTGCTGTTCTCGCCTTCTCTCCACTCTCCGTACTCGGGGATCAGGAGGGGGTGATCCTTGCTCATCACCTGAGCTTGGTCTCTCATGTTCATCCTGCCACTTTTTCTCCCTGTCTATAAGCTGAAATGCCTTAGCCTGAGTAGCCCTACCCTTCCCCACTTTTCTCCGAAGCCAATGAAGCTCACCTTCAATCCGTGTAGGCTCATGTTCCAGCTCCTCTTCCTCCAAAGATTCAGACTCCGACAAGAGAATGACAGTGACAAGCATGCATGGCCCTTCTGGGACAAATGACAGGAAAACACATTAACACAGAATGGCATTGTGCGCCTTTTCTTAAAGAAATCCAGGAGATTAAAATAGAAGGGGAATCCCTCTATCAGGACCTGTGCTAAACATGGTCTCCATACAGCCTCAATCCATCTCCATGGCCAAAGTAGAGGACCGTAACAGCAGTAAAAGAATCAACGGCTGTCTCAGACTATCGAGACCGCACATTGTGTCATCGTAACGTCTGGCTCTCAAATCCCACCCATTGCTTCTTGTTCTACCCTCAGGTGCTTTGGAGAATAGCTTGAGTCCCTCTTCTTTGTGGCAACCCCTGAGATATTGGAACATTGCTATCATGTCTCCCCTAGTCCTTCTTTTCATTAAACTAGACATGCCCAGTTCCTGCAACCGTTCTTCCTATGTTTTAGTCTCCAGTCCCCTAATCCTCTTTGTTGCTCTTCTCTCCACTCTTTCTAGAGTCTCCTCATCTTTTCTATATCGTGGCGACCAAAACCGAATGCAGTATTCCAAGTGTGGCCTTACCAAGGCATTATAAAGTGGTATTAACACTTCACGTGATCTTGATTCTATCCCTCTGTTGATGCAGCCTAGAACTGTGTTGGCTTTTTTGGCAGCTGTTGCACACTGCTGGCTCATATTTAAATGGTTGTCCACTAGGATTCCAATATCCCTCTCACAGTTACCACTGTTGAGCAAGGTACCACCTATACTGTACCTGTGCATTTGGTTTTTCTTGCCTAAATGTAGAACCTTACTCTTTTCACCATTAAATTTCATTTTATTAGATAGTGCCCAATGTTCAAGTCTGTCAAGATCCTTCTGTATCTTAAGCCTGTCTTCTGGGCTGTTGGCTATTCCTGCCAGCTTGGTGTCATCTGCAAATTTGATGAGTTCCCCATTTATTCCCTCATCCAAATCATTGATGAAGATGTTGAAGAGTACTGGGCCCAAAACAGAGCCTTGGGGTACTCCCCTGCATATTTCTCTCCATGTAGAAGCAGCTCCGTTGAGGACTACACGTTGAGTGCGGTTGGTCAGCCAGTTATGAATCCATCTGGTGGTGATGCTGTCTAACCCACATTCTTCTACTTTATCTAATAGTAGGTTATGGTCTACCTTATCAAATGCCTTACTGAAGTCCAAGTAAACTATATTGACAGCATTCCTGTGGTCCACTAATTTTGTCACATTGTCAAAGAATGCATTAAGATTAGTCTGGTATGATCTGTTTTTGACAAACCCATGTTGGCTTTTGGCTATTACTTTGTTTGCTTCTAGGTGTTCACTAATTTGTTGCTTAATTATCGTTTCCAGAACCTTTCCTGGTATTGAGGTCAGGCTAAATTTGGTTTTGGATTTGAAATAGAAACCAAACACTCTGAAGGATTTACTTCGTTTGAATGTCTTCCAACTAATATATCTTAAGCAACTCCAAAAAATTAAGAAAAAAAGCACTTCTTCTCACTGATAACTGATAACCTAACCTTGACTGTGAGAGAAGTTTTAATTATCCAACTGCCATAAATCAGAATTGGAAAAGCAGGAGGCAAAAGAGATATGTACCCGAATCTGCCTGTTTGCAAGTTTGTTCCTAGTGATATATTTTGAGCAGCTGTAGTCGACCGGAGGTGGAAGGTGGCAAGGAAAAGAATAATAACAGATTCAAGAATTGGAAAATACAAAGGTTTCCCCCCACCCTCTTTCTTCCCTTTTTTTCTCTGCAAAAGATTAAGATGGCTCCAGCTTCTCTTCCGGTTTCATAGTAGTTGAATTAACTAAATTTAAGCTGGACCAGAACCTCGAAATAAGACTTGTATAACTAACTGCAATTTTGGAACTGGACATTAAGAAAAAACAAAAGACCAAGATGGCTCCCATCGCTCTTCTCCACAGCAGCTGAAGTAGATAAATTTAAGGTGGATCAGAATTCTGAAATAAGAACTGTATAATTAACTGTAACTTTGGAACTGGACATCATGGAAAACTGGGAATTTGAAGAACTACATGAAATTATTTTTAAAAATGCGTAAATCATTAAAATCAAGCCTAAATAAATTTCTGAACCCAGAGAAGCAGATATCTAAAGAAGAATTCAAAGAAGAAGGGGGGCAAGACAACAAAGGGGGAGAAATGGAGGGAAATAAAGAGCAGACAAAAAGCTCCATCAGTCTTGGCAGTGGTCTAGGGAAAATTGTAAAAAGGGGAGGTGTCCAAACAAAAGGGAATAAAAAGCAGGCAAAAGTGGTTTTGGAGGCTGTTAGTGGCATAAGGAAAATTGAAGTAGGAGATTATGCCCCAACAAAGAGAAACATAAAATGTCCTTTTGATGGTGGCCTGGGGAAAATTGAAGAGAGTGGGTGTGTCAAAACAAAGAAAAGGGAGAAGACAGGAACAGAGAAATTGGACAAAAGACACACTAGAAAAAAATCAGGCAACTAGAACTGTTATACGGGAAAATATAAAGCTAAGATAAGGGCTTTATTCCTAAATAAGACAATAAAATGGAGTTGCTAACTGGTTGAATATAATAATGGAAATAGCCAAACAAAGGTTAAAATATATGCAATATGAATAAATATGAAACTGATATGGGGAAGTTGTAAACAGAGGTTTGTGATTCACTTTTATATATGATAATTAAATTGAGTTATTAATTGATTGAATATGACAATAGAAGGACAACTAAGCATGGGTTAAAATATATGAACCATGGACATGTATAGAACTTTTAAGATGATGAATAAAGTGAGATGTTTACCACTTGTTATTCTATATCAGGGGAATGGTAAAGAACATTGAACAGCGAGGATTGCCATTTATAGACAATTAAGGGTAATCTAATCCAAGATATGGGAATATGGAGAGGGAACATGAAATGGGAAACAATGGGAAACTATTGAGATTTAAAGACAAAATCACAAATTGGGGGCATGTAAGGATGTATAATTATATAAAGATAATAATGAGAATAGCTGGGGATTGTAATCAGGTCTACATCTCGGCCAAAACTATGCGGGGGGAAGGTTTAAATACTTTTTTGTTCAATTTTTTTAAACAGGAGGAATGTTAAAATTAAATATGTATATTGAAAAAAGAATTATAAATACCATCAACATAAAATGGAGCTTGCTCAGAAGCTGAAACACACCAAGTAAATGAGAGGAAGAATGTGAAGTAGAAGAGAGAGGTAAGGAAAGAAGAGAGGGATAGGAGAGAGGGCAGGGGGAAAGAAGAGGAGAGAGATAAGGAGTGGAAAGGGGAACAGGAGAAGGAGACAGGAAGGGGAAGTAGAGAAGAGAAGGATGACAGAGGGAAGAAAGGAGGTAGGGAGGGGGAGGAGAGAGGGAGAAGAAAGTGATGGATAAGGTACAAATATGGTGTATGGAGAGCAGAAGAGCCAATAATTGTTTTTGGGAGTTGATGGTAAGACAAACTGATGTAAACATTTAATAATACAATACGATGTTGGCTATGTAATAGTATACATGTGGTTATATGTTATGGAAATGAAAAAAATAAAGAAAACTTTATTTAAAAAATTGAACAAGGGCTGGGGTGGACATGGCCAGCTGGACATCACTCCTATCATGGCCGCCTGTGGTGGCCCAAGTACTCTACCAGTGAAAAAGGCTCCTGAGCTCCATTTTCAGCTGCAATGACCTCCTTCAACCCTCTGCCAGCAAAAACAGAGCTCAGGAAGGCCAGACCCACCAATCGCATGCTCCATTTTTGCTGGCAAAGTACTGTGAGCCAATCCTTCACATGGCCCAGATCCAAGCACCCCACGGACCGTATCTGGGCCCTGGGCCTTGAGTTTGACACCCCTGGTTTACTTTAGTTTCAGGGGGGTTTGAGTTGCCTCTGGGCTCTTTACCTTTACCCTTCCTTGCTGTAATTATTGCTGAGGTACAACAGGCATAATTGAGGGGGGAAAAGAGAGATGGCATAACTCTATTGGTTAAATGGAAATATTTCACATTGTACTTCAGCTGGTAAATAAACACGGATCATTTCCGTTCCAATTGACCTTGTCTAATGAAGAGCTGGCTGGTCTACATTAAAGATAAAAATGTTAATTAAAAATGTTTCCTTGTTGCAATTGTTGGTCTACCAAGAGGAACAAATGGGAAGGACAGAGAAGTGGTTTCTCTATATTCTTATCTAATGAAGAACTGGCAGCCTTCTAGGGAAGGTATGTGAAGGAAAGTGTTAAATTCAGGAGCTGTGAGCAAGGTGACAAAAAGAAAGCATTAGGATTTTTGCCCCAGAGCCTAAATCTTCAGAGTTGACACAGATGCTCAACATTTTTCCCAAATGTTTTTTCTTGCCTCTGATCCGCTGGATTATTGAGCCATTAAGCATCTCTGAAAGACAGATATGCTAAAGAAGGAGCTCTTTACATGACTGGCTCCCCACTTCCCAGGTCGCTCATCGGAAGCCACAAAGAAGCGCCTCCTACTCATCAAATGGGTCCCCCCACTATTGGACCATCCAGTGTTGAAATGTTCTCCTCCTGTTCCTGACCCTGCAGCTCCATCGGTTCCTGGTCAAGGTCTTCTTCTGATCTGATTCTCCTCTAAAATCATGGCTGCTTTCCTGCAGATTCTATATAAAATTACCTGAGTATGGTTTAGAAGGAGAACATCGCTCTCTCGTGCATGGACAGTGTTACCTTGATAAGGAAACATCTGCAGGGACACCACAAGCATAAAAAACACCCAGAAATCAACCATTTAATCAGGGTTTCCTCTTGCCTGGTATATGTCTGGATATGCCCTCATAGACAACCCCACACTCTCATTGACCTTGGAGTACTCATCTCAAATGATCTAAGTACCAGAGCTCATTGTAACAGCATTGCCAAAAAGGCATTAAGAGTTGTTAACCTAATCTTGGAAAGCTTCTTCTCTGGTAATATTGAATTGTAAACTAGAGCAATTCTTCAATACAGCTCAATTGTCTGGAGCCCGCATTGCATGTCACACATTAATACAATCTAACGAGTCCAGAGATATTTCACGAGACGATTCCTCCGCTCCTCTGCTCACAACAGAATCCCTTACTCCACCAGACTTGAAATTTTGGGCTTAGACAACTTGGAACTTTGCCATCTTTGATCCAAAGTATCAACGAGTACTTCAGCTTCAACCACAGCAACACACGAGCACACAATAGATATAAACCTATGGTAAAACGCTCCAAACTTGATTGCAGAAAATACGACTTCAGTAACTGTGTGGTCAATGCCTGGAATTCACTACTTGAAACTGTGGTTTCTTCCCCAAACCTCCAAAACGTTAATCTTAGACTGTCTACTTCAACCTCACCCCATTCCTAAGAGGTCTGTAAGGGGCGTGCATAAGGGCGCCAACATGCCTGCCATCCCTGTCCTAAAATTTCCTTGTATTTGTATTCATTTCATGCATTCATAATCTTTTCTATACTTATATCTGTTATCTAATTCATGCTTGATGAAATGAATACATACATACATACATACATACATACATACATACATACATACATACATACATACATACAATCTACTGAACATCTTGGTCATGAACCTCAGCTTAGCAAAGTGATCTGAGAAATCTTGCACTCCAAAAAAAAAAATGGCCAGACTGACCATAGTTTACTTTTCTAGTGAATTTTGCACAGGGATCAAGTGTTGAAATGTTCTCCTCCACCAGCTCCTCTTCCTGATCCTGCGGCTCCATTGGTTCCTGGTCCAGATCCTGTTTTGATCTGACTCTCCTCTTTAATCATGGTTGCTTTCCTGCCGATCCCACATAAGATTATCTGAGCATGGTTTAGGAGGAGAACACCACTCTCTCATGCATGGACAGTGCTACCTTGACATCTGCTACAATGTCCTACCTGTCAATAAATACTTTAGCTTTAACCACAACATCACACAAGTACACAATAGATACAAACGTATGGTAAACCACTCCAAACCTGATTGCAGAAAATACAACTTCAGTAACAGAGTTGTCGATGATTGGAATTCAGTACCTGGAAGTGTGGTTTCTTCCCCAAACCCCCAAAACGTTAACCTTAGACTGTCTACTGTCGGCCTCACCCCATTCCTAAGAGGCCTGTAAGGGGGCGTGCATAAGGGCACCAACATGCACTCGATCCCTGTCCTAATATTTCCTTGTATTCATATTCATTTCATGTATTCATAAAAAATCCAAAAAAATGCCTACACTGACCACAGTTTACTTTTCTAGTGAATTTTGCATATGGATCAAGGAGCAATTTTGAGAAAATGCACAATATTTAAGCAGAATGTTTAGGACTAAACCAAAAAGCATAAATCATTCAAACTTTATCAGCAATTATTTGGGTTCATTTCTCTTGCAGGGAGTTCAAGGTAATGATTTTGGATTGGTTTGATTATGTTCTCTGCACAGGTTGTCCTCCTTTCTTTAAATTCAGGAAGAGATTGTCCCGGAGCCCATGCTTTGCATATGGAGTGATAGCTTCTTTTTTCAATACTTCATCTGGTCTGATCCAGTTTCCCTTTTGGTAGCAGGGATAATAAGATCACACCCCCTAGCCCTCCCTTCTTTCTCAGTCCTCCCTGTTCTTCTCTCTTGAACCTGGATCTCCAGCCCACACAAGTTGGGACAGAGGTATATATATATAACTGCCTTCTCCCATCTTGGACTCCACTTTGGAGGCTGGAGAGGAGATTGCAAGATGAAAGCTTTGCTGTTTGTCTTGTTGTTGGTAGCCTTCATGTGCAAGGACCCAGGTAGGCTCCTGAACCTTTCATCTGAGTTGAGGGTTTCATTAAACCTTTATTTATAAAATTGATTGGCTTCCCATCGTACCACAGGGTAGTTCTTGGTGCCTTACAGATAAGACATAAAAAATTAAAATTAAAAGCAAAGACAAATGTTGAGAGTGGGGGTGGAGTGGGGTGGAAGGTGGATAATACTTGGGGCCCCCACAATTACCTGCAGTGACATGCTTTGCACCAGTTGTAATGACTGAATGCTGTTCAAGGGGGACCCATATAGAGCACATTACTGTGAAAAGGTGGCAACAGTATCACTTGGGTAGCCTAGAGTGGAAAAGTAAAGGATCAAACAAAGAATGAGGGCTCAGAGGGAAATACAGCATTCAAAGCAGTTGGGCTCCATTCTGGGGGTGGGATTTTCTCCCTGTTCTGCTCTGTATAAGGGGGGTCCCTGGGAGCCTCTAGGGGAGAAGATGAGGTCTTCATTGGATGAGAAGCCCATAGTTGAACAGTGGCTGTTCCAGGCTGGTATTCGGTGGCAGGTCTGGGCAGACTCCACACCCAGAGCCTCAGCTATCCTTCCTCCCTTGATTGCTTCCTTCCCACTCTCCTCCCCACCCATGAGGGGTCAAAATGAGGAGCCCCTAACCCACCATTGCCTACCTGTTGTCCACTCTGCCTGGAGCTGCAAATATTTAAAAACCCTGCAGAGCAGCATCTTCCTTTTCTTCCTACCTTCCACCTCATTGCCTCTCCTTGTGGACTCTGGCCTCCTGCCCCAATGCCACTCTGTACCTGGTTCTGCCTGCCTAACATCAAACGGGCAGTTTGCCTCCCGCTCCATGCCAGAAGCCGCATTGGCCATGCGCCTGAAGCTGTGAGCCGATGCTGTTCAGCTGCTGTCCCCCCTGCATTCCATAAGCTATGCCCCGTTCAGTTACTGCACTTCCCCCATAGCCCCACAGCCCCTGCCATCCTCCCTGCCAACTGATTGGATGGCGGCCGATTGTCCCAAGTGGCCAAAGCTCCAAGTCAAAGGGTACATCATTGAATGGGCTTTGCTGAAGGACACAGCACAGAAGGTCAGAGGCCCATTGGTCAAGGTGAATGTCTGGGGAAGGGCCAGTGGAGGAGGAAATCTGGCTGTAAATGGGTTGAGCCAGGAGGCTGGAGGCGAAGGAGACATGGCCAAGGGTGGCAGCCTGAAGGTCCTTGAAGGTCCTCCTGAATTTATAGAAGGTAGCACAACCTACACAAAGTACAAAACTGAACCAAACCAAAATATCACACTGAACTCCTTACAAGAGGAGAAGTGAGGAGAACTGATTTCAGAATATCTTTCCCATGCTCCTCAGCTGATCCAATTGATTTGAGAAAGCTTACACTCCCAAAAATGTCTACAATGACGCATCATTTCCTTTTCTAGTGAATTTTTCATATGGATCAAGTAGCAATTTTGAGGATATGCGCAATACTTAGGCAGCAAGTTTGGGATCAACCCAAAAAGTGTAAATCATTCAAGCTTTATCAGAAATCAGCTCAATTCATTTCTCCTGTTTTGGGGAGTTCAAGGTAATGATTTTGAATCGGTTGATTATGTTCTCTGCTCAGGTTGTGCTGCCTTCTATAAATTCAGGAACAGATGGCAATTGTCCAGGAGCCCATCTATGGCACCTGCAATGGTAACATCTTTCTTAAACATGTGGACTGGTTGGTTCTTCATTTCATCCAATTTCCCAATTTCCCTTTTGGTAAAGGGGAAAACAAGGATACCTCCCTTTCCCCCCAATTCTCCCTCTTTTAAACCTGGACCTCCAGCCCCCACAAGGTTGGGTAGAGGTTCATGTAACTGTTTTCTCCCATCCTGGATTGTACTTTGGAGGCTGGAGAAGAGATTACAAGGTGAAAGCTCTGCTATTTCCATTGTTGTTGGTCATGTTCATGTTCAAGGACCTAGGTTAGCTCCTGAACCTTTGATTGCAGCTGATGATCAAGGGAAGTTTGGCATTTGAAGCAGTCGTTCTCCATTCCGGTTGTGGGACTTTTTCACTGTTCTGCTCTGCATAAGGACGGTCCATGGGAGCCTTTAGGAGGGAACAGGTGTTCTCAATTTCAAGAGAGGCCCATGACTGAGACAGCAACTGGTCCAGCTGTTATTCTGGCGTAGACTGCCTCTGAAAGTAGAGGCTCCTTTGCACAGTGAATTCTGCCGCTCTTGGGAGTGAGGGGAGACTTTTTTCCCTTTCTGTGTTCTCCATCTTCTTTCCTCTGGTTTGATGACATTCAGCATTTTTGATGGTCCAACCAAAGGGGCCAGAGAAACTCCTTTCAAGTCAAGCATGGATTATCCTTGACATCAACCTTTGATGGGTTGCTATTTCTGTAATTTCTGAGACTCCTCAGTCTAGCCTTCAGCCTTGGGGGTCACCCATCCAGGAATTAACCAGCCCAACCCTATTTAGCTTCCAAACAGAGACCAACCTTTATGGTTCTTGGCTGGTGACATTTTATGGCTTCTTCAAGAAAAGCTGTTCTTTTAAACATTATTTCTTTAATAAATCCAGAGTCGTGAACAAACCTTGTACTCCTTCCTCTGCTTTCCCTGAACAATAACAATAAGGGGAGTGGGTTGGGCTAAGAAAGATTGACTGGCCCAGAGGCACCCAAGTGGCCTTCTGGGCTAAGGTGGGATGGAAACTCATAGGCTCTCTGTTTGCAGACCCTTTAATTGTCTTCCTAGTGAAATTTTTGCTATTATTGTTCAATTATCTATTATTCAATATAGAGTAAGATGAGATCTACGAAATAAATGTCAATGTAAGATTGCTCTGTTTTATTCCTTTCGTCCAGTTGAGAGTCTGAAATGTTTCGCATGTAGCCTACATTCGTGTAAAATCAAGACAGAATGTCCTGAAGAAGAAAATTTATGTTTTAACAGAGTACCTTCATCAGGTAAGCAAAGTTCCTGTTCTTTCTCTCATTTCTTTCTCCTTGAATGGATACTAGAGCTCCCAAATGCAGCTGAGAATAGGAGAGCACCTATTTTTGTTTGATCAATTTAGTTTCAGCTTGACTTTCAATTATCTAGTGGGACACTGATTCTCAGACCATTGTGGATGGAATGGGGCAACTTGCCACAGTCAATTTGCTGTGGCAAACTCACCATGGACATTTAACAGTTCTATTTAATTATTTAAAACAATTTAAAAATATTTAAATTACTGCCATTCACATTTCATTCTGTCCATCCTTTTGCATCTTTTCTATAGTGATTTTATACCACCATTTCTTTGATATTAAAGTAGCTCTGGTCCCGCAGTGGGTGGTCCTTTGGTGACTTGGCCAGGCAAGTTGGGCATGAAGAATTGTCATAGAATTGTGATTATGGACCATGTTAATGTTTCAAGAAAAGATGGAAACGTTATAAAGAATAAAACATATTTGTCAGGGGTGAAATGCTACCAGTTCGCACCAGTTCGCACCAGTTTGTGTGAATTGGTAGGGCTGGTCGTCGTTGGTTCTGTGAAAATCACGTGGCTCAGATATGAGCCACGTGATTGGTTGAAGCTTTTTTTCTGCTTTTTAAAGCATTTTTTCCTGCCTATTCGCCCGAGCTGCCCAAAAAGTAAATAAGCAGGAAAAAATGCTTTAAAAAGCGGGGGGGGGGGGGGGGGCTTTCGATGATCGCTCGTATCAGCTGTGAGCTGTGCAATCTTAGGAACCTTTTTTCCCCACTTTTTGAAGAATTTTAAAACTATCTATTCACCCATACCGGTAGTAAAAAAAAAATACTTTGAAAATTTCCCACTATCGCACAAACCTTTTTTTTTTCCACTTCTTAAAGCATTTTTTTACTACCAGTTCAGGCAAATATGTAGTAAAAAATGTTTTAAAAATTAAAAAAAATATTGGCTACGCTCACTGGAGTCACATGACCCCCCCACAAAGCCACACCCACCAAGCCACGCACAGAGAACATTGGCAAAAAAAAAAATTACATTTCACTACTGATATTTTTATATAAATCTTCTCACATTGTGTTCAATCTGGGTTTATCATCTTGTTTAGAAAAAACTATAGATCAGTTCTTTGTTCCTGTTAATACTAGTTTTGTTTTATGTTACCTTAGATGGACTCCGAATAAGTGGATGTTCTCCAGGTTGCGAGGACGTCTTCTACCACCTAATGACATGTTGCAGGACTAACTTTTGCAACTGATGTGCAAGTAGCTTTCTTTAGTTGATCAGCAATCATTGATTAAAACATATCATGCTAAACCTGTCTCATTTCATTCTTTCACAAGGTGACTAAATAAGTAGACCAGCGAAATGGGAACATAGTATATTTAAACGTGAGCAAGGCATTTGACAAAGTAGACCACAACTTACTTCTTAGTAAGCTAAGAAAAAAAGTGGGATAGACAGCATCACCACCAGATGGATTTGTAACTGACTGACAAACTGTAACTGACTGACAAACAGATTTTCTGGATAAACATTTAAAATGAAGAGCGGGGACAGAGAATTAATTGATACAGAACATTTCTGTCCCCAGCAATCTAAAATTCATAGGATTATCAGTGCACGTAACATAGATTTTTGGGTGGGTAAGATTATCACTCTCGCTGTCAAACAAAACCAAGCATTTAATAGTGAGTGCCATACCATGTGCATGAATCATACAAGTGGCAAGAAAATAGGGGCAGTCAGGCATAACACAGGTTCAATCAAAATATAGACTCAAATGTCTATACACCAATGCACAGAGTATGAGGAATAAACAGGGCGAATTAGAAATTCAAGTAAATGAGGGCAGATACGATATTGTTGCCATTATGGAAACTTGGTGGGGTGAAACTCACAAATGGAGCATACAGCTAGAAGGATTTAAATTATTTAAAAGAAATAGACCAAATAAAAGAGGAGGTGGAGTTGCACTATAGTGCGACTGCCGGGGCCCTAGACCGAGTGGCGCCTTTGCGGCCTCTCCTGCGGCAACGAACCACCCTGGCTCCCTGGTTTACCGAGGAGCTAAGGGTGATGAAACGCCACAAGAGACGCCTAGAGAGTCGTTGGAGATCCTCCCGCTCTGAATTTGACCGAGCACAGGCACGAACCTACTTAAGGACGTACCTTGTGGCATTAAGAACGGCCAAACGTCAACATTGTGCCACTCTTATTGCGTCCGCAGACAACCGCCCTGCCGCCCTGTTCCGGGTGACCCGCTCCCTCCTGTTTCAGAGGCCACGGGAAGCCCCTCTACAGGGCAGAGCAGAGGAATTTGGGAAATATCTGCAGGACAAAGTCGCTCAAATCCGGATGGGATGGGTCCCTTTCAGTGGTCCAGTGGAGACGCCCGAGGCGAGTCTTGAGAGACCATTCTGGGAGGAGTTTGATTCGGTTGTCATCGAGGATTTGGACAGGTTACGTGGACGTCTGCGACCTACCACATGTTTATTGGACCCGTGTCCCTCCTGGCTTGTACTGGCATCCTGGGAGGTTACACACGACTGGCTCCTGGGCCTAGTGAACGCTTCGTTGGGCGAGGGGTCTCTGCCGGCCACCTTAAAAGAGGTGGTTGTGAGACCCCTACTCAAGAAGCCTTCCCTGGACCCAACGGAGCTAGCTAATTATCGTCCGGTCTCCAACCTTCCCTTTTTAGCGAAGGTTGTAGAGAGTGTGGTGGCCCAACAGTTTCCACGTCACCTGGAGGAAGATGATTATTTAGACCCGCGCCAGTCCGGCTTCCGGCCCGGGTACAGCACGGAGACGGCCTTGGTCGCGTTGGTTGATGATCTCTGGAGGGCCAGAGATAGGGGTTGTTCCTCTATCCTGGTCCTATTAGATCTCTCGGCGGCTTTCGATACCATCGACCATGGTATCCTGTTGCACCGGCTAGAGGGGTTGGGAGTCAGGGGCACCGTTTTACGGTGGTTCGGCTCCTACCTCTCCGGGCAGAAGCAACGTGTTTTGGCAGGGGAGCAGAGATCGACCCTGAGACCCCTCACTTGTGGGGTGCCACAGGGGTCAGTTCACTCGCCACTCCTGTTCAACACATACATGAAACCGCTGGGCGAGATCATCCGTGGCTTTGGGGTGGGATATCATCTATATGCTGATGATACGCAGCTATACATCTCCACCCCGAACCACCCCAACGAGGCCGTCGAAATGATGTCCCGGTGCTTGGAAGCCGTACGGATCTGGATGGATGACAACCGACTCAAACTCAACCCCTCCAAGACGGAGTGGCTGTGGCTTCCGGCCCCCCGGTTCAACCAGTTGCTTCCATCTCTGGCCATCGGAGGTGACCAACTGGCCCCCATGGAACGGGCACACAATTTGGGCGTCCTCCTAGATGCCCGGCTGTCCATGGATGACCATGTAACAGCCGTGGCAAGGGGGGCGTTCCACCAGGTTCGCCTGGTGTGCCAATTGCGCCCCTTATTGGACCGGGATGCTGTGCGCACAGTCACCCATGCGCTGGTGACGTCTCGCCTGGACTACTGCAATGCTCTCTACATGGGGCTTCCCTTGAGATGCACACGGAGACTACAGTTGGTCCAGAATGCGGCCGCGCGGGTGATTATGGGGAGGACTAGGTGCTCCCATGTAACACCTCTCCTGCGCGAGCTGCACTGGCTTCCTGTGGTCTATCGGGTGCATTTCAAGGTTCTGATTATGATCTTTAAAGCGCTCCATGGCACAGGACCTAGTTACTTGCGGGATCGCATCCTGCCCCATATATCCCTACTACCAATCCGCTCACACAGAGAGGGACTTCTCCGGGTGCTGTCCGCTAAACAGTGTCGGGGGGCGACACCCAGGAGCAGGGCCTTCTCTGTGATGGGCCCAGCCCTGTGGAATGACCTCCCCCTTGATATCAGGATTACTTCCGATCTCCGCTCCTTCCGTGTACAGCTTAAGACCCACCTCTTTCAATTATCTGGCCTGGCTCAACCGTAAATTTTTTCCTTATTCCTCCTGACAGTCCTTTTTTAAATTGTATTATTATTTTGGGGTATTTTAATGACTAATTTAATTTTTATTATTATTAATGTAATGTATTTTTAATTATTACCTCCTCCATGCATGTATGTATATGTATGTATATGTGTGTATTTTTATGTTTATATGTATGTATGTATATTTTATTGTACGCCGCCCCGAGTCCCTTGCGGAGAGGGTGCGGCTAACAAATTAAATTTCTATTTCTATTTCTATATATAAGAAATAATTACCTCTCTACAGAAATAGAGCACAACAATGATGAGAACTATTTTGAATGCATTTGGGTCAATATTAAAGGTTGGGGGGGAAATGACATTGCCATAGGTCTATACTACAGGCCATCCAACCAAGCAGAGGAAGTAGATGAACTTTTTGCTAGTCAGCTAATAAGGAAGTTGTAGGAAGCACAACACAATAGTAATGGGGGATTTTAACTATCCTGACATCAACTGGGAAACAAACTCTGCACCAAGTGGAAGATCCAACAGGTTCCTAACAAACCTAGCAGACAACTTTGTTTCCCAAAAAGTAGAGAAAGGAACAAGGGGATCAGCCTTATTGGACTTAATTGTCACTAACAGAGAGGAAATGATAGAAGGTGTTGAAGTCACAGGAACCCTGGAGGCAAGTGGCCATGCAATATTGGAATTCAACATTATGCAAACACATGTAGTAGAACAAAGTCAAACTAGAGTACTGGACTTTAAGAGAGCTAATTTCAATAAACTTATAGAGAGCTTGGGAAGGATTCCATGCAACTCAAGAAGCTTGGGAAATTTTGAAAAATGAGATTACAAAAGCCCAGTCTAGTACAATACCAATGAAGAAGAAAAATAACAGCTCCCAAAAGAAACCAGCATGGCTGCATGAAGAACTCTCTGACAAATTGAAAGACAAAAGTGTAAGTATAAAAAGTGGAAAGAGGGGGACATAACTAAGGCAGAATATCAGCAAATAGCCCAAGCCTGTAAAGATGAAGTGAGGAAAGCTAAGGCTCACAATGAAGATGTCAGGCCTGTAGTTATATTCATTTTAGGATCTTTGGCCTGCCACACTTTCTTATAATTTCCTATGTGTTTTAGTAGTGTAGTAGTTGGGAGGGGGAATAGAAAGGAGTAGGATTGTGGAATGTATGTTGACATTCTTTTATAGAAGCCAAGGTCATCTTTTGTCTCCGCACCTCGACACCTGGCCGGAAGAAGATGGGTGTACATGCCAGCGTGGAAGATGATGATTGGAACATGTGATGGATTTGTGGGTGTGGGGATAGATCATGAACTTTCAACTGGGTGGAATACCAGGATGTAAATCAGAGTTGGAATTTTCCCATAGAGGTGCTAACTTGCCTGTAGAATAAATTGGACCATTAAGGATGTTTTGCCTTGGACAATGATTTATTTCTGCATGGTATTTAGAACCCTAACAGAAGAAAGGCTTGCCACAAAAGTAAAAAATAACAAAAAATGTTAAGGAAACAATTGGTCCATTGCTGGGAGAAAGTGGAAAGAAGGTGACAAGCAACAGGGAGAAAGCAGAACTATTTAACTCATTTTTGCATCTGTCTTTACATAAAGGGATAAAACAGTCCAATCTATCTAAACCAGCACCACCAAAATCAGATAAGGGAAGGAGGAGCCAATGTCACGACGACACAATGTGCAGTCTCGACAGTCCAAGACCACCATTGATACTTTTACCACTGCACGGTCCATATGGACCTAAACCATCCCGTAGAGATGGTGAATAGGGAGACAACTCCTTGTTGGTCTCAGGGACATCGCGAAGTCCCTGATTGACCCAAGGGAAGCTCTCCAAGCCGGCGGTAAACAGACAGCTCCAGGCTGATGAAGTTGGAGATGGCTCCGGAAAGAAGGAAGTGTAATTGAGCCCATCTGGTGAGGTTTTTTCTTTGAGAATGACTGCCCAAAGAAACTTTTTTTGAAAGATAAATTAGACATACCAGGGGTTGTGACACAATACACACACACACACTCACACACACATATTATTTAAAACATATAACTTGATATGAATTGTAGGTGATGACTGTGGAAGGGATGCACGAAAGCTCATTGTAACCAATTGACACACTCTTTGTAATTTGTAATGGAAGATATTTTTGTGATGTTTGTTGTGTTTTGTCTGTTTGTGTTTATTGAAAAATTAAAAAAAATATTTTTTAAAAAAGCAATCAGCAATTACAGCATGGAAGCACACATGGGGAGTGAGATAAACCGCAACTGGGCCTCTTCTTATTACAGGCTCTTAAAGTGATATCAGCCCAAAAACCTTGCTAACCCATTCCTAGCAGTACATCATCATAGCAGCTGGTCAGTTCTTAAATCATTACCCTGATGCAACTAATGGAACAGCTTGTCTTCAGAGGTTGTGGGAACTTCATCACTGGAAGCTTTCAAGAAGAGACTGGACTGCCATCTGTAAGAAATGGTGCAGGATCTCCAGTTTCCCTTTTGGTAGCAGGGATAATGAGATCAAACCCCCTAGCCCTCCCTTCTTTCCAAGGTCTCCCTGCTCTTCTCTCTTGAACCTGGATCTCCAGCCCAACTTTTTTTGCTAGACCAATTCTTCAATACAGCTCATTTGTCACACATTAATACAATCTAACGAGTCCAGAGATATTTCACGAGAAGAGTCCTCCGCTCCTCTGCTCGCAACGGAATCCCTTACACCACCAGACTTGAAATTTTGGGCTTAGACAACTTAGAACTTTGCCATCTTCGATCCAAAGTATCAACGAGTACTTCAGCTTCAACCACAACAACACACAAGCACACAATAGATATAAACCTATGGTAGAACGCTCCAAACTTGATTGCAGAAAATACGACTTCAGTAACCGTGTGGTCAATGCCTTGAATTCACTACTTGAAACTGTGGTTACTTCCCCAAACCTCCAAAATGTTAACCTTAGACTGTCTACTGTCGACCTCACCCCATTCCTAAAGGGTCGGTAAGGGGCATGCATAAGGGCACCAACATGCCTGCCATCCCTGTCCTAAAATTTCCTTGTATTTGTATTCATTTCATGTATTCATAATCATTTCTATACTTATATCTGTTATCTAATTCATGCTTGATGAAACGATTACATACATACATACATACATACATACATACATACATACATACATACAATCTACTGAACATCTTGGTCATGAACCTCAGCTTAGCAAAATGATCTGAGAAATCTTGCACTCCCCCCCAAAAAAATGGCCAGACTGACCATAGTTTACTTTTCTAGTGAATTTTGCATAGGGATCAAGGAGCAATTTTGAAGAAATGCAGCATGTTTAGGACCAAACCAGAAAGCATAAATCATTCAAACTTTATCAGCAATCATTTCAGTTCATTTCTCTTGCAGGGAGTTCAAGGTAATGATTTTGGATTGGTTTGATTATGTTCTTTGCACAGGTTGTCCTCCTTTCTTTAAATTCAGGAAGAGATTGTCCCGGAGCCCATGCTTTGCACACGGAATAATAGCTATTTTTTTCCAATACTCCATCTGGTCTGATCCAGTTTCCCTTTTGGTAGCAGGGATAATAAGATCACACCCCCTAGCCCTCCCTTCTTTCTCAGTCCTCCTTGCTCTTCTCTCTTCAACCTGGATCTCCAGCCTGCACAAGGTGGGACAGAGGTATATATATATAACTGCCTTCTCCCATCTTGGACTCCGCTTTGGAGGCTGGAGAGGAGATTGCAAGATGAAAGCGTTGCTGTTTGTCTTGTTGGTGGTGGCCTTCATGTGCAAGGACCCAGGTAGGCTCCTGAACCTTTCATCTGGGTTGAGGGTTTCATTAGACCTTTATTTATAAAATTTATTGGCTGCCCATTGTACCACAGGGTAACTCTGGGCGGCTTATAGTTAAAATATAAAAAATTAAAATTAAAACCAAAGACAAATATTGAGAGTGGGGGTGGAGTAGGGTGGAAGTGGGATCTGTCATTACTCAATCCACCAACTCCTTTGCACTGATCCCCCACGGGGGGCCCCAAGCAGATTGGGAAAGCCACGTCTTCAGGCCCTCTTGAAAAGATAGGAGTGTTGATTCCAACCTTACATTGGGGGGCAAGATGTTCCAGCAGGCAGGAGCCACAGCATAGAAGACCCTCCTGCAGGAACCCACCTGCTGGAATAATTGGTCTGATGGGGCCCTCAGCATGCCTCCTCTGCCAGCATGGGTGATATAAGCCAATTCCAGTGGGGGTGAGACAGTCCCTCAAGTAACCAGGACCCATGCTAGGGCTTTAAAGGGGATCACTAACAACTTGAATTGCACCCAGAAGCAATAGCAATAGCACTTAGACTTATACGTTGCTTAACAGTGCTTGACAGCCCTCTCTAAGCAGTTTACAGAGTCAGCCTCTTGCCCCCAACCATCTGGGTCCTCATTTTACCCACCATGGAAGGCTGAGTCAATCTTGAGCCTGGTGAGATTTGAACTGCCAAATTGCAGGCAGGCAGCAGGCAACAGAAATAGACTGCTGTAACCACTGCACCACAGTGTCTCAAGGAGACTGATAACCAGCGAGGCTCATGGAGGAGTGCTATCCCAGGGACGATTCTTGGGGCCCCCACTATTACCTGACTGCCATGTTCTGCACCAGTTGTAGCTACTCAATGCTGTTCAAGGGAGAGCCATATAGAGCGCATTACTGTGAAAAGGTGGTGACAGCATCATTTGGGTGGCCAAGAGTGGAAATGCAAAGGATCAAACCAAGATTGAGGGCTCAGAGGGAAATACAGCATTCAAAGCAGTAGGGCTCCATTCTGGGGGTGGGACTTTATCCCTGTTCTGCTCTGCATAAGGAGGGTCCATTGGAAACTTGGAGGAGGAGAGTTCTCAATTTGAAGAGAAGCCCAAAGCTGAGACAGCAGCTGGCCCAGCTGCTATTCTGGGGTAGACTGCCTCTGAAAGTAGGGTTTCCTTTGCGTAGTGAATTCTTCCCTGGATTACTCTTGGGAGTGAGAGGAAAAATGTATCCTTTTCTTTGCCCTCCATCTTCCTCCCTCTGGCTTTGATGACATGCAGCCTTTTCGATGGTCCAATCGAGGGGGATCAGAGAAACCCCTATCAAGTGAAACATGGATCATCCTTGACATCAAGCTGAGATTGATTGCCATTGCTGTAATTTCTGAGATTCCTCAGTCTAGTCTGCAGCTGGTGGGGGAGGGGGGTTAGTTTCTAAACAGAGACCAACCAGTGAAGTTCTTTCCTGTTGACATGTTATGGCTTTCTTAGCAAAGGTGGGACTTCAACTCACAGATTCTTTGTTTGCAGACCGTTTTATTATTATTATTTTGTGAAATTTTCACAGCAAACCTTATTCTCCTTTGATCGATTATCCAACACATAATAAGATGTGAGAAGAAATAAATATCAAAGTAAGATTGCTCTGTTTTGGTTTTTTCATCCAGTAAAGAGTCTGAAATGTTACACGTGTGACGAATCTCCTTGTAGGATGAAAACCTGTTTGGAAGAAGAAAAGTTCTGTTATATGAAGATTAAACCAGGCAGTAAGCAAAGTTCCTATCTTTATTTATTTATTTAGTTTGTCAACCATGTACGAGATAATAGGTATAAGTATAAATATGGACATGAGCTAAGGAAATGAGTGCAAATAAATGGGGCACATTAGGACGGGGATGGTAGGCATGCTGGTGCACTTTTGCATACCCCCTTTACGGACCTCTTAGGAATGGGGTGGGGTCCACAGGGGATAGTTTAAGGTGGGGGTTTGAGGATGCAACAATGGAGTTGGGTAGAGCATTCCAGGTGTTGACCGCTCTGTTGCTGAAGTCGTATTTTCTGCAATCCAGTTGGAACGGTTTATCTTGAGTTTGTATCAATTTTTTGCCCATGTATTCTTGAGGTTGAAGCTGAAGTAATCATTGACAGGTAAGACATTGTAGCAGACAATTTTGTGTACTATGCTTAGGTCAAACCATAGGTGGCATAGTTCTAGGTTGTCCAAGCCCAAAATTTCAAGCCTGGTGGCATAAGGTATTCTGTTGAGAGCAGAGGAGAGGAGGACTCTTCTTGTGAAATACTTCTGGACCTGCTCAATTGTATTAATGTCCAATATACAGTGTGGATTCCAGGCAAACGAGCTGCATTCGAGAATTGGTCTGGCAAAGGTTTTGTATGCCCTTGTTCGCAATACAATGTTACCAGGGAAGAAGCTCCGCAAAATTAGCTTAACAACTCTTAATGCCTTTTTGGCAAGGCTGTTACAGTGTGATTTTCAGTAGAGATTCTCAGTCTTCCAGGTCATGGTTGTCCAAAGGGCACCTTTTCAGGAGGCAAATGGACTTTCTTGTTTTTTCTTTGAACTATCCTGTCAGAGCTGAAGAAGCTTCTTGGATGAGAAGCTAAATTTCTTCAAAGGAAAACCAAGAAATGCCAGTTGCCTTCTAAACAGGCCCCTTTGGGGCAAAGTTCCTATCCTATCTCACCATTTTTCTTCTTGTATGGAAACTAGAGCTTTCGAATGCAGCTGAGAATTGGAGGACCTCTTTGTGCCCTGTCTGGCCTGAGGTCATTGCCTGACAGTCTAAGGCAGGGGTGTCAAACTCAAGGCCTGGGGGGCAGATCTGGCTCATGAGGTGCTTAAATCTGGCCTTGGGGCCACCCTGGAAGCAGTGAAGGACTGGCCTGCAGTGCCTCTGCCAGCGAAAATGGAGATTGGGAGGGACCGTTTTCTCTGGAAGAGAACTCAGGCCACCACAAGTGCCTCTGACACAAGTGAATCAAGCTGGCCAGGCTCACCCTGGCTACGCCCACTCCATCCCTCCCGAGGTCAAACACAACCCTGATGCGACCCTCAACGAAATTGAATTTGACACCCCTGGTGTAAGGGATGCCAAGTAAGGAGAGGCTTAGAATGGGGAGCCCTATCCATTCCAGGGGCACCCCAGATTGGGAGGGGCACATTCTTTAGAGAAAGTGGAAGGGGGGAGGAGAAGGATGGGAGAGCTGGGGTTTCCTATGGGCATGACCCACTTTGCAGATTAAGCAGTGAAATATCCAAGGGAGGAGGACTTCCCCCAGAATGCTTGTATAATATTTCACTCGCAAGTATTCAGTAGCGGAGGAAGGAGATCTGCTGGGAGGGAATGCATGAAGGTGTGTTCATGGTGGGTTTAGCATTTTCTTCAGATGCAACCGCAGATCATTTCTTTTGTACAGTTTTTTTTTATGTCTCCTTCCCAGGATCAAAGCCGAAAGGTGGATGTATTCAGGAGTGTCCTAAAGAGGACGTGGAATGGATAGTTATATGTCAGAGAACGGACATCGACATTTTTTATGGAGAACCCTATTGAATTTTGCTGTCCTCCATCATGGACCATCCTTGCAGATTTATGTTTGTGGCTTTTATGGTCCATAATCCCTGTTCTGCTTTTTTTTTTGACACCTCTCCCTCTCTCCCTTTTCTCCTGGTCTACAAGCTTTGTTCTCCTCTATCTGTAGTTTGGCCACTGAATAAAATTTCTGCATTTAAATTCAAGAGTAGTGGAGGTGTTTGATAGGATGTGTCCATTTTCCTTTTTTTGAAAGTTAAATTGGGGAATAGTAGAAGGCTGATGGTTTTATTTTTCTTTTTGTAATCCACCTTTCTGATAAATCTTTATTGTTATTTTCTTAAGCGTGATGAGCATGGCCCTTCTGTGACAAATGATTGGAAAACAGATTGAAAATTTATGGCATTCTGTGTCGTTTCTTTAAGAGATCCAGGAGATTAAAATAGAAGGAGAATCCCTCTATCAGGAGCTATCCTAAAAAAGATCTTCAGAGAACCTCGATACATCTCCACGATCAAAGCAGAAGGAAGAATTGAAATCCAAAAGGAGATTTCTAAGCTGGATTCATTTTAACTGGTTTAACCCTCTCACTTAAGGCAACTTAGATTCACAACTTAGATGCAAAACCCCAAAATCCTGTTCCTTCTCTAATGTGTGCAGGTCTGCCCTAGACACCTGTTCTTACCCCCCTCTCTCCATGCCTGTAAAGAAGGCAAAACACAGGATAGGCTGTTTGCCACTGTTTAATTGCAAGATAACAAACCCATTGGCCGAGGGCCCAGGTAACTCAAAATACAAGAAAAACAAACCATATATTCAAACACGGCTCTAAGACATTGACTTTCTTCACTGCTAATTTTAAATGGTTGTTTCCTGCAAATGTCCCCTCCCATCGCCTCACCTATAATCTCTCTTGGGAGGAGCCAATCTACAACCACCTGTGCTAATTATCGTCTGTGAGCGTACCTACGAAGCTGCTGCTTTCGTTTCTCAGCCCTTCTCACTCTAGCATCAGGGAGTGATTGCCTTTGATCCTCCCCACTGCTCCATGCCTCAAGTGCCTCCTGGTGGCCAACCAGCCCCTCTGGTCCCTGCTCTGAATCTGAAACCTGCACAGGGTCTTCCCACATCATCCAGGGCAGACTGAAATGATCCCTCACTATCCAAGTCCAGCAGCAGCTGAACCAGATCCTGCTGGGCCACAACAGATGCCCATTTCACATGGGGCATAAATACCTACGTTTCCTTTAGAAGCATCGTGCTATGGAGGAAGACTTGGAAGTTGAATTCCAGCTCCAATCCTTTCCTATCCCTGACAGGGCTAAGCATAGTCACCTATCCGTGTATTCCAGTTCCAGATTTGATCTCTTGCTAAACTTCTAATATGGTGGGATGATATACAGTAACTGGGAGGAGACTGTCCCACTGATAGCTTCGCCCATCTCCCTGCTGGGCTTTAAAGCTAACAACCAGTAGCTGGAACTGGATCAGGAAGCAAACTGGTAGCCAATGGAGCTGGTGGAGCAGTGGTGTAATATGCGCTGCCCAAAAATCATATATATATATATATATATATATATATATATATATATATATATATATATATATGTCAAATTCACTGCTTTTTGTGCCAGCTGCAGCAGTCAAGGACAACGAGCTGCACATCCTCACAACTAATCTGCACATCAAGGAGTAGGCTTCTGCCTTCCCACTGGATGTGGTGATGCCAGGTGGGGTGGGATTGTAACCCCAGAGCATCCCAGCATGGATTGGCTGCCAGGACGTGAAGCCAATTGTCAATTGGCTGGGGCAAGTGTCCCTTAGCAAATCTCCAGGGATGGGGGGGCAGGGAGGAGCATCAGCAAACCAGTGGGGAGGGAGGTGATGTGACCCACTCCCACCCAGTCTCATGACTGCCATAGCCACACTTACGCAGCCAGTCATTAGGGCAAAGAACTAGTTCTTTAAAAACACCTGGAACAATAAAACCCTTTTGACATCTCTCTCTCTCTCTCTCTCTCTCTCTCTCTCTCTCTCTCTCTCTCTCTCTCTCCCCCTCCCTCCCTCCCTCCCTCTCCCTCCCTCCCTCTCCCTTTCCATCCTCTGTTTGTCTCTCTCTCCTCTCTCCCCCCCTCTGTATCTCTCTCTGCGTGTCTCTCCCTGTCTGTATCTATCTCTCTCTCTCTGTCTCTCTCTCTGTCTCTCTCTCTTTCTCTCTCTCTCTCTCTCTCTCTCTCTGTCACTCTCTGTCTCTCTCTGGCTGATTGTAGTTGTGAGAGGAGGAGGAGGAGGAGGAGGAGGAGGAGGAGGAGGAGGAGGAGGAGGAGGAGGAGGAGGAGGAGGAGGAGGAGGAGGAGGAGGAGGAGGGTCACCCAAAGGGAAGCCTCCACCATGGCTCGTGCTCATTCCTCAACCAGCCTGGATTTTCAAAAGGTTGCCAAGAAGAAAGAAAAGAGTAGCAAAGAGCCCCAATGAGAGCTCACCGGGTTGGGCCAGCTTCAGCTTTCCAAGAGAGAAAGAAGAGACACAGACAGAGACAGAGAGAAAGAGTGACAGGAAGAGAGAGAGGGGGGGGAGGGAGGAGAGAGAGAGAGAGAGAGAGAGAGAGAGAGAGAGAGAGAGAGAGAGAGAGAGAGAGAGAGAGAGAGAGAGAGAGATATTCAGAGAGGGGGGAGATTGGCTGATGGGTGAGCCTCATTGGTGAGGGCACTCTGGCTTTCTCTGAGCCTAACCCCCGGAGTGGGTGTGCGAGGTTTGGCAGGCCAGCCTCCTTTTCCCGCTGCCCTGAGCTTCTTTACTCCTCCAGTGGAGTGGTCCTGCTGGCAGCTTTCATTGAAAATCATCCTCCAGGTGGCCAAAGTTCCCCATACAAGTTTTAAAGCCATGGCTGGGTGCTGTGGGCCCATCCCCCTTTCTGTCATTCCCTGCCCCTAGATCCCATTTCCTCCACACTAGCCCTCATGTTAGCAGAGCTTGCATCGGTCGCAGCTGAACCAGGCCAGTATTTCAGAACAGAGAGCAGGTTGCGTGTCTCCCCAGGCAACCGAGGCACATCCAGCACCAACAAGGGCTGCAAGAAGCTCCAGCAAGAGTGAGGTGCCAGAGAATCAGACCCATCTGCTTCTCCATCCCTTGCCATTGCCCTTACCTTCTTAGATCAGGCAAGGAGTGACTGGGAGAGGAGGGTGAGGGGCGGGGCCAGCCAGTGATGGGCTCATCCAACAGGGAGCCACAGCAGAGGGTCCAGAGCTGCAGGCTGCAAACATCTGGCCCAGGAGAAAAGGCAGTCCCAGATTCCTCGGACGTTGGAAGAGTAGACAGGGAGGAAGAGTGGATGCAGGATGATGGAGCAGGGGAGAAAGGGCAGGCAGCAAAGCAGAGCAACAATGGAGTTCCAGAGATGAGCAAATCCCCCCCTGCCTAATCCCCGAGTGCAGAGAATGGAGAGGAGGTGGAGTCAGCACTGGGCTACCCAACTACTCTGGAAGAGAGCACCTGCCCCTCCTCACAGGGATCACCTGGGGATGCCTTGGGGAGGCACTTTTGGGGGGAACAAATAGCACTAGCACTTAGACATATATACCACTTTACATTGTTGTACAGCCCTTCCTAAGTGGTTTACAGACTCAGCCTCCTGCCCACAACAATCTGGGTCCTCAATGTACCCACCTCAGAAGGATGGAGGGCTGAGTCAACCTTGAGCCGATGAAACCCGAAGTGCCAAATTACAGGCAGCTGGCAGGCAGCAGAAATAGCCTGCAGTACTGCACTCTAACCACCGTGCCATTACAGCTCTTCTTGGCAACACTTGCCATGCTTCAAGAAACTCTTGCTGTATGAACTGCTGCATTGCCTTCCCTCGCCTCACGTCCTGTGGGTTCACAGCAAGGTCTGGGTTTTGTCACATTCCAGTATGCTCCCTGTGCTGCAAAGCACCACATTGCTAGGTTTCAGAGCATGCTTTGCTCAGGAGCTGGGATGCTCCTTTGGATGGCTAGCATCAAGAAGCTGTTTGAGGTCTCTGCGTGTTTGAGCCTTGCTCGTGGAGTGACGGGAGGACTGTGGGGATTTGGGGGAAAGTTTGGTTCAATAAACGTGAACAAGCCTTTGCGTCGCTTGTATTGCTGGAGTGCCAACCCTAGGTCATAAAACCTCTTCCCAGAGAAGGAAAATTAATGTCCTTGCATTCCCCACTCTCCTATCCTGCCTCAGACTAGTCCTGGTGAAGGATGTCAGCTCTGGCCAGCCCAGAAGCCCGGAGTTGCCATTCAGGGGAGAAAACTGGGCCAGCTGCCAGGCCTCATGCCTACCAGTTGTAGAGTTCCCTCCTCCACAAGCACTCCAGCTGAGATATCTACAAAGCTCTTGATAACTGACTGTGAACAATCCATGATAAATTGCCGGAAGGTTTTCGCTCTTTCAGTCACGAGGTGATGGGCGTGTGCATGCAAAGGGGTGGGGTTTCTCCTAATTACTAAGTAACTATAAAAGGAAGTGGGGAGCACCGAGTGGCAGCTCTGAGAATTTATTCATTACCTTCATGCTTTCAGTTCGTGCTGTAGGAAAGATAAACTGCATTTTCAAACCGTTTCTGTATTGGCGGTTTCCATTAACCCTTCAGAACCTGACACAGGCGGTTTTGTGGCCACTCAAAATCGTTCTGCTATGGGGTCTCAGAGAATGCGCCAATCAACCAACTCTCAGGTCCTCTCTAATCATGGTGTCAGGCCTGTAGTTATGCAGACCCTTTTTTTAGCAGGCAAAATGTAATCATCTGAGCGTGGGGTGGGAGGAAAATGTCAATCTCTCGGGCATGGACAGTGTTACCTTGATAAAGAAACATCTGCACGGACTCCGCAAGTGTATAAAGAAGATATCTTGACTGATATCTGCTGAACATCTTCTTGGCCACAACTTCCGCTTATCCAACAGATTTGAGGAAGCTTAAAGCTCCCAGAAATGATAATACTGATTCATACGCTCTCTACATGGGGCTCCCCTTGAGATGCACCCGAAGACTGCAGTTGGTTCAGAATGCGGCCGCGCGGGTAGTTTTGGGAGTCGGTAGATACTCCCACGTAACACCTCTCCTGCGCGGGCTGCACTGGCTACCTGTAGCTTTTCAGGTGCGTTTCAAGGTGCTGATTATCATCTTCAAAGCACTCCATGGCACAGGACCTAGTTATTTGCGGGATCGTATCCTGCCCCACACATCCCTTCGGCCGATCCACTCACACAGAGAGGGACTCCTCCGGGTGCCATCCACTAGGCTGTGCCAGCGGGCGACGCCCAGGGGGAGGGCCTTCTCTGTGATGGGCCCGACCCTCTGGAATGACCTTCCCCCCGACATTAGAACAACCACGGACCTCCGCTCCTTCCGCAAGAAGCTCAAAACCCACCTGTTTAATCTAGCCGGCCTGGCCTAATTTCAGCTCTCCCACCTCAGTTGGTATTTTTAAATTTCATGGGTTGGTCTTAAGGCTAAGTTTTAATTTTTATAAATTTGTACAGGGGTTTAAAGTTTAATCCGATTTTAATTCTATTTATTACTATCTGTATGGTTTTTAATTTGGTACCTGTACACCGCCCCGAGTCCCTTCGGGGAGAGGGGGCGGTCTAGAAATCAAATCAAATAAATAAATAATAAATAAATAGTTTGCTTTTCTAGTGAATTTTGTGCATGGATCAGGTAGCAATTTTGAGAGTATAACAATAGTTCTCCAAATGCTCTTTGCTTGGATTATTGAGCCATTAAGCATCTCTGAAAGACAGGGATGCTAAAGAAGGAGCTATTTATGCTACTTCCCCACACTTCTCAGGTTGCTCATCAGAAGCCACGAAGAAGCTCCCCCAGTTCATCAAATGGTTCCCTCCACTGTTGGACCATCCAGTGTAAAAAAGTTTCTCCTGAATCAGGTCCTCTTATGATCTCATTCTTCTCTTTAATCATGCTTTCCCGCAGATCCTTTTTTTAAGCAAGCTACATACAATTATCTGAGCATGCTTTAGAACAGTGGTTCTCAACCTGTGGATCGGGACCCCTTTGGGGGTCGAACGGCCCTTTCACAGGGGTTGCCTAAGACCATCGGAAAACACATATTTTTGATGGTCTTAGGAACCAAGACATCAATTTTATGGTTGGGGGTCACCACAACATGAGGAACTGTATTAAAGGGTCATGGCATTGGAAAGGTTGAGAACCACTGGTTTAGAAGGAGAACATTGCTCTCTCGTGCATGGACCATGTTACCTTGATAAGGAAATGCTTGCAGGGACACCACAAGCATAAAGAACACCCAGAAACCAACCATTTAATCAGGGTTTCCTCTTCCCTGTTATCTGAGAAAGCTTCCGCTCAAAAAAAAATGCCTACACTGACCATAGTTTACTTTTCTAGTGAATTTTGCATGTGGATCAAGGAGCAATTATGGGAAAATGCATAATATTTAAGCAGCATGTGTAGGACCAAACCAAAAAACATAAATCATTCAAGCTTTATCAGCAATAAGCTCAGTTTGCTTCTCTTGCAGGGAGTTCAAGGTACTGATTTTGGATTGGTTTGATTATGTTCTCTGCACAGGTTGTCCTCCTTTCTTTAAATTCAGGAAGAGATTGTCCCAGAGCCCATGCTTTGCACATGGAATGATAGCTTTTTTTTTCAAGGCTTCATCTGGTCTGATCCAGTTTTCCTTTTGGTAGGAGGGATAATGAGATCACACCTGCTAGCCCTCCCTTCTTTCTCAGTCCTCCCTGTTCTTCTCTCTTGAACCTGGATCTCCAGCCCCCACAAGGTGGGACAGAGGTATATACAGTATATAGCTGCCTTCTCCCATCCTGGACTGCACTTTGGAGGCTGGAGAGGAGATTGCAAGATGAAAGCTTTGCTGTTTGTCTTGTGGTTGGTGGCCTTCATATGCAAGGACCCAGGTTAGCTCCCAAACTAATTGATTTCAGGTGATGATCCAAAACAGACTGAGGGAAGTTTGGTATTTGAAGCAGTTGTTCTCCATTCTTGTGGTGGGACTTTTTCACTGTTCTGCTCTGCATAAGGACGGTCCATGGGAGCCATTAGGAAGGAAGTGGAATTCTCAATTTGAAGAGAATCCCATAACTGAGACAGCAGCTGGCCCAGCTGTTATTCTGGGGCGGACTGCCTCTGAAAGTAGAGGTTCCTTTGCATAGTGAATTCTGTCACTCTTGGGAGTGGGAGGAAAATGTTTCCTTTTCTTTGCCCTCCATCTGCCTCCCTCTGGCTTGGATAATACTCAGCATTTTCGATGATCCAATCAAAGGGGATCAGAGAAACTCCTTTCAAGTCAAGCATGGATCATCCTTGACATCACCCTGAGATTGGTTGCCATGGCTGTAATTTCTGAGACTCCTCAGTCTAGCCTTTAGCCTTAGGAGTCACCCATCCAGGAATTAACCAGCCCCAACCCTATTTAGCTTCCAAACAGAGACCAACCTTTATGGTTCTTGGCTGCTCACATTTCATGGCCTCTTCAACAAAAGGTGTTCTTTTAAAACATTATTTTTATAATAACTCCAGGGTGATGAACAAATTTCAACTCCTTCTTTCTCTGTTTTCCCCAAACATTGACCGAATGAAGTAGGTTGGGCTAAGAAAAATTGACTGGCCCAGAGGCACCCAAATGGCTTTCTGGGCTAAGGTGGGATTGCAACTGATAGGCTCCCTGTTTGCAGACTCTTTAATTCTCTTCCTAGTGAAATTTTCGCTATTATTCTTCAATAATCTATTATTCAATATAGAGTAAGATGAGATCAGGGAAATAAATATCAAAGTAAGATTGCTCTGTTTTATTTCTTCCATCCAGTTGAAAGTCTGAAATGTTATGTTTGTTACGGAAAGGATTGTAATCACAAGACAAACTGTTTGAAAAAAGAAAAGTTCTGTTATACTGCGAAATATGGAGATGGTAAGAAAACTTCCTGTTCTTTCTCTCAGTTTTTCTTCATGAATGGAAAGTAGAGTTTGCTAAGTAATTAAGCTGCCCGTTAGAAGAGCGAGTATGCAGAGAAGAGTAATGAGAGTGATATGGAATAACAGGCACAAACCAGCATACAGAGACACTGAATAGTATAAAAATATAGTAGTTTACTATGTAGAAATATAGAAGTATTCAGAGTCCGGTTAACATTCCAAGTCATACATGGTTCAGTAATTCAGTTATCAAAATAGTCAGTCTAACACACAAAGTATAGCTAAACAGTAGCAAACCACAATACCTCAAAATACACCGATCAACGTCTAACAAAACAGAGAGCTAACAGCCATTCTGGCTCCCTCTTATAGCTGATTGAGGTAACAAACCAATTACGTCTATTAAGCATTTAAAGTAACAGTAAAGTAATCATAGCTTATATACATTGCCAAGCCAAACCTAGGGTTACATCCCTAACAGAGCTCCCAAATGCAGCTGAGAATCGGAGATCACCTATTTTTGCTTGATTCCTTTAGTTTCAGCTTGACTGTCAATTATCTAGTGGGGCACTGATTGTCAGACCATTGTGGACGGAATGGGGCAACTTGCCACACTCAATTTGCTGTGGCAAACTTACCATGGGCAACTTGCCATGGGAAAACTTGCTGCAGGACAATTTAACACTTCTATTTAATTATTTAAAATTAAAAAAAAAAAATTAATTTTTGCCATTCACTTTTCATTCTGTCCATCTTTTTGCATATCTTCTATAATGATTTTATACCACCGTTTCTTTGATATTAATGTAACTGGTCAGTTGGCCATAGCGAGATGGCCAAGTGAGTTGGGCATGAAGAATTTTCGTAGGCCCCATTGTGGACTATGGTAATGTTTTAAGAAAAGATGGAAACATTATAAAGAATAAAACCTATTTGGATATAAATCTTCTCACACTGTGTTCAATGTGGATTTGTTTTTTTTGTTCCGAAGCAACTATAGATCAATTCTTCGTTACTGTTAATAATTTTTTTTCTTTTATGCTTCCTTCCCAGCATTCAAAGGGAAAGGATGTGCTGAAGTTTGCCTGACACCCACGGTATACGAAAATATATGTTGCACAACTGACTTTTGCAACTAGCTTTCTTTAGTTAATTGCATTGATTAAAACAAATCATGCCAAACCAGCCTTATTTCATTCATTCTTTCACAAAGTGACTCAATTTCTAGAAATACGAAATAGACTGTAGCAAATAAATAATAGGAAATGGATACAAAATGAGTGAAATGTAATAAAGCTTGTTATACATAGAATACTGTATATAGAATGTTATATATCGAATGAAGAAAAAAGATGTATGAGATAATATAAATGCACATATATATATAAAGTTATAGTTATACAAGACTTATATGTACAGATAAAAGAATCACAACAGATATGTAAAAGAAGTGTAATGTGTTGCAAAGATGTGAAGTTTGCATAAACAAAATAAAAAGTTTTAAAAATCAACACCCAAAGTGACTAAATTAGTTGACCAGCAAAATTCTGTGGACATAGTATATTTAGACTTCAGGAAGGCATTTGACAAAATAGCCAAAACTTGCTTCTTAGAAAGCTAAAAAAATTTGTGATAGACAGCATCACCACCAGATGGATTTGCCACTGGGTAAATACTGACATGTTGTACTCAACAAATAGTCTTTAACATTACTACATGTACATGGAGAGAAGTAAGCAGTGGGGCACCAATAGGTCCTGTTTTAAACCAAGTACTCTTCAGTATCTTGATAAATAATTTAGATTAGGGAACTTATCAAATTTGCAGATGATACTAAGCTGGCAGGAATAGCTAACACCCTAGATGATAAGCTAAAGTTACAGATGGATCTTGATACACCTGAACACTGGGCCCTAACTAACAAAGTGAAATTCAATGTAGAGAAAAGTAAGGTCTTACACTTAGGCAAGAAAAACCAAAAATGCACATATTGGTTGGGAGAAACCAATCTTAATAGCAGTAGCAGTGAGAGGGAACTTGGAGTCTTAAGTGGACAACAAATTAAATGTGAGCCAACAGTGTGCATGGCAGCCAAAAGAGCCAATTCAATCCTAAATTGCATTAACAGAAGATTCAATCACAATCACATAAGGTACTAATACCATTCTATAAACCCTTAGTAAGACCACACCTAGTTTTGGTCACCACACTAATAAAAATGAAGTTTAGACTCTCAAAGAGGATTAGGGGACTGGAGGCTAAAACATGAAGAACGATTACAGGAATTGGGAATGGCCGGTCTATTGACAAGAAGGACAAGGGGAGACAGGATAGCAATCTTCCAATATCTCAGGGGCTACCACAAAGAAGAAGGAGTCAAACTATTTTCCAAAGCACCTGAAAGTCAGACAAGGAATAATGGATTGAAACTGATCAAGGGTTGATTCAACCTGGAAATAAGGAGAAATTTTCTGACAGTGAGAACAAGCAATCTGTCAGAGTGCGCACAATGTGACTATGTGAGATAATTCAGGAGGAAATATACTAAACAGAGATTTGTATTTAAATAGTGGTTTTATCTAGAAAGAATATATACATACACATAGTTTAGTCATTCCTCAAAAAAACAGCAATCAGCAATTACAGCACAGAAGCGCACATGGAGAGAGAGGTACGCCGCAACAGAGCCTCTTCCTATTACAGGCTATTAATGTGATATCAGCCCCAAAATCTTGCTGACTCATTCCTAGCAGTACATCATCGTAGCAACTGGTCAGTTTTTAAATAATTACCCGACACAACCAATAGAACAGGTGGAATGGCCTCCTGCAACACTCTGCCAGCAAAATCAGAGCTCAGGAGAGCCACACATGCTGCCTTCAAGCTCCATTTTCGCTAGCAGAGGTATTGAAAGCCAGTCCTTCATTGTTTCTAAGGCGGCCCCATGGCCCATATCTAAGCACCCCATGGGCTGTATCTGGCCCCTGGGCCTTGAGTTATTGAGCCGGGGAGCTAAAGAAGGAGCTCTTTACGCTACTGGCTCCCCACTTCCCAGGTCACTCATCAGAAGCCACAAAGAAGCGCCCCCAACTCATCAAATGGGTCCCTCCACGTTGAAATGTTCTCCTCCACTAGCTCCTGTTCCTGACCCTGCAGCTCCATCGGTTCCTGGTCCAGATCCTGTTAAAATCTGATTCTTCTCTATAATCATGGCTGCTTTCTTGCAGATCCTACATAAAATTATCTGAGCATGGCTCAGAAGGAGAACATTGCTCTCTCATGCATGGACTGTGTTACCTTGATAAGGAAATGCTTGCAGGGACACCACAAGCATAAAGAACACCCAGAAATCAACCATTTAATCAGGGTTTCCTCTTCCCTGGTGTATGTCTGGATATGACGTCTCTCTGGTCATGTGGCCGGCATGACTCAATACCGAAGGTGCACAGAACACTGTTACCTTCCCAACAAAGTGGTTCCTATTTTTCTACTTGCATTTTTAATGTGCTTTCGAACTGCTGGTTGGAAGAATCTAGGACAAGTAACGGGAGCTCATTCTGTTATGTGGCGCTAGGGATTTGAAGCACTGAATTGCCGACTTTTCAATCAACAAGTTGTCTTAGCCACTGAGCAACTGCGTTCCTATATCGGACTCGTAATTCGTTTTTGAGAGTATACATAATGCTTTTCCAAATACTCGTTTGCCTCCGACCTGGTGGATTAGTGAGCCTTCAAGCATCTCTGGAAGACAGATGTTAAAGAAGGAGCTCTTTAAACTGCTTACCCGCACTTCATAGGTCGCTCATCAGAAATCATGAAAAAGCTCCCCCAATTCATCAAATGGGTCCCTCCACTGTTGGACCAGCCAGTGTAAAAAAGGTTCTCCTGATCCAGGTCCTGTTATGATGTCATTCTTCTCTTTAATCGTGGATGCTTTCCTGCAGATCCTTTTTTTTAAGCAGGCTACATAAACTTATCTGAGCATGGTTTAGAAGGAGAACATCACTCTCTCGTGCATGGACCACGTTACCTTGATAAGGAAATGTCTGCAGAGACACCACAAGCATAAAAAACACTCAGAAATCAACCATTTAATCATGGTTTCCTCTTGCCTGGTGTATGTCTGGATATGACCTCGTAGTCAACCCCCACACTGTCATTCACCTTGGAGTACTCATCTCAAACGATGTAAGTGCCAGAGCTCACTGTAACAGCATTGCCAAAAAGGCATTAAGAATTGTTCACCTGATCTTGGAAAGCTTCTTCTCCGGTAATATTGAACTGCAAACTAGGGCATAAAAAACTTTTTTTTTTTTTGCTGGAGCAATTCTTCAATATAGCTCATTTGTCTGGAGCCCGCATTGCATGTCAGACATTAATACAATCTAACGAGTCCAGAGATATTTCACGAGACGATTCCTCCGCTCTTCTGCTCGCAACGGAATCCCTTACGCCACCAGACTTGAAATTTTGGGCTTAGACCACTTAGAACTTTGCCGTCTTCGATCCAAAGTATCAACGAGTACTTCAGCTTCAACCACAACAACACACGAGCACACAATAGATATAAACCTGTGGTAAAACGCTCCAAACTTGATGGCAGAAAATACGACTTCAGTAATAGAGTGGTCAATGCCTGGAATTCACTACTTGAAACTGTGGTTTCTTCCCCAAACCCCCAAAACATTAACCTTAGACCAGCAATGGCGAACTTTTTTTGGCTCGCGTGCCACAAGTGGGGGGGAGCGCAGGGGGTCGTGTGCAGGCGTGCCGTACCCATAATGCAATGCGTGACTCCCCCAGTGCGCATGCGCGAACAACACGCGACCCCCCCCATTTTTACATGCTTTTTTCACCCTCCCCAGGCTCCAGAGGCTTTATAGGAGCCTGGGGAGGGCAAAAAGAGCCTCCCCCACCCTCCCGGAGGCCCTCCGGAGGCTTCAGGGACCGTCCAGAGGTTTCCCTGAAGCCTTCGGAACGCTTAAAACCACCCTCTGAGCAAACCGGAAGTCACTTCCGGTTTGCTCGGAGGGTCGTTTTAAGCGCTCCGAAGGCTTCAGGGAAGCCTCGGACGGTCCCTGAAGCCTCCGGGGGGGGGGAGGCTCTTTTCGCCCTCCCCAGACTCCTATAAAGCCTCTGGAGCCTGGGAAAGGCGAAAAATAGCTTTTAAAAAGGTGAACTCAGCTGGCCAGCGCGCGCATGCGTGCTGGCCAGCTGACAGGGCAGCGCCTCACGTGCCCTGACAAATGGCTCCGCGTGCCACTTGTGGCACGCGTGCCACAGGTTCACCATCACTGCCTTAGACTGTCTACTTTAACCTCACCCCATTCCTAAGGAGTCGGTAAGGGGCGTGCATAAGGGCACCAGCGTGCCTACCGTCCCTAAATTTTCCATGTATTTGTATTCATTTCATGTATTCATAATCATTTCTATACATATATCTGTTACCTAATTCATGCTTGATGAAATGAATACGTACATACATGCATACATACATACATACATACATACATACATACATACATACATACATACATACATACGAGAATAAATAAAATCTACTGAACATCTTGGCCATGAACCTCAGCTTAGCAAAGTGATCTGAGAAAACTGACCACAGTTTACATTTCTAGTGAATTTTGCATAGGGATCAAGGAGCAATTTTGAAGAAATGCACAATATTTAAGCAGCATGTTTAGGATCGAACCAGAAAGCATAAATCATTCAAACTTTATCAGCAATCATTTCGGTTCACTCCTCTTGCAGGGAGTACAAGGTAATGATTTTGGATTGGTTTGATTATGTTCTCTGCAAAGGTTGTCCTCCTTTCTTTACATTCCAGAAGAGATTGTCCTGGAGCCCATGCTTTGCACACGGAATGATAGCTTCTTCTTTTTCAATGCTTCATCTGGTCTGATCCAGTTTCCCTTTTGGTAGCAGGGATAATGAGATCACACCCCCTAGCCCTCCCTCCTTTCCCAGGTCTCCCTGCTCTTCTCTCTTCAACCTGGATCTCCAGCCCCCACTGGAGAGGGACAGAGGTATATATATAACTGCCTTCTCCCATCCTGGACTCCACTTTGGAGGCTGGAGAGGAGATTGCAAGATGAAAGCTTTGCTGTTTGTCTTATGGTTGGTGGCCTTCATGTGCAAAGACCCAGGTAGGCTCCTGAATCTTTGATCTGGGTTGAGGGTTTCATTAGCCATTTATTTATGAGATTGATTGGCTGCCCATTGTACCACAGGGTAACTCTGGGCAGCTTACAGATAAAACATAACAATTTAAAATTAAAACCAAAGACCAATATCGAGAGTGGGGATGGAGTGGGGTGGAAGTGGGATCTGTCATTACTCAATCCACCAACTCCTTTGCACTGATCCCCCACGGGGGGCCCCAAGCAGATTGGGAAAGCCACGTCTTCAGGCCCTCTTGAAAAGATAGGAGCGTTGAGTCCAACCTTACATTGGGGGGCAAGATGTTCCAGAGGGCAGGAGCCACAGCATAGAAGGCCTTCCTCCTGGACCCCACTGGCTGGAATAATTGGGTTGATGGGACCCTCAGCATGCCTTCTCTGCCAGCATGGGTGATATGAGCCAATTCCAGTGGGGTGAGACAGTCCCTGAAGTAACCAGGACCCATGCCAGGGCTTTAAATGGGATCACTAACAACTTGAATTGCACCCAGAAGCAATAGCAATGGCACTTAGACTTATACGTTGCTTAACAGTGCTTGACAGCCCTCTCTAAGCAGTTTACAGAGTCAGCCTCTTGCCCCCAACCATCTGGGTCCTCATTTTACACACCATGGAAGGCTGAGTCAATCTTGAGCCTGGTGAGATTTGAAGTGCCAAATTGCAGGCAGGCAGCAGGCAACAGAAATAGACTGCTGTAACCACTGCACCACAGTGTCTCAAGGAGACTGAGGTGACTACCCCTTTTTGAGGGTAGCCCCATAAAGAGCGCATTCGTGTGAAAAGGTGGCGACAGCATCACTTGGGTGGCCTAGAGTGGAAATGCAAAGGATCAAACCAAGATTGAGGGCTCAGAGGGAAATACAGCATTCAAAGCAGTTGGGCTCCATTCTGGGGGTGGGACTTTCTCCCTGTTCTGCTCTGCATAAGGGGGGTCCCTGGGAGCCTTTAGGGGAGAAGAAGAGGTCTTCATTTGGAGAGAAGCCCATAGTTCAACAGGGGCTGTTCCAGGATAGGAGTCAGCAGAAGATCTGGGCAGGCATTCTATGGTAGACTGTCTCTGAAAGCAGAGTTTCCTTTGTGTAGTGAATTCTGCCATGGAAATACTTTTGGGAGTGAGATGAAAAATATTTTCTTCTTATATCTCTCCATCATCTTCCTCCCTCTGGCTTTGATGACTTCCAGCATTTTTGATGGTGCAACCAAAGAGGTTCAGAAATGCCTCCTTCCAGTCAAGCATGATTTTTCCTTGACATCAACCTTAGATGAATTGCTGTCATTTGTGAAACTCCTGAACCTTGGGGGTCTCCCATCCAAGGATTCACCAGCCCCAACCCTGCTTAGCTTCCAAACAGAGACCAACATGCGAAGTTCTTTTCAGCTGACACTTTATGTCCCCTTCAAGAAAAGAGGTTTTTTTTAAAAAGAAAATCTCACCTTCCTTATTTTTATAATGAATGGATAATAAACGTAATGCTTCTTTGCCCTCTGCTTTCCCCTGAACAAAGATACAGTGAAGTGGATTGTGGGAGAGAAAGATTGACTGGCCCAGAGTCACCCAAGGGGGCTTTCTTGGCTAAGGTGGGACCAGAACTCACAGTGTCCTTCTTTGCAGACCGTTTTATTGTCTTTCCAGTGAAATGTTCGCGGCGTATGTTATTCTTCAATGATCTATTATCCAATTCATAACAGAACGAGATAAAAATAAAGACATGTCAAAGTAAGGTTGCTCTGTTTTATTTCTTTCATTCAGTGAAGGGTCTGCTGTGTTACACATGTTCCCTACTTGATTGTCTTCATGTCCGGAACTGTTTGGAAGAAGAAAAGTTCTGTTATGTTTTGACTAAGTCTAAGAGTAAGCAAACTCCCTTTCCTTTCTCACAACTTTTATTCTTGTATGGAAACTGGAGCTCCCAAATGCAGCTGAGAATTGGAGATTCCCTAGGAACTCTTTGTGCCCTGTCTGGCCTGAGGTTATGGCCTGTTGCCAGACTGTCTAAGGCCAGGATGGCGAACCTATGGCACATGTGCTACAGGTGGCACATGGAGCCATTGGTTAGGACACGCGAGGCGTTGCCCTATCAGCTCCAGCGCGCTTGTGCCTTCTGGCCAGCTGACTTCAGCCTTCATTTTGGGGTGTTTTTCACCCTGCCTTCTTTTCCCTGTAGCCTCCGGAAGGCAAAAAACAACCCAATGCGCAAACCGGAAGTTCAGGAACAGACTTCCAATTTGCGCATTGGGCTGCTTTTCTCCCTCCAGAGGCTTTAGGGAAGCCTCCGGAAGACCTCCAGGGGAGGCGGGGGAGACCATTTTCGCCTTCCCCAGGCTCCTAGAAAGCCTCTGGAGCCTGGGGAGGGGGAAAAATGGGTCCGTCACACGCCAAAAGCAGGAGGAGGACGGGGTCATGGGCTCATGTGCATGTGTGTGGGGGGGTGTTGCATGCATAGAATTATGGATGTGGGCACTCTTGCACATGCCCCCCCCCCAAATTTTGGCACGCAATGGCAAAAAGGTTGGCCATCACACAACGAAGTTTGGACTGTTCAGATTAAGCCATGAAATATCCAAAAGACCTTCCCTCCTCTTGTTTAATATTGTGCTCCCGGTTATTCAATAGAGAGATCTGCTGGGAGAAAATGCATGAATGCATCTGAGGGCAGGACAAGAAGCAATGGGTGGAAACTAATCAAGGAGAGAAGCAACTTAGAACTGAGGAGAAATTTCCTGACAGTGAGAACAATTAATCCGTGGAACAGAAGTTGCCTCCCGAAGTTGTGAATGTCCCAACACTGGAAGTCTTTAAGAAGATGCTGGATAGCCATTTGTCTGGAACGGTATAGGGTTTCTTGCCTAGGCAGGGGGTTGGACTAGAAGACCTCCAAGGTCCCTTCCAACTCTGCTCTTGTATGAATGCGTGTTCATTGTGGGTTTAGCGTTTTCTTCAGAAACTGTAGGAAGTTAAAATTTGCCCCTCTCCTAGAAAAATGAAATATCCTGGGAAATATTGAGAAAGGCAGAATATTACATTTCCTTAGATAAGTAATGGAGAAACATGTTTTTAGGCAGGAAACAGACTCACTTTTTATAGCCCCCACCTTGGTCTAGGGCCATTAAAAGGCCTGAGCCAGTCTATTCGACATAACAAAGATCTCCCCCTTCAGCTCCAGGGTGATGGCATTAAGGCATGATAGCATTAGCCCTTTACCCATCTCACCACAGGGCACCTGGGAGGAAGCGATGCTCAACCAAACTTGGACTCAAAGCCCAGCCTACAGAGTTGCTCCTGCATGGCCCCATGTGGGTCTGACAACCAATCAGAATACAAGCTCGGGTTCCAAGCCCAGAGAGGGCATAAAACCAGGGACTTTCAGCAGTCTCTTTTTTCTTCTCCACCCAACATCTGGAAGGATGTGATTTCCCCCTATTCTGTTCAGGAGCTCAAGCCATGTGGTCCTGTCCACCATTAAACCATCTTTCCAAGCAGCCTCCATGTTTCCACTGTCTTTTCCCCCACTGGGAACTGAACCCAGGAGGACATTTCTTCCGATCAAACAACCACAGATCAATTCTTTGGTACCGTAAATGTTTTATGTTTCCTTCCCAACAGTTTTTGTGAATGTTGGATGTGCAAAATCGTGCCCTCAAGTGGACAACGCAAAATTGACAGCCTGTTGCACAACTGACTTTTGCAACAGGATCCGTTAAAATATCCTTTTGAGTTTTCCTTAAATCCATCCTGGACCATCCTTGAAGATTTATGCTTGTGTTCTTTATGGTCCATAATTCCCCCCCCCCTTCTGCTTTTTTTTTTTTTTTTTTTTGGACACCTCTCCCTCTCTCCCTTTTCTCCTGGTCTACAAGCTATGTCCTGCTCTTTCTGTAGTTTGCCCACTGAATAAATTTCTGCATTTAAATTCAAGTTTGTGGGTGTGTTTAATATAACGTGTCCATTTTCCTTTTTTGAAAGTTCAATTGTGGAATAGTAGAAGGCTGATGGTTATTGGGGTTGTTTTTGTAATCCAGTTTACTGATAAAACTGTTAGAAGTGTGGCGTATTTCTTTTTGTTGTTGTTGTTGTTAATATATTTTTATTGTTTTGTATCATAAATTCCATTTCTATATTGAAGAGTGTATGTTCCAGGTGTCCAATATGTTAAGATATAAATATCATAATCATTATAATCATGTACATATAGATATATGTTCTGACACCCACCCACCCACCCCGCCGCTTGTGAATAAACCAGAACACAAGCTTGGCTGTTTGCCACTGTTTAATTACTGAGATAACGAATCCTTTGGCTGAGGGCCCAGACAACTCACATTCAATAGAGCAACCCAGATAATTCAAATGAAGCAACACAGATAGTCCAAACGAGCAGACACGGCTAGAATACACAGATAGATTTTCTTAACTACCAATTCGAACGGTTGTTTCCTGCAAATGTCCCCTCCCAACGCCTCACCTATAATCTCTCTTGGGAGGGGCCAATCCACAACCACCTGTGCTTAATCATCTTCTATGAGTCTGCCTATGGAGTTGCTGCTTCCGTTTCTCAGCCCTTCTCAATCTAGCATCAGGGACAAACTGCCTTTGATCCTCCCCACTGCTCCATGTCTCAGGCGCCTCCTGGTGGCCAACCAGCCTCTCTGGTCCCTGCTCTGAGTCTGAACCCTGCACAGGGTCCTCCACATCGTCCAGGGCAGACTCCTAGGGTTCCTCACTATCCGAGTCCATCAGCAGCTCAACCGGATCCTGCTGGGCCACAACAGATATATATGCGATAATATCAATCATTATTGAAAAGTATACTATCTTCCATTATGATATCAATTATATAACATCAATATATTTACTAATCAGGTTTTTTTTTTTTCTCATGTAGTCCATATTTCACATAAATCCACTGATCTAACCTCTGTATAGTGGGACATGGTGGCTCAGTGGCTAAGATGCTGAACTTGTTGATCAAAAGGTTGGCAGTTCGGTGATTCGAATCCCTAGTGCCGTGTAACGGAGTGAGCTCCCGTTTCTTGTCCCAGCTTCTGCCAACCTAGCAGTTTGAAAGCACATACAAAATGCAAGTAGAAAAATAGGGACCACCTTTGGTGGGAAGGGAACAGCATTCCGTGCACCTTCAGCATTGAGTCATGCCAGCCACATGACCATGGAGACTTCTTCAGACAGCATTGGCTCTTCGGCTTTGAAACAGAGATGAGCACCGCCCCCTAGAGTCAGGAACGACTAGCACATATGTGCGAGGGGAACCTTTACCTTTAATCTCTGTATCTGTCAGCTAACCATTTGTAGAACAGTTCTCATGTCACAAAATATTCCGAATCTTCTTTTTCTTTTATTTTTAAGGTTAACCTATCCATTTCTGCACATTTCATATTTTTTTGTTTATATTATCATTGGTAGGGATTTTTTATGTTTTTCCACTATTGTGTTAGAGTATGTAAAATTAAACATGTGTTACCTTTATTATAATTTCCTACAAACATGCCCAACAGGAATGTCTCAGTTATTCCATTATTTTGAAGCTCCTGATGATCCCAACAACAGATTAAAAGTGTTTAAATTCACACATCCCCTTTGATTGTTTTGACACAAACAGAACCTATCCAACCATTTCTTTTTCAGATCATATTTTGATGTCTCAAGCTGATTGATTCATCTAAACATGCCTTGCATCAGAAATATATAAAAGAACTTTGAGCAAATGCTTTAATTCTCAGTCTTTGTGTATCTCCAAGTTTAATGGAACTTAAGACAAAAGCTATATCTATTAAATCAAGGCAAACATCTTGGACAGCAATTTTTTTTACAATGATCCTTGTGCCCCAAGTGAGGTTGAGATGCACAGAATTATATGATCTCCCCATCAACTAAAATTCCATTATATCCCACATACATACACTGATTGTTGATATTTTGATGCTTCAAGTTGACTGATTGAGCTAAAAGCCCTCGGTTTAAAATTACTCTTGGTGATTTGCAAAACACAATAAAGCTTAACAGAGATGTTTACCTGTTTTTGTTTATGCAATGCAAACACTGCACACTGTGCAAAATTATTGTACTGTTCCTATTGTCCCTCGGGGTTAAGCTGAAACATAGAATAACAGAGTTAGAAGGGACCTTGGAGGTCTTAAAGTCCAACCCAAATGGTTGTCTGATTTTTAAAAAAAAAAACTTCCAGTTTTGGAGCCCACAACAACTTCTGGAATCAAGTTGTCCCCTGATTAATTGTTCTGTTGAGACTCTGGAAAGAATAAAGAAAAGAGCAATAAGAATGATCAAGGGCCTGGAGGCTAAAACATAAGAAGAAATATTTCCCCTAAATGGTTATCCAATCTCTTCTTAAAAACTTTCAGCGATAGAGTTTGTCAGACCTTACCCCACCTTGGTCAACTTCTGACAACTTTTGGGCCTCAAACTGTTATTAAAATTCTTCCTTCCCAACCTTTTGCCTTTACCCAGATACGATCTACCATCTGCGTTCTTCCTAGGTATATTTTGAGGTCTCGAGTTGACTGATTCAATTAACATGCCTTGGCTCAGAATTGCAGGGAAGAACATTGAGCAAGTGCTTCAATGGAACTTAAAATAGGAAATTTGGCTATTGATGGAAGCAAAGGTTGCACTTCTTAGACAGCAATTTTTGACAGTTACTGTTTCGCCCAAAATGAGGATGGGGTACACAGAGTTGTATGATCTCTGCCCCAACAAAAATTCCCTTCTATCTCCCACCTCACTGTTTCTTCCCTTGCCCTGCCCCTATGCTTATTTTGATGCTTCCTGTTGACTAATTGAGCTAATGACCCTTGGTTAAAAGGTCTTGGTGTATCTCCAAGTACAACCAGGCTTATAGAGATGTGTACCTTTCTTCGCTTATGCAAGGCAAACATTGCTCACCATGCAAAATTATCGTACAGTCCGCATTGACCTACACTTTGGTCAGAATTTTATCTAAGTTCTGTTAATAAATAAAGAAATTCTAGTTAAATAAACAACAGCTGGAACAGGTCACTGTGTTCTGACCTTTATTGAATGTATTCCAGCCAACTTATTCAGGAATAAGCCGTGAACAGGGACGTGGCATTCTCTCATTTGGTTCCTTGTTGAAAAAGTGTTCACAATTGCAGTACAACTAATTCATATTTCATAGTACATATTTCAGGCCGTATATTTTCTTCTGCTGGATAGTTTTAATGTTATTTTTCTTAATGTTAAATCCATTGTGCACTCCTTGTCCTTCAAGCAGGAGATCATTGATTCTGGATCCATAAACTCATTCTGCCTCTCCCTTTATTGTCATGGAAAGACTCCAGGAGACAATGAGCTGCCTAGAACTGAAACTCAGTAGATCACAAGACAGAGGATTTGTCTGACAGAAAGCAGAATGACATGTTGTGTTACACATAAATGTGACAAATCCTGAGGAAGTAGATGAACTGGCATAATGGATTTAACATTAACAAAAATAACATTAAAACTATCCAGCAGAAGAAAATATACGGCCTGAAATATGAACTATGAATTAATTGTACTGCAATTGTGAACACTTTTTCAACAAGGAACCAAATGAGAGAATGCCACAACAAGTGGTTGTGTAGCATGAGGAAGAACACTAAGAAGTCACAGAACTTTCCAGAGAGATTTTTTTTTTAAATTCTGCACTCTGCACAGCATGTGAAAACGTACATAAATTCAAGAGGAGGTGCCAATTTTCCGGGTGCCCAAATTTTGCACACGGAATGGAAGTGTTTACCTTGAAGTCAGAAGATCGGTTGGTTCTTCCCCTGGTCTGACATAATTTTCGTGTTGAGGGAAAAAAGAGACCAGACGCTCTCCACTATTTCTTTCTCCCCTGGGTCTCCCTATTCTTCTCTCTCAATCCTTGATATCCAGTCCCACCCCCCAAGAACCACATCTCGGAGGGGTATAAATAAGTGTCCATTCCCATCTTGGGCTTCACTTTGCAGGCTGCAGAGAAGATTGCAGGATGAAAGCTTTAGTACTTTACTACTTGTTGTTGGTGACATTCATGTGCACAGTGCCAGGAAAGATCATCAAGCTTTGATCTTGGGTGATGATCAAATTAAGATTGAATGTTGCCTTTGTTACATTTATGTTGCATTTGTGCTGATAAATAAATAAAGGGAGACTAGTATAGATCTATTTCAAGCTATTTAGCTCTCATCAGCTAGCCATACCCTTACTGGGAATTGAACCTGACACAATACATACTGTATACATACACACACACACACACACACACACACACACTCATAGATTTTCACGGGTGTAGGTATGCTGGTCTTGTTGTATTCGGGTCTTTTCCTATGTAAGATTGAGATTGAGGCCAAGACATATATATGTGTATGTGTATGTGTATGTGTATATGTATGTTTATGTGTATGTGTATGTGTATGTATCTATGTATATGTGCGTGTGTTTGTGTGTGTGTGTGTGTGTGTTTTCGTAGATTTTAAAAAGTAGGACTCACACTTTCCTTATATCCTTATTTACAGACTATTTTATATTTCTAGTAAAAAAAAATTACTACTGAATTTATTATTAAACAATCTATCGTCTAACAAATAATAAGTCAAGATGGAATTAAAAAATAGTCAAAACATAATTGCTGTGTTTTATTTCATTTCCAGTGTACTCCCTGATATGTAACACGTGCAACGGGGTGACTTGTTCTATTCCTGTGGACTGTCCAGAAGGGAAAAATGTATGTTTTACTTCATATAAATATTTGAATACCGCAGCTGATCGATATGGTAAGCACACTTTGTATCTTGTCTTCCCAAATGCAGCTGAGAATTTCAGGTCACATAGGACTGTTTGTGTCCCTTGAGGTCATGGACTGTGGCTAGACAGTCTAAGGCAGGGGTGTCAAACTTAAAGGAATCCTGCATCCAGTTTTGGTTGCCACGATGTAGAAAAGACGTGGAGACTCTAGAAAGAGTGCAGAGAAGAGCAACAAAGATGATTAGGGGACTGGAGGCTGAAACATATGAAGGACGGTTGCAGGAACTGGGTATTTCTAGTTTAATGAAAAGAAGGACTGGGGGAGACGATTGCAGTCTTCCAATACTTGAGGGGCTGCCACAAAGAAGAGGGAGTCAAACTATTCTCCAAAGCACCTGAGGACAGGGCAAGAAGCAATGGGTGGAAACTAATCAAGGAGAGAAGCAACTTAGAACTAAGGAGAAACTTTCTGTCAGTTCGAACAATTAATCAGTGGAACAGCTTGCCTCCAGAAGTTGTGAATGTTCCAACACTAGAAGTGTTTAAGAAGATGTTGGACAACCATTTGTCTGAAGTGGTGCAAGTTTTCCTGCCTAAGCAGGGGGTTGGACTAGAAGACCTTCAAGGTCCCTTCCAACTCTGTTATTCTAAATTCTTTCTGTTTTCAAAGCCCGCAGGCTGGATCCGGCCCATGGGATGCTTAAATCTGACCCATGGAAACAGTGAAGGACTTGCCCGTGGTGCCTCTGACAGCACAAAATGGAGTTTGGGAGGGCCATGTGTGGTTCTCCGGATCTCCGTTTTCAGCTGTGACTCCTCCTGCAGCTCTCTGTTTTTATGCCTTTCCCAGTGCTCCATTTTCACTGGCATTGTACTCAGGTTGCCACAGTTGCCCCCAACATGAGTGATGTCAAGATGGCCACACAGTCAACTGGACATACACCTCCACGGCTCCCCTAGGTCAAACAACCCTGACGCAGCCCTCAATGATATCAAGTTTGAGCCCGGCCAATTCATTATCAGCGCAGATTGGATGGATGGAAGCATTCTTTAGAGAAGAATGTTGAGAGAGTTGGGGGGTCTCTTCGTGACTGGATCAAGTTTGGATCTAACAATTAAGCCATGAAATATCCAAGTTAGGTGGCATTGTCCCCTATATATATGGACACCTCACCAGAGTCTTAAAGAGGCGATGCCATATATTGCTGAATCATCCTCATTGCATCAGCTTACATATTACAGCTTACATCCTTACATCTGCTGGCAGCTATTAAATCCTCATCACCTGACAAATTTCATTGTGTTTTTTTCTCCTCCATTATGGACCTTCCTTGCAGATATATCTGTCCCAAGGGTGCTTTTTCAAGAGGCAACTGGACTTTCTGGTTTTTCTTTGAAGACATTTTGCAAATGGGTGTGGAGCCTTTTTGGAACTGTTGAAAGGACTGTGTGGTATGACACCATCCTTCTCTGGTCCACAGCACAGGCAACAGTTCCAAGAAGGCTGCACACCCATTTGCACCCCTCAGGTGACCCCGAGGACACAGCTAAACCTCCAAGTGGCCTCAATGACTCTCTAAAAAGAATGCAAATGACCAGCTGTCTGCAAGGAATATAAATCCTTCCATTCCCCACCATCCAGTCAGAGCTGAAGAAGCTTCTTGGATGAGAAGCAAAACGTCTTCAAAGAAAAACCAGAAAGTCCAGCTCCCTCCTGAAAAAGCACCTTTGGGACAACCATGAGCTGGGTGACTGAGAAGCCCTACAGATTTTTAGCTATACAAGCTATACAATTTGGGGTGAAAACCCTTTGAATGGTGTGGGAGTAGGAATGGATTTCCAGAGGAAAAATTGTAGACTATAGGAACCATTTGCACCACTGAGATGACCCTGAGGACAAAGAGAAACCTCCCAAGTGGCCTCAAGGACCCTCTAAAAGGATGCAAATGACCAGCTGTCTGCAAGGAGTAGAAATTCTTCCGTTCCCCACCATCCAGTCAGAGATGAAGAAGCTTCTTGGATGAGAAGCAAAACGCCTTCAAAAGAAAAACCAGAAAGTCCAGTTGCCTCTTGGGGGAAAAAAAAGCATTTTGGGGACAACCAAGCATTTTTTACTACTGGTTCTGTGAAGTAGTAGCATTTTTTACCACCGGTTCATGCGAAGCAGCCTGAGCCGATAGTATTTCACCCCTGCCATGAGGTCTTCCTCTGATGAGGACTGCTTGAAACCCAAGTCCCCTAAACCGTGGCTTATCTTCAGAACTGTGCTTCTCCTCTGTGCTAACAGCAGCCAGGGACTATTGGAGATGCGTATTTAAAGGATGGCTCCTGGAGTTGCAGTGAACGGTGGGACTTTTGGGGGAAAGTTGAAACAAGAAAGGGGAGTTAAGCCTTCGTTCTGCCTGTGCTGCTTCTGTGCCCAGCCTGGGACATCAGACAGAATCAGTTCTCCTTCTTCCAGCTCCATGGCTCCTGGATCACGCAGGAATTTTTGCCTAAGTGTGTTTTTGGTGAACGAGATATTCAGTCTTGTATGGGAAACTGGACAAACAATGTAGACAAATGCAGTCTAATTTAAATGGTTTATTCAGTTGCAAGGAGCAGAACAAAAGTTGTAGAAAGAAGAGACAATAATGGGGGGGGGGGTGTGGAGGTTAGGGATCATCCAGTGGTAAAGGTCAGAAATATAAATCTGCAAATATCTATGGAGATTCTCCGTCACTCAGGTCGTGGTTGTCCCCAAAATGCTTTTTTTTCCCCCAAGAGGCAACTGGACTTTCTGGTTTTTCTTTTGAAGGCGTTTTGCTTCTCATCCAAGAAGCTTCTTCATCTCTGACTGGATGGTGGGGAACGGAAGAATTTCTACTCCTTGCAGACAGCTGGTCATTTGCATCCTTTTAGAGGGTCCTTGAGGCCACTTGGGAGGTTTCTCTTTGTCCTCAGGGTCATCTCAGTGGTGCAAATGGTTCCTATAGTCTACAATTTTTCCTCTGGAAATCCATTCCTACTCCCACACCATTCAAAGGGTTTTCACCCCAAATTGTATAGCTTGTATAGCTAAAAATCTGTAGGGCTTCTCAGTCACCCAGCTCATGGTTGTCCCAAAGGTGCTTTTTCAGGAGGGAGCTGGACTTTCTGGTTTTTCTTTGAAGACGTTTTGCTTCTCATCCAAGAAGCTTCTTCAGCTCTGACTGGATGGTGGGGAATGGAAGGATTTATATTCCTTGCAGACAGCTGGTCATTTGCATTCTTTTTAGAGAGTCATTGAGGCCACTTGGAGGTTTAGCTGTGTCCTCGGGGTCACCTGAGGGGTGCAAATGGGTGTGCAGCCTTCTTGGAACTGTTGCCTGTGCTGTGGACCAGAGAAGGATGGTGTCATACCACACAGTCCTTTCAACAGTTCCAAAAAGGCTCCACACCCATTTGCAAAATGTCTTCAAAGAAAAACCAGAAAGTCCAGTTGCCTCTTGAAAAAGCACCCTTGGGACAGATATATCTGCAAGGAAGGTCCATAATGGAGGAGAAAAAAACACAATGAAATTTGTCAGGTGATGAGGATTTAATAGCTGCCAGCAGATGTAAGGATGTAAGCTGTAATATGTAAGCTGATGCAATGAGGATGATTCAGCAATATATGGCATCGCCTCTTTAAGACTCTGGTGAGGTGTCCATATATATAGGTGGCCATTAGAGGGCATTTCTCTCTCTCGTCATGTTTCTCATTTCTCTCCTTGTGTCCGTAGCTGAGTGGTTAAGGATTTATCTACCATGCATATGTCTGTATATATTTGTATATAAACCACTATTAATTGTCTAAAGGCGCTGTGTGCTGTGTGTTGTGTTTTGCTCCTGGGTTTATCTCATAATAATAGTCACGCTGCCAAAAAAAAAAAACCTCTGACAAAATTAGCATCATTTTAGTTTATTAGCAGATTATTTGAAGGAATATCTTTTCCCAGTTACATCTACCTGAGCCACCACTTAACTTAACTTTAACTTTATTGGATTTTTAGACCGCCCCTCTCTCAAAAGAGACTCGCCACCAGAATGGGGAGGCAGGAGATGTTAGGTATCTGTTTCTTAAGGAGTCCACCTAGTGGGACCAAAAAGAAGGGCCTTCTCCATGGTTTCTTCCTGTGGATCATCATCTCTGCGGAAGTATGATAGGGAGACCATTTTTACAAGTTTTATTGCAATTGTTTTTCTTTTTTCCAACATATGTATTATATGGACAGAGTGTTTACCAGGCCTCATCTTGTACATCACATTTATAATCATAGTTTCATTGTATTCTAATCTTCCCACTTTTATCAATATCAATCTCTTTTATATAATCCTTTGTCTTTTCCCATCAATTCATTTAGTCTTACATATCATTGCTAAATGCCCTTTTTTTTTTTGTCTTCAACTAATTACCATATTTTTCGGAATATAAGACGCATCTTTCCCCCACACAAAAAAGGGGGTGAAAATCTGGGTGCATCTTATACACTGAATACAGTATTTTGGGTCTCCCCAAACCCTGGCCCCCTTTGCAAAAATGGATGTGCAGAGGGTTTGGGGGGCCTGCTCCCAAAGGGCTCCTGGGGGCTGGGGAGGGCAAAACCGAGTGAAAAATGCCCCCTGTTTTACTCGTTTCTGGCCCCCTCCCCAGTCCCCAGGAGCACTTTGCGGGCCTTTCAAACTCTCTGCATGCCCTGTTTTTCACAAAAAGTAAGGCATGCAGAGGGTTGGTGCGTCTTATACTCCGGTGTGTCTTATACTCAGAAAAATATGGTACCATTAATTCACCTTAGCAAATTAATCATTTATCACAATATCTTTGCTATTCCCACTTCAACAATATTATTCTCTTCACATAATTCTTTATCATTTCTTATTCAATTTTTACACATAGTTAACATCACTGTACACCTTGTATTTCTTCTTCTTCTTTTTCTTTTTTACAGTTTTTCTAATTGTTTACTCTTTTTTCTTTGATTGGGACACTTTTTTTTCTTCACACATCCCTCCGGCCGATTCGCTCACACAGAGAGGGACTCCTCCGGGTGCCATCCACTAGGCTGTGCCAGCGGGCGACGCCTAGGGGAAGGGCCTTCTCTGTGATGGGCCCGACCCTCTGGAATGACCTTCCCCCCGACATTAGAATGACTACGGATCTCCGCTCCTTCCGCCAGAAACTTAAAACCCACCTATTTCAGCTAGCTGGCTTGGCCTAATTCCACCTTTCCCACCTCAGTTCTATTTCTAAATTTTTAAGATTGGTTTTAGGGTCTGTTTTTTAATTTTTATAAATTGTACAGGGGTTGTTTAATTTATTTTTACCTATTTGTATGAATTGTCTGTATGTTTTAAATTTATTCCTGTACACCGCCCCGAGTCCCTCCGGGGAGAGGGGGCGGTCTAGAAATTTAATAAATTATTATTATTATTATTATTATTATTATTATTATTATTATTATTATTATTATTATTATTATTATTCCTTTCCCAGTGGGTCAGGGCCCCCCCAGGTGATATGGAGCCCCCTCAAGAGGTTAATGTGATTGTTGTTTTGGAGGGGAAATAGGCCCTACCTGGATTTTATATTAGGATTTTATTTCTGTGAGCCATCCGGGTTCACCAGCTCATCCATATCCATTCTATACCTTAAAAATCTGAAAACTAAAACAATTATATTGCACCGATCCATTGCACAACAGCGAACAGTTTGGTTCGGCTCTGGCTTGGGACAAGTTTCAGCACATCCACTGGCGTACTTTATTCCTAGGAATGAAATAGGGAACAGGGTGATTATTTTCAAAGCTCAGTAATTGAACAGAAAAAACAAAAGATCCAGTCTGGGTCAGCACCGGGAATAGGTTTTATTATTTATTTATTTATTTCTTGGATTTCTAGACCGCCCCCTCTCCCAAGAAGGGACTCGGGGCAGTGTTAGTCTTAATACAATACAATACAATAGTAGAGTTGGAAGGGACCTTTGAGGTCTTCTAGTCCAACCCCCTGCCTAGGCAGGAAACCCTATACCGTTTCAGACAAATGGCTATCCAACATCTTCTTAAAGACTTCCAGTGTTGGGGCATTCACAACTTCTGGAGGCAAGCTGTTCCATTGATTAATTGTTCTCACTGTCAGGAAATTTCTCCTCAGTTCTAAGTTGCTTCTCTCCTTGATTAGTTTCCACCCATTGCTTCTTGTTCTACCCTCAGGTGCCTTGGAGAATAGTTTGACTCCCTCTTCTTTGTGGCAACCTCTGAGATATTGGAATAATGCTATCATGTCTCCCCTAGTCCTTCTTTCTCTTAAGCTAAACATACCCAGTTCCTGCAACCGTTCTTCATATGTTTTAGTCTCCAGTCCCCTAATCATCTTTGTTGCTCTTCTCTGCACTCTTTCTAGAGTCTCCACATCTTTTTTACATCGTGGCGACCAGAACTGAATGCAGTATTCCAAGTGTGGCCTTACCAAGGCATTATAAAGTGGTATTAACACTTCACGTGATCTTGATTCTATCCCTCTGTTGATGCAGCCTAGAACTGTGTTGGCTTTTTTGGCAGCTGCTGCACACTGCTGGCTCATATTTAAATGGTTGTCCACTAGGACTCCAAGATCCCTTTCACAGTTACTACTACTGAGTAAGGTATCACCTATACTGTACCTGTGCATTCCGTTTTTGTTGCCTAAATGTAGAACCTTACTCTTTTCACCATTGAATTTCATTTTATTAGATAGTGCCCAATGTTCAAGTTTGTCAAGATCCTTCTGTATCTTAAGCCTATCTTCTGGAGTGTTGGCTATTCCTGCCAGCTTGGTATCATCTGCAAATTTGATGAGTTCCCCATTTATTCCCTCATCCAAATCATTGATGAAGATGTTGAAGAGTACTGGGCCTAAAACAGAGCCTTGGGGTACTCCACTGCATACTTCCCTCCATGTAGATGCAGTTCCATTGAGAACTACACGTTGAGTGCGGTTGGTCAGCCAGTTACCAATCCATCTGGTGGTGATGCTGTCTAACCCACATTCTTCTACTTTATCTAGTAGTAGGTTATGGTCTACCTTATCAAAAGCCTTACTGAAGTCCAAGTAAACTATATCAACGGCATTCCTCTGGTCCACTAATTTTGTCACATTATCAAAGAATGCAATAAGATTAGTCTGGCATGATCTGTTTTTGACAAATCCATGTTGGCTTTTGGCTATTACTTTGTTTGCTTCTAGGTGTTCGCAAATTCGTTGCTTGATTATTTTTTCCAGAATCTTTCCTGGTATTGAGGTTAGGCTGATAGGTCTGTAGTTTCCTGGATCTAATTTTTTCCCTTTTTTGAAGATGGGAACCACATCAGCTCTTTTCCAGTCCTCTGGTAGTTCCCCGGTGTTCTTCTGAGCTTTTGGACTCATGCTGGAACCCATCCTCAGGGAATTTCTCTCTAGCAGAGAACATTTCAATCCATCAACCAATCCGAATCCAGCTGTAAGGTACCTTGGAGATCTTCTAGTCCAGCCCCCTGCTCAAGCAAGAGACCCTATATCATTTGACACAAGTGACTGTCCAGTCGCTTCTTTAAAACCTCTAGTGATGAAGCACCTACAATCTTTGAAGTCAAGCTGTTCCATTGGTTAATTGTCTCACTGTTAAAAAGTTTCTCCTTAATTCCAGGTTGCTTCTCTCCTTGATTTGTTTCCATCCATTCTTTCTTGCCCTGCTTTTCTTGGCATGTTTTCCAAAATCTCAACATCTTTTTTGGTAATATATCTTGAGGATGGGCTCCACCATGAGTCTAAAACCTCAGAAGACTAAACCTCTGGTCCCGTAACTGACCCGGATCGGATATTGCAACATTATCTTGGGACACGTGCATTCACATTAATTCAGGAGAAAAAATTTATAAAAAGCCACTCTTAACACACTCTGCATTCCTTCCCAGGAGGAATGCGGTTTTCCTTCCTACTCTACAACTCAGGAATAAATGAACCAACAAGATATTTCTGGGGAAAGTCCTGTGTTCTGACATGAGCCGCGGCGGGGCAGTGGTTAGAGTGTAATACTGCAGGCTACTTCTGCTGACTGCCAGCTGCCTGTTCTCCTGCGTTGTGCCATGGGTTTATGAAGTGGTTGTTTTGTTTCCCAATGTACAGATTTGCACATGGCTTGCTGCACTGTACTGCCGATCTGTACATTGGGGAAACAAAACAATCACTTCGTAAACCCATGGCACAACGTAGGAGAACAAACACATCAAGACTAGATTCAGCAGTCCAACTGCATTTAAAAGACACAGGCCACTCGTTTGAAGACAACAAAGTCCACATTTTGGACAGAGAAGACTGCTGGCTTGAAAAAGGGGTCGAAGAGGCCATCTATGTCAAAATTGAACTGTCTTCTCTCAGCAGAGGGGGAGGGATATGACATCATCTATCTCCAATCTACAACACGGTCGTTTCAGCAGTTCCAAGAAGGCTCCACATCCATTTGCACCACTCAGGTGATCCTGAAGACACAGATAAACCCCCAAGTGGCCTCAACGACTCTCTAAAAAGAATGCAAATGACCAGCTGTCTGCAAGGAATATAAATCCTTCCGTTCTCCATCACCCAGTCAGAGCTGAAGAGGCTTCTTGGATGAGAAGCGAAACGTCTTCAAAGAAAATCCAGAAACTCTAGTTGCCTCTTGAAAAAGTACCTTTGGGACAACCATGACCTGAATGAAGGAGAATCTCCATAGACATTCAGAACTGGTTTTGCTTTTACAGTTCCGAGATGATGTATCCAATAAAGTTGTACTTTTGGGAATTCAACTATCCCGAGTGTGTCTAGCACTAGAACTCACACTTAGAATTATATACCACTTCACAGTGCCCTTTCTAAGCAGTTTACAGAGTCAGCATATTGCTCCCAACAATCTGGGTCCTCATTTTACCGACCTCAGAAGGGTGGAAGGCTGAGTCAGTTTTGAGCCTGGTGAGATTCGAACTGCCAAACTGCTAGCAGCCGGTGACCAGCAGAAGTAGCCTGCAGACCTGCACTCTAACCACTGCACCACTGTGGCTCTTATATTCCCCCCTATTAGTTAGTAAAGTATAGCCTTTATTGTCATTGTACATCATGTATACAACAAAATTGGTTATAGCCTCACTGGTGCAATCCATGAAAAAAAATACAAACAACATAAATAGTTTAAAGAATAATCCCTATGCAAGTAATTAGGGGGGAAAGAAAAAGAAAAAATAGTCATATGTTTCTGCCTGTGCGTGGAGTGATTGTGGTTGTGTTTAAGAGTCCGACAGCCCAAGGATATTCTTCAGCTGGCTGTGCTTTGATGTCTTCTGCCTGATGGTAGAAGTGCAAAGAGACACTGACCAGGGTGTGAATCATCTCTGAGTATCTTCCTTACTCTGCTAAAGCAGCGAGACCTGCTGCCAATGTCATCTAGTTGTGTTAGATGGCAACCAATGATTTCTTGTCCCGAATGGATCACCCTCTGTAGTGCTTTCTTGCCCGCAGCAGTTAAACCAGCATAACATACTATAATGCAATATGTGAGGACACTTTCTATTGTGGACCGATAGAAAGAGGTCATCAGCCATTTCAGGAAGGCAAATCTCCTTCCTCCTTTAATGAATAAAGGTAAAGGTTCCCCTTGTACATATGTGCTAGTCGTTCCCGACTCTAGGGGGCGGTGCTCATCTCCATTTCAAAGCCGAAGAGCCTGCGCTGTCCGAAGAAGTCTCCATGGTCATGTGGCCGGCATGGCTAAATGCCGAAGGCACATGGAATGCTGTTACCTTCCCACCAAAGCTGGTTCCTATTTTCCTACTTGCATTTTTACAAGCTTTCGAGCTGCTGGTTGGCAGAAGCTGGGACAAGTAATGGGAGCTCACTTCGTTACGTGGTGCTAGGGATTTGAACCTCTGAATTGCCCACCTTTCTGATCAACAAGGTCAGCATCTCAGCCGCTGAGCCACCGCGTCCATCCCTTTAATGAATACTTAGGAGTAAATAATAATAATAAATAATAAATGAATAAACCACATATTTCTGGAGAAGGTTCTGTGTTCTGACATGACTCGGGGACAATGCCACCTAACTTGGATATTTCATGGCTTAATTAATAGTTTATTTAGTTTATTTAATTAATAGTTCCGCAAGAAACTCAAGACCCACCTGTTTCGAGTAGCAGGTCTGGCTTAATTACAACTATCATCGTAACTGTATTTAACATCTTTTCAAACCTTCCTGGATGGCTTTTTAAATTTTTAAATTTTATATTGGGGTTTTAATGGGTTTTAAAATTGTTCTTAATATTTAATTGGTTTTGGGATTTTATAACAGACCGTGTGTGTGAGTTGTTTATGTTGCATGTCTTATGTCTTATGTTATTTTATTGTTTTGATTACGAATGGTCTGTACACCGCCCCGAGTCCCTACGGGGAGAGGGGGCGGTCTATAAATTAAATAAACTATTAAACTATTAAACTATTAATTGTTAGATCCAAACTTGATCCAGTCACGAAGAGACCCCCCAACTCTCTCAACATTCTTCTCTAAAGAATGCTTCCATCCATCCAATCTGCGCTGATAATGAATTGGCCCGGCTCAAACTTGATTTCATTGAGGGCTGCGTCAGGGTTGTTTGACCTAGGGGAGCCGTGGAGGTGTATGTCCAGTTGACTGTGTGGCCATCTTGACCTCACTCATGTTGGGGGCAACTGTGGCAACCTGAGTACAATGCCAGTGAAAATGGAGCACTGGGAAAGGCATAAAAACAGAGAGCTGCAGGAGGAGTCACAGCTGAAAACGGAGCTCGGGAGAACCACACATGGCCCTCCCAAACTCCATTTTTTGCTGTCAGAGGCACCACGAGCAAGTCCTTCACTATTTCCACGGGGTCAGATTTAAGCATCCCATGGGCCGGATCCAGCCTGCGGGCTTTGAAAACAGAAAGAATTTAGAATAACAGAGTTGGAAGGGACCTTGAAGGTCTTCTAGTCCAACCCCCTGCTTAGGCAGGAAAACTTGCACCACTTCAGACAAATGGTTGTCCAACATCTTCTTAAACACTTCTAGTGTTGGAACATTCACAACTTCTGGAGGCAAGCTGTTCCACTGATTAATTGTTCGAACTGTCAGAAAGTTTCTCCTTAGTTCTAAGTTGCTTCTCTCCTTGATTAGTTTCTACCCATTGCTTCTTGTTCTACCCTCAGGTGCTTTGGAGAATAGTTTGACTCCCTCTTCTTTGTGGCAGCCCCTCAAGTATTGGAAGACTGCAATCATGTCTCCCCCAGTTCTTCTTTTCATTAAACTAGACATACCCAGTTCCTGCAACCGTTCTTCATATGTTTCAGCCTCCAGTCCCCTAATCCTCTTTGTTGCTCTTCTCTGCACTCTTTCTAGAGTCTCCATGTCTTTTCTACATCGTGGCAATCAAAACTGGATGCAGGATTCCTTTAAGTTTGACACCCCTGCCTTAGACTGTCTAGCCACAGTCCATAACCTCAAGGGACACAAACAGTCCTATGTGACCTGAAATTCTCAGCTGCATTTGGGAAGACAAGATGCAAAGTGTGCTTACCATATCGATCAGCTGCGGTATTCAAATATTTATATGAAGTAAAACATACATTTTCCCCTTCTGGACAGTCCACAGGAATAGAACAAGTCACCGCGTTGCACGTGTTACATTTCAGGGGGTACACTGGATAAAATGAAATAAAACACAGCAATTATATTTTGACTATTTTTTTTATTCCATCTTGACTTATTATTTGTTAGACGATAGATTGTTTAATAATAAATTCAGTAGTAATTTTTTTTTACTAGAAATATAAAATAGTCTGTAAATAAGGATATAGGGAAAGTGTGAGTCCTACTTTTTAAAATCTACGAAAACACACACACACACACACACAAACACACGCACATATACATAGATACATATACATATACATATATATATATATATACATACACATACACATACACATACACATACACATAAACATACATATACACATACACATACACATACATATGTCTTGGCCTCAATCTCAATCTTACATGGGAAAAGACCCGAATACAACAAGACCAGCATACCTACACCCGTGAAAATCTATGAGTGTGTGTGTGTGTGTGTGTGTGTGTGTGTACATATATACAGTATGTATTGTGTCAGGTTCAATTCCCAGTAAGGGTATGGCTAGCTGATGAGAGCTAAATAGCTTGAAATAGATCTATACTAGTCTCCCTTTATTTATTTATCAGCACAAATACAACACAAATGTAACAAAGGCAACATTAAAAATATGGTTTTCTGCCTGGATGGTCTCCTGGAGTGATATATATATATATATATATATCAAATGCCATACCTCCCTTTGTCCATTCAATCTTAATTTGATCATCACCCAAGATCAAAGCTTGATGATCTTACCTGGCACTGTGCACATGAATGTCACCAACAACAAGTAGTAAAGTAGTAAAGCTTTCATCCTGCAATCTTCTCTGCAGCCTGCAAAGTGAAGCCCAAGATGGGAATGGACACTTATTTATACCCCTCCGAGATGTGGTTCTTGGGGGGTGGGACTGGATATCAAGGATTGAGAGAGGAGAATAGGAAGACCCAGGGGAGAAGGAAATAGTGGAGAGCGTCTGGTCTCTTTTTTCCCTCAACACGAAAATTATGTCAGACCAGGGGAAGAACCAACCAGTCTTCTGACTTCAAGGTAAACACTTCCGTTCCGTGTGCAAAATTTGGGCACCTGGAAAATTGGCACCTCCTCTTGAATTTATATACATTTTCACATGCTGTGCAGAGTGCAGAATTAAAAAAAAATCTCTCTAGAAAGTTCTGTGACTTCTTAGTGTTCTTCCTCATGCTACACAACCACTTGTTGTGGCATTCTCTCATTTGGTTCCTTGTTGAAAAAGTGTTCACAATTGTAGTACAATTAATTCATAGTTCATATTTCAGGCCGTATATTTTCTTCTGCTGGATAGTTTTAATGTTATTTTTGTTAATGTTAAATCCATTATGCACTCCTTGTCCTTCAAGCAGGAGATCATTGATTCTGGGAGAGGGGGCGGTTTAGAAATATGAAGAATAAAAATAAATAAATCATTGATTCTGGATCCATAAACTCATTCTGCCTCTCCCTTTATTGTCAGGTAAAGACTGCAGGAGACAATGAGCTGCCTAGAACTGAAACTCAGTAGATCACAAGACAGAGGATTTGTCTGACAGAAAGCAGAATGACATGTTGTGTTACACATAAATGTGACAAATCCTGAGGAAGTAGATGAACTGGCATATCACATTTGGGGATGTGCATGGAGATACCTTAAGAAGTAAAAAGCTGTTAGAAACACAGGTAAATTAGTTTGTTTTGTTTGTTTGTTTGTTTATGAAAGTGTTTAATCAACCCCATAGCCAAAACGCTTTACAATTTAAAAAAAACATTTAAAAATACAATTTGAGTAAAAACAGAAATAATAATATGCAAAGAGGTAGGAGATGACAGTGCTGAGCCCGACAGAGGGGTCATCAAATTCGAGATCCAATATCGGCCCACTTTGAATACATTTCTTTTCTCCCACTCATTTCCATTGACTGTTAGTAGGTCAGATTCTTGTAGAGGACTTTAGCTTGCAATACATCTTTATACACATTGGAACTGCCTGAATCTCCTGAGGTTCTGGGCATTTGACAAAAATAAATGCAACATATAATCCAGGTAGCTGCCATGAAGTTCACTCCACAACTAAAAGAATCTGAATTTTAAAAAGCCGATTGAAAATCCTAGGAATTTTTTTTAAAAAGTTTTCATCTAGTGCTCAAAAGATGCTTCTAGGTGTCAATTGAACATTTCTGGAGAGAATGTCCCATGAAAGAGGTTTTCCCTAAATAAAAGTCTCCCAGTGGTAAAGACCCACCTCCTTGATGGAGGGGACTTAGAGGAGGACCTAATTAGGAGATCTGAATGGGTTTGAGTGGTTCAACCTTCCCATGCTGGTGATTTTCTATATTGAGTTCTGGATGTGATGAGACTGCCTTGGACATGTGTCTTGTGCAATCTGGAAGTCCTCATGGCTCCCACTAGAAGACCGCGTATGAGGCCTTTGCACATCTTTGGGTGATGTACCAGTTAAGTCCATTTTTGGATGAGGAGGCCTTGCTCAGACTCACTCATTCTCTTGTGATCTCCCATCAGGGCAGCTACAATGGACTCTACATGAGACGGCCCTTGAAGGGCATTCAGAACGGAGATGGTATTCAGCAGGTTCTGACCAATTCTGGAGAACCGGTAGCAGAAATTTTGAGTGGTTCAGAGAACCAGTATATACCACCTCTGACTGGCCCCGCCCCCATCTATTCTCTGCCTCCCGAGTCCCAGCTGATCAGGAGGGAATGGAGATTTTACAGTATCCTTCCCCAGCTATGCCCACCAAGCCATGCCACACACACAGAACTGGTAGTAAAAAAAATTGAATCCCACCACTAATTCAGAAACTTCATCTGGTGCAAAAGGCAGGTACACAATAGCAATAGTAATAATAATAGAAAAAGTGTTGAGACTCTACAAAAAATGCAGAGAAGAACAAGTAAGAGGATTAGGGGACTGGAGGCTAAGAAATATGAAGGATGATTGTAGGAATTGGGTATGTCTACTCTAATAAAAAGACGGACTAGGGGTGACAAGATAGCAGTCTTCCAATATCTGAGAAGCTCCAACCAAGAAAATAGGGAGAACCTCTTCTACCAAGCAACTGAAAGCAGAACAAGAAGCAATGGATGGAAACTAATCAAAGAAAGAACCAAATTACAAATAAGGATACATTTTCTGACAGGCAGCCGAGGCAGCCGATTAGGAAAGGCTGAAAGAAGACCTGCTTGTAAAAATGCCCCTGCCAAGGGCCTTGCCGAGGCTTTTCGCTGAGGCTTTTCATCATTCTCTGGCGGCTCCCGGTGACTCCTGGAGGCCGGCGCTGTTGGGAAGACGCCGGAAGACCAACGCCTGGGACATAGGAACGCTGGGTGAGCGCTGGGTGAGAGCCTGGACTACTGGACCCTTCAGGTGGGAGCCAGGACAGAGTGGGATAGGATGGTGGTTATGGTGGTTATGGTGGTTGGGGGGGGCTGGATCATCCGAGGCCTCTGGAAGATCTGGCCTAGGGCTATGGACTGGGCCTATGACCATGGAGAGGCTGGAAGGCTGCCTGGGAGTATGGTTATCTGGATACCTGGGCCAAGACTGCCTCCCCCCACCCACCAAGGACCCTGAATCTCTGTTCCTGAGCTTATCCCCACCTAGGACCACCTAAGACTATGGAGGGTTATCACCAACTTTACAGCTGGGGCTATCACCCATTTTTCTACCATCTTTACCATCATCGCCACATCCGTCTAATTTTATCATCTGGACATCTGCTCCCCCCCCCCACTCTTTACTGAAGAATTATCTAGGACAATGCCTCTTACCCCCCCACACACTGACTTATGGGACTAATGCCTTCTACCTCCCCCCCATACGGACTTATTTTACCATCTACAGCACCTTAACCCCTACTGGAATTTTGATAATAACTTATTCGAGGTTAGACTTGCTCCGCCTGCGGGAGGCCCCTCTCTCGCAGGTTTGGCCCTTGGCTCTTTCAAGGGCCCGCCTCGAGGACGGGTTCGTGGACCCCGAGAGGTGCAGGAACTGGAAGCTAAGGGGATTTTTAGTAAAATGTTTTTTATCTTTTTTAGGGGGTTCCAGGGTGGGGGGGAGGGCTAATCAGACCGGGAGGAGAGCCAGTGCCGGACAAACAGGTGAGTCCAGGAAGGACGGGGATGCGGTGGAGGGGGGGAAAATAAAGGTCACTCGAGCAGAGGGTTGTCCTATTACAACGGTCGTGGGGAGGAGGGGATGCGAGGACAGGATAAGATCCCAAGGTCGGTTGGGAGACTGTGGCTGCTGGTTACGCCCGGTCGCTTGTACCAACCCCTGCAGTCTAGGTGGACAGGCGCTACAGAGCCAGGGCCTGCGGCTGATGCTTTGCAACGCAAGGTCTGTTACCAACAAGGCCCCCCTCATTAACGAGTTGATCTCAGAGGGGGAGCTAGACCTTGCAGGGATAACGGAGACCTGGTTGGGCCACGAGGGTGGTTTACCCCTCGTGGAAATGTGCCCACCAGGCTTCCGGGCATTCCATCAGCCCCGGGCCCTGCGTAAGGGTGGTGGGGTGGCGGTGGTTATTCGGGAATGTTTAGAGCCGAGGGAGTTCACTGTCCCTCAGATACCCGGGTGTGAGTCCCTTGGTGTGAACTGGGGCCCAGGGAGGCAGTGGGGCTTGCTGATTGTATACTTGGCTCCTCGCTATGCATCAGCAGCCCTGCCCGAGCTCCTCGAGCTAATCTCAGCGACGGCAGTTGAGACTCCCAGACTTTTGGTCATGGGGGACTTCAACTTGCCGTCAACGGGAGCGGCTTCTGAGGTGGCTCGGGAGTTCATGGCTTCCATGACGGCCATGGACCTGACCCAATTAGTTCAGGGCCCCACTCACAAAGGGGGCCACACACTGGACCTCATTTTTGTATCTGAACAGTGGACGAGTGATCTGGGAATAGGGGACTTAGTCATCACGCCCCTGTCATGGTCAGACCACTCATCCCTCCGGCTGGACTTCCCTGGCACTATCCCCCACCGCGAGGAGGCGGAACCAGACTCTACAAGCTGGTACCGCCCCAGGCACCTGATGGAATCGGATGGATTCCAGACGGAGCTTGGGCCAATACCTGTAGCCTTATCCCGCTCCCGCTCCGAGGACCTAGTGACTGCCTGGAATAGGGCGACGACTGGGGCCTTGGACCGGGTTGCGCCTTTGCGACCTCTCCTGCGGCATCGACCCACCCGAGCACCTTGGTTCACTGAGGAGCTAAGGGTGATGAAGCGCCACAGGAGACGTCTAGAGAGCAGGTGGAGGTCCTCACGCTCCGAATCTGACCGAACACAGGTAAGAGCCTATTTGCGGACTTACCTTGTGGCAATAAGAGCGGCCAAGCGTAGACATTGTGCCGCCCTTATTGCGTCCGCGGATAACCGCCCTGCCGCCCTGTTTAGGGTCACCCGCTCCCTTTTATTGCAGGGGACGCGGGAGACACCCTTACAGGGAAGAGCAGAGGAGTTTGGGGAATATCTTCAGGACAAAATCGATCAGATCCGGAGCGGATGGACCTCCGTCAGTGGACCAGACAAGCCGTCAACAGCGAGTCTTGAGAGACCATTCTGGGAGGAGTTTGACTCTGTTGCCCCCGAGGATTTGGACAGGTTGCATGGACGGCTGCGACCCACCACATGTTTGATGGACCCGTGCCCCTCCTGGCTGGTAGTGGCAGCCTGGGAGGTGACACGAGGCTGGCTTCTGGGCCTGGTGAACGCCTCATTGGGTGTGGGATACTTACCAACCGCCATGAAAGAGGCGGTGGTGAGACCCTTGCTCAAGAGACCTTCGCTCGACCCAATGGAGCTAGCTAACTACCGTCCAGTCTCCAACCTCCCCTTTTTGGCGAAGGTTGTTGAGAATGTGGTGGCACAGCAGTTTCCGCGACACCTGGACGAATCCGACTATCTAGACCCACGCCAGTCCGGCTTCCGACCCGGGCACAGCACTGAGACAGCCTTGGTCGCGTTGGTTGATGATCTCTGGAGGGCCAGAGATAGGGGTTGTTCCTCTATCGTGGTCCTATTAGACCTCTCGGCGGCTTTTGATACCATCGACCATGGTATCCTATTGCGCCGGTTGGAGGGGATGGGAGTCGGAGGCACCGTTTTGCGGTGGTTCGGCTCCTACCTCTCCGACCGGAAGCAATGTGTGTTGACAGGGGGGCAGGTCGTCCCTGAGGCTACTCACTTGTGGGGTGCCGCAGGGGTCGGTCCTCTCGCCTCTCCTGTTCAACGCATATGTGAAGCCGCTGGGTGAGATCATCCGTGGTTTTGGGGTTGAGTACCACCTGTACACTGATGACACTCAGCTGTACATTTCAACCCCAAACCACCCCAACGAAGCTGTCGAAGTGATGTCCCGGTGTTTGGAAGCCATCGGGGTCTGGATGGGGGACAACAGACTCAGACTCAACCCCTCCAAGACTGAGTGGCTGTGGGTACCGGCACCTCGGTTCAGCCAGCTGACACCATCGCTGGCCATAGAGGGCGAACAACTGTCCCCTGTGGAGCGGGCGCGCAATTTGGGTATCCTCCTTGATGCCCGGCTGTCAATGGAGGACCATGTGGCAGCCGTGGCAAGGGGGGCGTTCCACCAGGTTCACCTGGTGCACCAATTGCGCCCCCTACTGGACCGGAGTGCCCTGCGCACGGTCACTCATGCGCTGGTGACGTCTCGCCTGGACTACTGCAATGCCCTCTACATGGGGCTTCCCTTGGGACGCATCCGGAGACTGCAGCTAGTGCAGAACGCAGCCGCGCAGGTTATCATGGGGAGTACACGTTACTCCCACGTAACACCTCTCCTGCGCGAGCTGCACTGGCTACCTGTGGCCTTTCGGGTGCGTTTCAAGGTATTGATTACCATCTTTAAAGCGCTCCATGGCATAGGACCTAGTTATCTGCAGGATCGCATCCTACCACACACGTCCCTGCGACCTATCCGCTCACACAGGGAGGGACTCCTCCTGGTGCCGTCCGCTAGGCAATGCCAGCGGGCGACACCTAGGAGTAGGTCCTTCTCTGTGATGGGCCCAACCCTCTGGAATGACCTCCCCCCCGACATTCGAACTACCACCGACCTCCGTTCCTTCCGTCAAAAATTAAAGACTCACCTATTTCAATCAGCTGGCCTGGCACTCTCTTAGTTTTATCTCCCGGGGATTTATTTTAATTGGGTTTGGGTTTTAATTGGGGATGTTTTTTAGGGTTTTAGAATATATTTATTTCTTGTACAGCCTATCTCCTCCATCCAAATGTATTTAATTGTTTTATGATTGTATTTTTTATCTGCATCGACTGTACACCGCCCCGAGTCCCTTTTCGGGAGAGGGGGCGGTCTAGAAATCCAAGAAATAAATAAATAAATAAAAATAAGCTAGAACAATTTCTCACTGCAACGGCTTGCGTCCAGAAGTTGTGGGTGAAGTTGTGGAGACATTGGACAACCATTGGTCTGAAATATTATGTCTCCTCTTTGGGCAGGGAGTTGTAATAGAAAATGTCCAAGGTTCCTTCCAACTCTGTTATTCCATTATTTTGAACCTCCTGATGATCCCACCAACAGATTAAAAGTGTTTAAATTCACCCCCCCCCCTTTGATTGTTTTGACCCAAACAGAACCTATCCATCCATTTTTTTTCAGATCATATTTTGATGTCTCAAGCTGATTGATTCATCTAAACATGCCTTGCATCAGAAATATATAAAAGAACTTTGAGCAAATGCTTTAATTCTCAGTCTTTGTGTATCCCCAAGTTTAATGGAACTTAAGACAAAAGCTATATCTATTAAATCAAGGCAAACATCTTGGACAGCAATTTTTTTTATAATGATCCTTGTGCCCCAAGTGAGGTTGAGATGCACAGAATTATATGATCTCCCCATCAACTAAAATTCCATTATATCCCACACACATACACTGATTGTTGACATTTTGATGCTTCAAGTTGACTGATTGAGCTAAAAGCCCTCGGTTTAAAATTACTCTTGGTGATTTGCAAAACACAATAAAGCTTAAGAGAGATGTTAACCTCTTTTTGTTTATGCAATGCAAACACTGCACACTGTGCAACCCAAATGGTTGTCTGATTTTTTAAAAAAAAATCTTCCAGTTTTGGAGCACTCAACAACTTCTGGAATCAAGTTGTCCCCTGATTAATTATTCTGTTGAGACTCTGGAAAGAGTAAAGACAAGAGCAATAAGAATCATCAAGGGCCTGGAGGCTAAAACATATGAAGAAATATTTCAGATAAATGGTTATACAATCTCTTCTTAAAAACTTTCAGCGATAGAGTTTGTCAGACCTCACCCCACCTTGGTCAACTTCTGACAACTGTTGGGCCTCAAATTGTTGTTAAAATTCTTCCTTCCCAACCTTTTGCCTTTACCCAGATACGATCTACCATCTGCCTTCTTCCTAAGTATATTTTGATGTCTCGAGTTGACTGATTCAATTAACATGCCTTGGCTCAGAATTGCAGGGAAGAACATTGAGCAAGCGCTTCAATGGAACTTAAAATAGGAAATTTGGCTATTGATGGAAGCAAAGGTTGCACTTCTTAGACAGCAATTTTTGACAGTTATTGCTGGGCCCAAAATGAGGATGGGGTACACAGAGTTGTATGATCTCTGCCCCAACAAAAAATCTGTTCTATCTCCCACCTCACTGTTTCTTCCCTTGCCCTGCCCCTATGCTTATTTTGATGCTTCCTGTTGACTAATTGAGCTAATGACCCTTGGTTAAAAGGTCTTGGTGTATCTCCAAATGCAACCAGGCTTATAGAGATGTGTACCTTTCTTCGCTTATGCAAGGCAAACATTGCTCACCATGCAAAATTATCATACGGTCCGTATTGACCTACACTTTGGTCAGAATTTTATCTAAGTTCTGTTAATAAATAAAGATATTCTAGTTAAATAAACAACAGCTGGAACAGGTTACTGTGTTCTGACCTTTATTGAATGTATTCCAGCCAACTTATTCAGGAATAAGCCGTGAACAAGGACATGGCATTCTCTCATTTGGTTCCTTGTTGAAAAAGTGTTCACAATTGCAGTACAACTAATTCATATTTCATAGTTCATATTTCAGGCCGTATATTTTCTTCTGCTGGATAGTTTTAATTGTATTTTTGTTAATGTTAAATCCATTATGCACTCCTTGTCCTTCAAGCAGGAGATCACTGGCTTTTAACTATTAACTTTTATATCATCTGCACCCCTACCCTATTGGGATGGTCAACAACTTACCAATTTACTCAAGGACAGACCTGCTTCGCCTGCGGGAGGCCCCTCTCTCGCAGGTATGGCCCTTGGCTCTCTCAAGGGCCAGCCTTGATGACGGGTTCGTGAACCCCGAGAGGTGGAAGAAGAGGAAGCTGAGGGGCTTTTTAGTAAAATGTTTTATATTGTTTTTAGGGGGCTCTGGGAAGGGAGGGGGGATAACCAGGCCAGGAGGGAAGCCAGTGCCACACGAACAGGTGAGTCTAGGAGGGAAGTGAGCGGAGTGGGGGGGGAGAGGGAACAAGCTATTCCAATAGAGGGTTGTTCTATTACAACGGTCGCGGGGAGGGGGGGATGCGAGGACAAGAGAAGATCACAAGGTCGGTTGGGAGACCGTGGCTGCTGGCTACGCCCGGTCGTTTGTACCAACCCCCGCAACCTAGGTGGTCGGGTTCTACAGAGACAGGGCCTGCGGCTGATGCTTTGCAATGCAAGGTCCGTGACCAACAAGGCCCCCCTCATTAATGAGTTGATCTCTGAGGGGGAGCTGGACCTTGCAGGAATAAAAGAGACCTGGTTGGGTCACGAGGGTGGTTTACCCCTCGTGGAAATGTGCCCACCAGGTTTCCATGCATTTCATCAGCCTCGGGCCCTGGGTAAGGGTGGAGGGGTGGCGGTGGTTATACGGGATGGTCTAGAGCTGAGGGAGTTCACTGTTCCTCAGATACCCGGGTGTGAGTCACTTGGTATGAAATGGGGCCCAGGGAGGCAGTGGGGTCTGCTGATTGTATACTTGGCTCCTCGCTATACGTCAGCAGCCCTGCCCGAGCTCCTCGAGCTGATCTCGGAGACGGCGGTAGAGATCCCCAAACTTTTGGTTATGGGGGATTTCAACCTGCCGTCGATGGGAGCAGCATCCGAGGTGGCTCGGGAGTTCATGGCTTCCATGACAGCCATGGGCCTGACCCAACTAATTCAGGTTCCCACACATGAAGGTGGCCACACACTGGACCTTGTTTTTGTATCTGAGCAGTGGATGAGTGATCTGGGAATAGGGGACTTAGACATTACTCCCCTGTCATGGTCAGATCACTCTTGTCTCCGGCTAGTCTTCCCTGGCACTACCCCCCACCGCGAGGAGGCGGAACCAGTGTGTCCAAGCTGGTACCGCCCCAAGCACCTGATGGAACCAGTTAGGTTCCAGTCGGAGCTTGGGCCGTTACCTGTAGCCCTGACCCGCACTCGGTCGGAGGACCTGGTGGCCGCCTGGAATAGGGCGACGGCTGGGGCCTTGGACCGGGTTGCGCCTTTGCGACCTCTCCTACGGCAGCGACCCACCCGGGCTCCTTGGTATACCGAGGAGCTGAGGGTGATGAAGCGCCAGAGGAGACGTCTACAGAGCAGGTGGAGGTCCTCACGCTCCAAGTCTGACCGAACACAGGTAAGAGCCTATTTACGGACTTACCTTGTGGCATTGAGAGCGGCCAAACGTAGACATTGTGCCGCTCTTATTGCGTCTGCGGATAACCGCCCTGCCGCCCTGTTTAGGGTCACCCGCTCTCTCTTGGTGCAAGAGACGCGGGGAGCACCCTTACAGGGTAGAGCAGAGGAGTTTGGAGAATATCTGCAGAACAAAGTCGCTCAGATCCGGAGCGGATGGGCCCCCTCCAATGGTCTGGACGGGCCGTCAGCAGTGAGTCTTGTGAGTCCACTCTGGGAGGAGTTTGACTCTGTTGCCCCTGAAAATTTAGACAGGTTGCGTGGAAGGCTGCGACCCACCACATGTTCATTGGACCCGTGTCCCTCCCGGCTGGTACTGGCATCCTGGGAGGTGACACGAGGCTGGCTCCTGGGCCTGGTGAACGCCTCGTTGGGTGAGGGATCCTTACCTACCGTCTTGAAAGAGGCGGTGGTGAGGCCCTTACTCAAGAGGCCTTCACTCGACCCAATGGAGCTAGCTAATTATCGTCCAGTCTCCAACCTCCCTTTTCTGGCAAAGGTTGTTGAGAATGTGGTGGCGCAGCAGTTTCCACGTCACCTCGATGAATCCGATTATCTAGACCCACGCCAGTCCGGCTTCTGACCCGGGCACAGCACAGAGACAGCCTTGGTCGCGTTGGTTGATGATCTCTGGAGGGCCAGAGATAGAGGTTGTTCCTCTATCCTGGTCCTATTAGATCTCTCAGCGGCTTTTGATACCATCGACCATGGTATCCTTTTGCGCCGGCTGGAGGGGATGGGAGTCGGAGGCACCGTGTTACGGTGGTTCGACTCTTACCTCTCCGGCCGGATGCAATATGTGTTGACAGGGGGGCAGAGATCGACCCCGAGGCCACTCTCTTGTGGGGTGCCGCAGGGGTCGGTCCTCTCGCCCCTTCTGTTCAATGCATATATGAAGCCGCTGGGCGAGATCATCCGTGGTTTTGGGGTTGAATACCATCTGTACGCTGACGATACTCAGCTGTACATTTCAACCCCAAACCACCCCAACGAGGCTGTCGCGGTGATGTCCCGGTGTTTGGAAGCCGTCGGGGTCTGCATGGGGGACAACAGACTCAAACTCAACCCCTCCAAGACTGAGTGGCTGTGGCTTCCGGCACCTCGGTTCAGCCAGCTGATCCCATCGCTGGCCATAGGGGACGAGTTACTGCCCCCTGTGGAACGGGCGCGCAATTTGGGCGTCCTCCTTGATGCCCGGCTGTCAATGGATGACCATGTGGCAGCCGTGGCAAGGGGGGCATTCCACCAGGTTCGCCTGGTGCGCCAATTGCGCCCCCTACTGGACCGGGATGCCCTACGCACAGTCACTCACGCACTGGTGACGTCTCGCCTAGACTACTGTAATGCTCTCTACATGGGGCTTCCCTTGGGACGCGCCCAGAGACTGCAGCTAGTCGAGAACGCGGCCGCGCGGGTTATTATGGGAAGATCTAGATTCTCCCATGTAACACCGCTCCTGCGCGAGCTGCACTGGCTACCTGTGGTTTTTCGGGTGCGTTTCAAGGTCTTGATTACTATCTTTAAAGCGCTCCATGGCTCAGGACCTAGTTACTTGCGGGATCGCATCCTCCCACATACATCCCTGCGGCCAATCCGCTCTCACAGGGAGGGCCTTCTCCAGGTGCCGTCCACTAGGCAATGCCAGCGGGCGGCGCCAAGGAGTAGAGCCTTCTCTGTGATGGGCCCAACCCTCTGGAATGACCTCCCCCCCGACATTAGAACCACCTTGGATCTCCGCTCCTTCCGACAAAAATTGAAGACTCACCTGTTCCGATTAGCCGGCCTGGCATAATTATAATTATAAATGTTACAACTGTGAACTCCTGGTAGCATACTCTCACCTGGTTATTTTAAGGGTAATGTTTTAATTTCTAATTGTTTTTAGGGCTTTTAGACCCATATTTATTCTTCAGTACAGTACTGTTAATTTTAACCTCCTCTACATATATATGTATTTTTATAGTTATATTAATATTTGTATTTTATCTTTATTTGTTGTGTGGACTGTACACCGCCCCGAGTCCCTTTTTGGGAGAGGGGGCGGTTTAGAAATATGAAGAATAAAAATAAATAAATCATTGATTCTGGATCCATAAACTCATTCTGCCTCTCCCTTTATTGTCAGGTAAAGACTGCAGGAGACAATGAGCTGCCTAGAACTGAAACTCAGTAGATCACAGGACAGATGATTTGTCTGACAGAAAGCAGAATGACATGTTGTGTTACACATAAATGTGACAAATCCTGAGGAAGTAGATGAACTGGCATAACACATTTGGGGATGTGCATGGAGATACCTTAAGATGTAAAAAGCTGTTAGAAACACAGGTAAATTAGTTTGTTTGTTTGTTTGTTTGTTTATAATAATACAATAGTAGAGTTGAAGGGACCTTGGAGGTCTTCTAGTCCAACCCCCTGCCTAGGCAGGAAACCCTATCCCATTTCAGACAGATGGCTATCCATCCATCTTTTTAAATTTTAAATTTTGGGGTTTTAAATTGGTTTTAGAATTGTTTTTAATTATTTAATTAGTTTGGGTTGTATATACAGACGGTATGTTTGCGTTGTTTTGTCTGATGTTTTATGTTATGTTTTGTTGTTTTATACACGAACGGTCTGTACACCGCCCCAAGTCCCTAGGGGGAGAGGGGGCGGTCTATAAATTTAATAAACCTAACCTAACCTAAACCTATCCAACATCTTCTTAAAGACTTCCAGTGTTGGGATATTCACAAGGTCTTCTGGCAAGCTGTTCCACTGATTAATTGTTCTAAGTGTCAGAAAATTTCTCCTCAGTTCTGTTGCTTCTCTCCTTGATTAATTTCCACCCATTGCTTCTTGTTCTACCCTCAGGTGCCTTGGAGAATAGTTTGACTCCCTCTTCTTTGTGGCAATGCCTGAGATATTGGAACACTGCTATCATGTCTCCCCTAGTCCTTCTTTCTCTTAAGATAAACATACCCAGTTCTTGCAACCATTCCTCATATGTCTTAGTCTTAATCTTTTTTACATCGTGGCGACCAGACCTGAATGCAGTATTCCAAGTGTGGCCTTACCAAGGCATTATAAAGTGGTATTAACACTTCATGTGATCTTGATTCTATCCCTCTGTTGATGCAGCCTAGAACTGTGTTGGCTTTTTTGGCAGTTGCTGCACACGGCTGGCTCCTATTTAAATGGTTGTCCACTAGAACTCCAAGATCCCTTTCACAGTTACTACTGTTGATTTAGGTACCACCTATACTGTACCTGTGCATTTGGTTTTTGTTGCCTAAATGTAGAACCTTACTCTTTTCACCATTGAATTTCATTTTATTAGATAGTGCCCAATGTTCAAGTTTGTCAAGATCCTTCTGTATCTTTTTTTTAAAAAACAAAGTTTTATTGGTTTTTTTAATTTTTACAAAGGGAAAAGGTAAGGGAAAAGTTACAAATTTTGGCAGCTGCGAAATACGGTAGATGCACCCCCCCCTCCAAACTCATAGTATACATTTGCATAAAATTCAATATTAAGTAATAACATGTAGTCAGTGTGGTAAATTCAATTGGTAGTTTCGATCAGTTTATATCAAATGACTTTTCTTACTCATTTGTGTGATCTGAGCTTTCTTGTTGTCGCCCCATCTCCCCCTGCTGGCAGAGCTCCGGCCCCTCCCGTGTCTTGTATGTCTGTTGAAGAATCATCTGGTTTTTCTAGGAGCAGTTTTTCTCCATGAAGGCCTGCGCCTCTATGGGTGTATTAATCCTAACTCTTGTCTCCTCCCAGAATATTAACATACCTTCAGGCATCAACCATCTAAACCACACCCCCTTCTGGTATAATTTATTCGCCAATTGCGAATAGTGTTTTCTTTTTTCCCTCACTTTCTTGGGGATCTGTTTCAGGATGGTTATCTCCTTATCTTTATATGTCAAAGCTTGCCCCCTTTGTGCATTCAGGATTTCATCTCTTGTACTTTTCCTAAGAAATTTAATGTGTACCTCCCTGGGAACATTGTGTGTTCTAGCATAAGTTGAGTTTACTCTATAAGCCAGGTCTATTTCCCACCCCATCTGTTGTTTCTCCTTCTGAATATACTCAGCCAAAATGTTTGTCATGATGTCCCTTATGTTTTCATCATCTGTCTCCATCACGTTTTGGAATCTAAGATAAAAAGACATTCTCTCAAACTATTTTCATTTGTTGGGTGTCAAGTTCTTTGTTTCCCTTCTGAACACCCTCTATCCCCCCCCCCTCATCTCAGCCGCCCCATCCTCCAAAAGATCCAATCTCTGTGAGTTCTTATTAATTTTATCCTGGTTCTCTTTAATTTCTTCTTTCATCTCCTTCAGTTGTCTCTTTATTTCCTCTTGTCCCTGTAGAATTTGCTGAAACATTTGATGAAACTCCAAGTCCGTAGATTTAGGTTGCTTGAAGGCTGTTAATGTTGATTGTGTGCTAGGACTGGAGGTTGCAGATGTTGGGGCAGAGGCAGCAAATCCTGACTTTCCAGGAGGTGGTCTTTTAGATGCCATTGTTTATAAAATAAAGAGTCCAGTCAGTATAAAGAAGGATCAGTCAGAAGAGTAGAACAGCCAAGAGAGTCCAGGAGATAGAGAGTCCAGGCAGAGGGGAATTTTCTAATCACCCTGGCAGATGAGCAAAAGTTTTTCACTCCAAGGAGTTCAAAGGCAAACAATCAACAAGAGAGTTATCCAAGTAGCACGGAGACAAAGACCGGAAGCCTGAAGTTTGGAAGGTGGAGTCAAGTTTCACATTTCATAAAGACAACGGAAGTGTGCCATCTTGCCCTGCCAGCTTCGGGTTTCGAGGCAACAAATAAAGGTTTCAAAGTTCAAAAATCCCAAAGCTTCCAGATCTCATTATTTTATAGGTTTAAGTCCGAAAATCCACTTAGTTAGGGTGTGGCATCTTTGGTTTGGCTCTCACCCTCCTCCTTCCCTTGGGGCTGAGAGCTTGTTTCCAGCCGCTTGTCCGAGGGGGGGGGGAAAGATCCTTCTGTATCTTAAGCCTATCTTCTGGAGTGTTGGCTATTCCTGCCAGCTTGGTGTCATCTGCAAATTTGATGAGTTCCCCATTTATTCCCTCATCCAAATCATTGATGAAGATGTTGAAGAGTACTGGGCCTAAAACAGAGCCTTGGGGTACTCCACTGCATACTTCCCTCCATGTAGATGCAGTTCCATTGAGGACTACACTTTGAGTTCAGTTGGTCAGCCAGTTACAAATTTAATTTAATTTAATTTAATGCTTCTAGACCGCCCCCTCTCCCGAAAGGGACTCCATCTGGTGGTGATGCTGTCTAACCCACATTCTTCTACTTTATCTAGTAGTAGGTTTTGGTCTACCTTATCAAAAGCCTTACTGAAGTCCAAGTAAACTATATCGATGGCATTCTTCCAATCCACTTATTTCGTCACATTATCAAAGAATGCAATAAGATTAGTCTGGCATGATCTATTTTTGACAAATCCATGTTGGCTTTTGGCTATTACTTTATTTGCTTCTAGGTGTTCGCAAATTCGTTGCTTGATTATTTTTTCCAGAATCTTTCCTGGTATTGAGGTCAGGCTGATAGGTCTGTAGTTTCCTGGATCTATTTTTTTCCCTTTTTTGAAGATGGGAACCACATCAGCTCTTTCCCAGTCCTCTGGTAGTTCCCCGGTGTTCCAGGATCTCTGAAAGATATAATTCAGTGGTTCTGAGATCTCGTCTGCTAGTTCCTTCAGAACCCTGGGGTGTAATCCATCTGGTCCTGGTGATTTGAACTCATCTAGGGTAGACAGGTGCTCACTTACCATTTTCTCCCTATTTCAATTTGTGTTCCTAATCTGATTTTTGTGGTGCTGCCTTTGATAGGTTGGACTGTTTCATCCCTTTGTGTAAAGACAGATGCAAAACATGAGTTAAATAGCTCTGCTTTCTCCCTGTTGCTTGTCACCTTCTTGCCACTTTCTCCTAGCAATGGACCAATTGTTTCCTTAACCTTTTTCCTGTTTTTAATATGTTGGAAGAAGCTTTTTTTTTTTTTTTTGTTAATTTTTACTTTTGTGGCAAGCCTTTCTTCATTGTGAGCCTTAGCTTTCCTCACTTCATCTTTACAGGCTCAGGCTATTTGCTGATATTCTGCCTTAGGTATGTCCCCCTCCTTCCACTTTTTATACTTACCTTTTTTGTCCTTCAGTTTGTCAGGTAGTTCTTTATGTAGCCATGCTGGTTTCTTTTGGGAGCTGTTATTTTTCTTCTTCATTGGTATTGTGCTAGACTGGGCTTTTGTAATCTCATTTTTCAAAATTTCCCAAGCTTTTTGAGTTGTTTTCCCCTTGAGGATTCTCATCCATGGAATTTTTCCTAAGCTCTCTCTAAGTTTATTGAAATTAGCTTTCTTAAAGTCCAAGACTCTAATTTGACTTTGTTCTACTACTTGTGTTTGCATTATGAAAGTGTTTAATCAACCCCATAGCCAAAACACTTTACAATTAAAAAAACATTTAAAAATACAATTTGACTAAACCAGAAACAATAATATGCAAAGAGGTAGGAGATGACAGTGCTGAGCCGACAGAGGGGTCATCAAATTCAAGATCCAATATCGGCCCACTTTGAATACCTTTCTTATCTCCCACTCATTTCCATTGACTGTTAGTGGGTCAGATTCTTGTAGAGGACTTTAGCTTGCAATACATCTTTATACTCATTGGAACTGCCTGAATCTCCTGAGGTTCCGGGAGTTTGACAAAAATAAATGCAACATATAATCTAGGTAGCTGCCATGAAGTTCATTCCACAATTAAAAGAATCTGAATTAAAGTGCTGTTAAAAGCCGATTTAAAATCCTAGGAAATTAAAAAAAAAGTTTTCATCTGGTGCTCAAAAGATGCTACTAGGTGTCAATTGAACATTTCTGGAGAGAATGTCCCATCAAAGAGGTGTCCCCTAAATAAAAGTCTCCCAGTGGTGAAGACCCATCTCCTTGATGGAGGGGACTTAGAGGAGGACCTAATTAGGAGATCTGAATGGGTTTGGGTGGTTCAACCTTCCCATGCTGTTGATTTAATATCTTGGGTTCTGGATGTGATGAGACTGCCTTGGACATGTATTCTGTGCAATATGGAAGTCCTCATGGCTCCTGCTAGAAGACCACGTATGAGGCCTTTGCAATCTTTGAGTGATGTACCAGTTAAGTCCATTTTTACAATACAATACAATACAATAGCAGAGTTGGAAGGAATATTTGAGGTCTTCTAGTCCAACCCCCTGCCTAGGCAGGAAACCCTATACCATTTCAGACAAATGGCTATCCAACATCTTCTTAAAGACTTCCAGTGTTGGGGCATTCACAACTTCTGGAGGCAAGCTGTTCCACTGATTAATTGTTCTAACTGTCAGGAAATTTCTTCTCAGTTCTAAGTTGCTTCTCTCCTTGATTAGTTTCCACCCATTGTTTCTTGTTCTACCCTCGGGTGCCTTGGAGAATAGTTTGACTCCCTCTTCTTTGTGGCAACCCCTGAGATATTGGAACACTGCTATCATGTCTCCCCTAGTCCTTCTTTCTATTAAACTAGACATACCTAGTTCCTTGTGCCCCAAGTGAGGTTGAGATGCACAGAATTATATGATCTCCCCATCAACTAAAATTCCATTATATCCCACATACACTGATTTTTGATATTTTGATGCTTCAAGTTGACTGATTGAGCTAAAAGCCCTCGGTTTAAAATTACTCTTGGCGATATGCAAAACACAATAAAGCTTAACAGAGATGTTTACCTGTTTTTGTTTATGAAATGCAAACACTGCACACTGTGCAAAATTATTGTGCTGTTCATATTGTCCCTCTGGGTTATGTTGAAATATACAATAACAGAGTTGGAAGGGACCTTGGACGTCCAACCCAAATGGTTATCCAATCTTTTTTTTAAATCTTCCAGGTTGGAGCCCACAACAACTTCTGGAATCAAGTTGTCCCACTGATTAATTGTTCTGTTGAGATGCTGGAAAGAATAAAGAAAAGAGCAATAAGAATGATCAAGGGCCTGGAGGCTAAAACATATGAAGAAATATTTCAGATAAATGGTTATCCAATCTCTTCTTAAAAACTTCCAGCGATAGAGTTTGTCAGACTTCACCCCACCTTGGTCAACTTCTGACAACTGTTGGGCCTCAAATTGTTGTTAAAATTCTTCCTTCCCAACCTTTTGCCTTTACCCAGATACGATCTACCATCTGCGTTCTTCCTAGGTATATTTTGAGGTCTCGAGTTGACTGATTCAATTAACATGCCTTGGCTCAGAATTGCAGGGAAGAACATTGAGCAAGTGCTTCAATGGAACTTAAAATAGGAAATTTGGCTTTTGATGGAACCAAAGTTTGCACTTCTTAGACAGCAATTTTTGACAGTTATTGCTGGGCCCAAAATGAGGATGGGGTACACAGTGTTGTATGATCTCTGCCCCAACAAAAAATCCGTTCTATCTCCCACCTCACTGTTTCTTCCCTTGCCCTGCCCCTATGCTTATTTTGATGCTTCCGGTTGACTAATTGAGCTAATAACCCTTGGTTAAAAGGTCTTGGTGTATCTCCAAATGCAACCAGGCTTATAGAGATGTGTACCTTTCTTCGCTTATGCAAGGCAAGCATTGCTCACCATGCAAAATTATCGTTCGGTCCGTATTATCCCTTTTAGAAAGAACTCTTCAGGAATAAGCCGTGAACAGGGACATGGCATGCTCTCATTTGGTTCCTTGTTGAAAAAGTGTTCACAATTGCAGTACAACTAATTCATATTTCATAGTTCATATTTCAGGCCGTATATTTTCTTCTGCTGGATAGTTTTAATTGTATTTTTGTTAATGTTAAATCCATTATGCACTCTCTGTCCTTCAAGCAGAAGATCATTGATTCTGGATCCCTAAACTCATATGGACATATAAATACCACTACTCAGCACATATAAATACCACTACTCTGTGAGTTGCATTGGTTTCTAAAGTGGAAAATCTGAATGGAATTAAATGAAAGAGCTTTGAGCAAATGTTTCTGCTCTCATCCTTGGATATTTTTAAGGATAAGGGAACTAGAAAGAGAGAGATGAGTTGTTCATTCAATGCAAAGTTTGTGCACCTGGAATCTTCTCATGTTTTGCCCCCAAGAAAAAATGTGTTTAACAGACACCATTTAGATGAGGGGATAGAAGGAGAACTCATCAAATTTGCAGATGTTTGTTGGGAATAGCCAATACTCCAGAAGAACCCTGACACATACTGTATGTTATCACCAGGCTGGAAGAGAGGAGAAGGAGATGGAAATGCCTCAACTGTCTCCCTCAGTCCCACTTTATTTCACAGTGTATCATTTCATTGGGGTTTCCTCTTGTTTCTTTACACAATCTGAATATAGGATTATTACACAATTCATCAATCAAAGCCATGGTTGAGCTGGAAACGGACTGTCATGGACTGTCATGGACCAACGGACCGACTGTCCAATGGACTGTTGGAGCTTGCATCCGAGGAGGAGGATGAGACCGATCTAGGATGATGCAGTGGTGAAATTTTTTTTTTTTTACTACTGGTTCTGTGGGCATGGCTTGGTGGGGTCATGTGACTGGGTGGGTGTGGCTATGTAGTCATGTAAAAATAAAAATAAAAACCTTAATAATAAAAAGATGATGAAGAAGAAAAGCTGTGAAAATTGTGCGTATCAAATCCACTATTCTTTTTTGATCACAGTAAAGCATAAGTTTTCTTTTTCTTGACATTTCACAGCATTAAGACAAATCCATCTATCACGTGATAAACAAATCAGTGTATGCACTGGATGAAAGATATAAAACAGAGCAATTTTATATTGATATTTATCTATTTATTTTATCTTGCCTTATTACCATATTTTCGGAGTAAAAGATGCACTGGAGTATAAGACGCACCAAGATTTTGAAGAGGCAAATTTTTAAAAAAACGTTTTTGCACTCTGCAGACCTCCCCAAAACAGCCCATTTTTTGTGAAAACGGGCCCATTTTTTTGTAAAAAAAAGGGGCACGCATAGCTTTTATGAGGCTTATAGAGTGCTCCTGGGGACTGGGGGGCAAAAACGGCACATTAATTGCTTATTTCAGCTCTCCCCAGCCCCCAGGAGCTCTCTGGAAGTCTCCTAAAGGGTATGCATGGCAATTTTGGTGAAGGGGGTGGGGTTTTGGGAGGCCAAAAATGCTGTATTCAGTGTATAAGAAGCACCCAGATTTTCATCCTCTTTTTTTTGGGGGGGGGGGGGGAAGGTGCGTCTTATGCTCTGAAAAATACAGCATGTATTAGATGTGCACTAAGATTGTTGTGGATAAAATGGGCTATTACAGTGATGACTAAACTTTTTGGCACTTGGAGTGCGCATATGATGGAGCAGCAGAAACTGGAAGAGAACAGCTGGCTGGTGTGCATACATGTGGCGGCCACTGCTCCTCTGGGTTCCGGCACGCACATGCGCACTGGACACCTGGTCTGGTGCGCATGTACACTAGCCAGCTGCTCTCTTCCAGGTTCTGGCATGCGCATGTGAGCTGGCCAGCTGGTCTTCATGCAAAGAACCCAAAAGAGCAGCTGGTGACAATGCATTCACCCACGGAGAGGGCTCTGCATGCCACCTCTGGCACCCGTGCCATAGGTTCACCATCACAGGACTATTAGGTTTGTAAACTGCCTTGGGTTATTTACACAAATAATGAAGATGGGATTTTTTAAAAAGGTATCACCTCTCCTGTAAGTGGCCATAAAATATAAGCAGTCAACAACCTCAGTGGCTGGTCCCTCTTTGGAAGCTAAGCAGGGTTGGGACTGGTTTATCCCAGAATGGGAGACTTCCAAAACTGCAGGCTAGACTGAGCTAATCCCGACCTCAGTCCATGCTTGACTTCAAAGTGGCATCTTTGACCCACCTGTGGTTGTCCCATCAAAAACACTGAGCCATGGGAAAGGCAGAGGGAGGCAGACAAAGAGCAAAGGAAAGGAAATATTTTTTTTAATCTCACTCCCAAGAATAATCCCATGGCAGAATTCACTCCATAAAGGAACTTCTCCTTTCAGAGGCAGTCTACCTCAGTATTCCAGCCTGGGCCGGCCACTATCTCAGCTATGGGGGGAAAGTGAGAAAGTCCCACTAACAGAATAGACCACGATTGCTTCAAATACCCTCCGTCCCTCCCTCTGCCCCCTTGTTTTTGTTTTGATTTCCACCTAAAATCAAAGTGTAATGGCCCTACCTGAGTCCAGGCACATGAATGCTACCACCACCAAGACCAGCAGCAGAGTTTTCATCCCACGATCTTCTCTGCAACCTGAAAAGTGTGACCCAGGATGGAAGTAGACACTTATTTATACCCCTCTGAGATGATGTCCTTGAGGGGCTGGGTATCTAGGATTAAGGGAGAAAAAAGTGTGCCTTGGTAAGGCCACCCTTGGAATACTGCATACAGTTTTGGTCGCCACGATGTAGAAAAGATGTGGAGACTCTAGAAAGAGTGCAGAGAAGAGCAACAAAGATGATTAGGGGACTGGAGGCTAAAACATATGAAGAACGGTTGCAGGAACTGGGTATGTCTAGCTTAAGAGAAAGAAGGACTAGGGGAGACATGATAGCATTGTTCTAATATCTCAGAGGTTGCCACAAAGAAGAGGGAGTCAAACTATTCTCCAAGGCACCTGAGGGCAGAACAAGAAGCAATGGGAGGAAACTAATCAAGGAGAGAAGCAACTTAGAACTGAGGAGAAACTTCCTGACAGTTAGAACAGTTAATCAGTGGAACAGAAGTTACCTCCAGAAGTTGTGAAAGCCCCAACACTGGAAGTCTTTAAGAAGATGTTGGATAGCTATTTGTCTGAAACAGTATAGGGTTTCCTGCCTAGACAGGGGGTTGGACTAGAAGACCTCCAAGGTCCCTTCCAACTCTACTATTGTATTGTATTGTAAACAGGGAGAAAGGGAATGCAGCAGTGGTGGGTTCCAGTTCTGGTTCCAACCGGTATGGTTGGAACGGGCCCGGGGTTGCCCACATGGATGCCTGCGATGCCGCCGCAAGCCTCTGTGATGCTCCATCTGCTCGGCGTACGCACCATGCATGCGCGCGGAAGCGCCAAAGGCTTAAAGGACAGGTAAGGAGCTCAGGTGGGCGGTTGGGCCCTCCGGAGCACCGTACTGGAATGGTACCCAGTGCTCCGGGCAGGCTCCGGTACACCCGTAGCAGGTCGTACCACCTGCAACCCACCACTGCAATGCAGTATGTCTTTTTTTTACCCGGACACCAAAAGGGAAACCGGATCAGACCAGATGAAGAACCAACTGCTCCTTACCTTCAAGGCAAACGCGACCATTCCATGTGCAAAACTTTGGCCCCCGGGGATAGTGGCATCTGTTCCTGAATTCATGCAAGGCTGCATAATGCAAAATTACACAAAGCATCTCTCTGCAGTATCTGCTTTTTTAAAATTTGTACTTCAACCAACCAAGTAGAGCATTTCTCCGAATCTTCTAACCCCTTGTGGGAAGCTACACCTCTCCTAGAAGAATGAAATGTTTTGAGAAATATTTATTTAAAAAGCCAGAATATTATATTTCCCTAAAGGAGAAACATGTTTTTTTTAAAGACAGAAAGCAGACTCTAAGTCTTTCTTAATAGCCCCAGCAGGTCTGCGGCAGCCTATCTACAAAACAAAATGACGTTCAGCTCAGTGGTTAAATCTAATTTTCATCCCCATGGTTCTGTGGGTGTGGCTTGGTGTGTGGGGGGTGTCATGTGACTGAGTGGGTGTGGCCAACATTTTTTCAGCTATTCTTTTAGCTTTTTAAAGCATTTTTTCCCAGCCGGTTTGCTGGGATTAAAAAGTGGGGGGGAAAAAAAACAAGCTTCCAACGATCGCTCAGCTCAAGCCTAGCCGTGCGATCCTCGGAAGCTTACTTTTTTTAGCACTGGTTTGCAGAACCAAGGACAATTGTTCCTACTGGTTTGGCCGAACCAGGGTGATGGGATTAAGAATTGACCCTCCAGGACATAATAGAATTATGTAGCAACAGAACTCACTACCTTACACAATCTCCTTAGGACATTGCATCACCCAGCAAACTTCAACCAAACTTGACTCAGGCAAACATAACCCCTATATGGCCCCATGGGAGTCTGACAACAGCCAATAGAATGCATGTTCTTGCACAGGAACAGGACGCTCAAGTGCAAAGCCCAAGAGAAGATATAAATACCCCACACACTCTCGACTTCATGTGGTCAGATACCCAGAATCACATATGCTTGGTAGTTCTGCTTAATCAATAAATGGACCGTGTTTCCAATCAGTCTCCAGCCTCCATTTTGTTTCCAGTGCCTTTCTCCTGGCTTGGAATGAACCAGATGGATATTTCTTCCAACACCTTCTAATTGTGTATCTGCCTCTATTCAACAAACATGGTCTTCTCTGTTAAGACCTGAGGATTAGGACCAGCCATGGACAAAAGGATTCCTAAGATCCGAAAGTCAGAATCAGAGCGGATGGACAGAAGGTTGGTCAGACTTGGCAGTAGGGTTTCTGCACGGCCATTTTGGTGAAGGGGCAGGGCTTTGGGAGGCAAAAAATGCTGCATTTGGTGTATAAGATGCACCCAGATTTTCAGCCTCCTTTTAGAGGGAAAAAGGTGCGTCTTATACTCCGAAAAATATGGTACATTGCGAGAAAAACAAATCTTGTAAGAGTTTGCCAGACTGATGGTCTAGGGAACAAGTTGTTCCAGAATCTGATAGTCCTGCTAGAAATACTTTGAAACCTCCTCCCAAAGGGGAGCAAAAGGAACAGACCTTAAAATGTGTGTGTGAGATCTCTAACAATGCTTCAAGCTTTAAGCTTATAAGCAGTAGCCTGAATGACAGGAAGTGAGCTTCCTACTGTATATTCTTCTCCACTATCCTCACCATTCTCTGTAGGGACTTTCTATCTGAGGTGTTGCGGCCACCAAACGAAACAGGAAAGCAGTTTGTTAAAAAGCTCTCAATCGTGTAAAAAGTGGCCAGGACAGAAGGAGAAATATGTTCTCTCCTCATCCGACGGAGCAGGAAATGCAGACGCTGGTTGGCACGCTTCGCTAAGAATGATGTGTGACGAGACCAGTTCAGATTGTTAGTTATCTGTGCCCCCAGATACTTAATATTATTGATCACCTCTACAGCTGCATTCTTGATACTGAGTGGAGTATGGACAGTTCTCACAATGAATAGAATAGAATAGAATAGAATAGAATAGAATAGAATAGAATAGAATAGAATAGAATAGAATAGAATTCTTTATTGGCTAAGTGTGCAATTGGACAGACAAGGAATTTGTCTTTGGTGCAGATGCTCTCAGTGTGCATAAAAAGACAAGATACATTCATCTTGCCAAGGTTGAAAAACACTGATCTAGAATCATAAGGTAGAACACTTATTGATAGTCATAGATTACAAATAAGCAATCAGGAAACAATCAATATCAATATAAATCATAAGGATGCAAGCAAACAAAGTTACAGTCCTGCAGTCATAAGTGGGAGGAGATAGGTGTACAGGTGTACAGGTGACATATGGAGACATATTACTAGTGAGATCTCCCAGGATTCTATCCTAGAACTGGTGGTTTTTACACATGATCTGGAATCAGGTATTATGAGTGGAAGAGCCAACTTGACTGATGACATCAATTTATTCAGGGTGATAAAAATGATCAGGGAACGTGACGACCTCCAAAGAAAGAGCTCAACCCTTTGGGGCATCACAAAGTAACATCTCTTCCAGCAAAGGAAGATTTTAACCCAATATGTGTGTCAGGGTTTGTTGCAAAAATCAAATCCAGAAAGCGCACACAGATAACTGATTCAGCAGATTCATTAACTTCTTTATATATAATAACACATGAATAAATGTACAAAACCAACAGCAGATTCTTCCAACATGGTAGAGAGTTACAAGCAAACACAAGCAGCAGAGTACAGCAGAGAACCGTTTCTAGTTCAGAGTTGCAGATGGACAAAGAGAACCTCCTCTATACAGGGCAGTTAAGCTAAGCCTAAGCCACACCCAGGCACTTAGCTGTCTCCAGCAAATACTGTTTCAGTTTCTAAACAGACCTCATTGGCTGACCGTGTTACCATGTCTCTGCCGGTCATAAATATTCTGACAATGTGGCATGCTGAAACAACTAAATTAAGACAACACCAAGTATGCTTTTAATAGCTTTTAATATCCCATTTTTCAGGAGTTACACAAAGAGATGGTGTGTGATTGTCTTTCACTTTTCCTTCTTTCCACAACAGATTTGTTTTTTTTTTAAAAAAAGGATAAAAGAAGAACAATCCCGTTTGGCAAAAAAGGGATGGACAATAGTGGTTGGATGCCTCGGCAGAAGGGAAAACAGATTGAAATACTTGTTCTCTATAGTTCACCGCAGCTAAGTTCGTGGAGTGCAACCAAGAAGGCCAAACTCAGCCTCCAGTCTCGGCCATCTCACTTATTTTGGAGGTAGTACGTTACACCAAGAACAATCGCAGCAAAAAAGAGAACTGAGGGCCTTCTTTGGATAATCCTTTTCAGAGGGACACCTCTTAGCACAGGTCTTTGTGATGAGCACCTTGGAGTCATTACCTTCAGAGGGAGAACAGAAAGAGAATGGAAATAATGTGGAACAAATTACCCTTGGCCAACCCAGAAGTAGAGTTACAGAGTAGCAGAGTTGGAAGGGACCTTGGAGGCCTTCTAGGTAAGGCAGGGGTGTCCAAACTTGGGAACTTTAAGACTTGTGGACTTCAACTCCCAGAATTCCCCACAAGTCTTAAAGTTCCCAAGTTTGGACACCCCTGAGGTAAGGGGTCCTCAAACCTTTTAAGCAGGGGGCTGATTCATGGTCCCTCAGACTGTTGGGGGGCCAGACCGGGTGGGTGGGTGTGGCTAGGTGGTCATGTGACTGGGTGGGCATGTCTGGGTCATGTGACTAGGGGGGCATGGCCAATTGAACAGTCAGCTGGGGAATTCTGGGAGTTGAAGTCCACAAGTCTTAAAGTTCCCAAGTTTGGACACCCCTGAGGTAAGGGGTCCTCAAACCTTTTAAGCAGGGGGCTGATTCATGGTCCCTCAGAATGTTGGGGGGGGGGGCAGACCGGGTGGGTGGGTGTGGCTAGGTGGTCATGTGACTGGGTGGGCATGTCTAGGTCATGTGACTAGGGGGGCATGGCCAATTTAACAGTCCATTGAACAATGCACACAAATTAAACTTTCTTTCGTTTTGCACCTGAGGGTGTTTTATTTGCTTTTGTTTGCGTGTTGCACTTTTGGTTGCCTTTTCTTTTTACTAGATCATTTTTTTCAGTTGTTTAGGAGTCTAGTGGTCCACTTAAGTCAGGGGTGTCCAAACTTGGGAACTTTAAGACTTGTGGACTTCAACTCCCAGAATTCCCCAGCCAGCCATGCTGGCTGGGGAATTCTGGGAATTGAAGTCCACAAGTCTTAAAGTTCCCAAGTTTGGACACCCCTGACTTAAGGAAACTCAGCTTTGCAGCAATTCTTCTCAGCCCCAAGGAGCTTCAGAAATATCTCTCTCTTTGTCTCTCTCCCTCTCTTTCTTTCTTTCTCTCTCTCTCTCTTTCTTTCCCTGTGTCTACCTCTCTCTTTATCTATCTTCTGTAGGTGGGGGAGGTGAAAAACAGGTTGTTTTGCCCATTTTTGGCCTCCTGGGGCAGTTTCGCACCTTGTTTTTCATCCCCCCCACACCTCCAGAAGCATTCTGTAGGCCAAAAATGGGCTATGTCCCCCATTTTTTGGCCTCCTGGGGTTTCTGTGTACCCCATTTT